>NC_072478.1:94484705-94793594 GCF_027574615.1 Eptesicus fuscus | reverse complement strand
AGATTTCAATCACTTGCATAAGGGAGGCATTCTAGAGGCAGACTCAGTGAGCGCCAAGGCATTGCTGCATCAAGACCTGGCCCACAAACATGTCTCCTGCACAGCAACTCTTCCTATATGGACAAAGAGGGTCCTCACGGCCAATTGGCCTGGAGGACAATTCCTCCCAGTGACACCAACAACAATCAAGACTTAACTGTACAAAGGAGGACCAAGATGGAGACATAGGGCGGCAGCCTGATCGTTGCCTACCACAACAATATTGAGACTACGACGGGAGAGCAGAGCAGACACCAGCCAGAAAGACCGAGGGGCTGGCTGAGCAGATGCTCTACAACTAGAATAAAAGAAAGGGGTACGCAGGATGATGCTGATGCCGGTGACCCAAAGTCCACACTTTAAGAACTATGGCTCAGGCGACACAATGGTGGCCTGGAACGTGCTCGGCGCAGTTCCCCCGGCGGTCTCCGGCTGAGGGGACGGCTCCACTCGCTGCCGAGCACGGACAGACGAGCCCCTGGGAGACATGGGGTGGGAGACTCCGTGCTTGCTGACCTCCGAGTCCTTCAAGAATCTCAATGCCCCGAAGTGGCCAGGTGCGCACGCTCAGCGACCGGCCACCATTGCAGACCCAAGGGCCGACGCAGCGACACCGGACCAGCACACCGCCGGGCACCGGGCACACCGGAGCCTTGCCGAGCCCGCCGCCCAACGAGTTCTGCGGCAGCCGCCCTGGAGCTCTGAGAAAATGACCGAAGGAATTGCTGAGAGGGAATTGACCAACAGGAATTGGGATCAAGAAGACGAAACCCCGCTGAGACCCGAGTCCAGGCGAGCCTGCGAGCCTCTGGGCTCAGATGTGGTCACACGCCTCTGGGTCTAGGTGAGGCCTCACGCCCCTGGGTTTGGGTGAAGCCACACGCCCCTGGGTCCAGGTGAAGCTGGATTCCGGGTTCGGGTGAGGCCATGTGCCCCTGGGTCCGGGCGAATCTGAACCCTGGGTCCGGGTGAGGCCGTGGGCCCCTGGATCCGGGTAAGGCTGGGTCCCGAGTACGGGTGAGGCCGTGAGCCCCTGGATCCGGGTGAGACCACGCGACCAGGGGTCTGAGAGAGGTAACGCGCCCCTGGGTCCGGGTGGCTTCGTGCACCTAGGTCCAGGTGAGGCCACGTGCCCCTGGGTCTGAGAGAGGCCATGCACCCCTAGGTCCGGGCGAGACCATGTGTCCCTGGATCCGGGTGGGGCCTCGTGCACCTAGGCCCGGGTGGGGCCGCGTGCCCCTGGGTCTGGGGGAGGCCAGGCGTCCCTGGGTCCGGGTGAGACCATGTGTCCCTAGATCCGGGTGAGGCCTCGTGCGCCTAGGCCCGGGTGAGGCCACGTGCCCCTGGGTCTGGGGGAGGCCAGGCGTCCCTGGGTCCGGGTGAGACCGTGTGTCCCTGGATCCGGGTGAGACCTCGTGCACCTAGGCATGGGTGAGGTCACGTGCCCCGGGGTCTGAGAGGCCAAGCGTCCCTGGGTCCGGGTGAGACCATGTGTCCCTGGATCCGGGTGAGGCCTCGTGCACCTAGGCCCGGGTGAGCACAAGTGGCCCTGGGTCTGGAAGAGGCCAAGAGTCCCTGGGTCCGGGTGAGACCATGTGTCCCAGGATCCGGGCGAGGCCTCGTGCACCTAGGCCCGGGTGAGCCCAAGTGGCCCTGGGTCTGGGAGAGGCCAAGCATCCCTGGGTCCGGGTGAGACCATGTGTCCCTGGATCCGGGTGAGGCCTCGTGCACCTAGGCCCGGGTGAGCCCAAGTGGCCCTGGGTCTGGGAGAGGCCAAGCGACCCTGGGTCCGGGTGCGACCATGTGTCCCTGGATCCGGGTGAGGCCGCGTGCACCTAGGCCCGGGTGAGCCCAAGTGGCCCTGGGTCTGGGAGAGGCCAAGCGTCCCTGGGTCCGGGTGAGACCATGTGTCCCTGGATCCGGGTGAGGCCTCGTGCACCTAGGCCTGGGTGAGCCCAAGTGGCCCTGGGTCTGGGAGAGGCCAAGCATCCCTGGGTCCGGGTGAGACCATGTGTCCCTGGATCCGGGTGAGGCCGCGTGCACCTAGGCCCGGGTGAGCCCAAGTGGCCCTGGGTCTGGGAGAGGCCAAGCGTCCCTGGGTCCGGGTGCGACCATGTGTCCCTGGATCCGGATGAGGCCTCGTGCACCTAGGCCCGGGTGAGCCCAAGTGGCCCTGGGTCTGGGAGAGGCCAAGCGTCCCTCGGTCCGGGTGAGACCATGTGTCCCTGGATCCGGGTGAGGCCTCGTGCACCTAGGCCCGGGTGAGCCCAAGTGGCCCTGGGTCTGGGAGAGGCCAAGCGTCCCTGGGTCCGGGTGCGACCATGTGTCCCTGGATCCGGATGAGGCCTCGTGCACCTAGGCCCGGGTGAGGCCACGTGCCCCTGGGTCTGGGAGAGGCCAAGTGTCCCTGGGTACGGGTGAAGCCAGATCCTGGGTCCGGGTGAGGCCGTGCGCCCCTGGATCCATCCGGGTGAGGCTGGGTCCCAGGCCCGGGTGAGACCACGCGCCCCTTGGGTATGGGTAAGGCCACGTGCCCCTTAGTCCGGGTGACGCCGTGCCCCTGGGTTCGGCCGAGACCAAACCAGTGGGAGTCGGACCTCCATTACCACCATTTGTCCACCATCCAGAGCTGAGGGGTCAGTGCTGACATGTACACATAAGGAACTACTGGACATTGAAATTGGGTCTCAAAAGAACTCTTGGTCCAGGGGGAAGCTCGCTACAGATTGATTCATTTGCCTGTCAGCATAACTATTATTGCTCGTCTCACATTCAGTTCTTATTAGTATATATCTAGTGACATATGATCTCGCTCATCTAGGGGAAATGATGAACAACATAGACTGAGGAACAAGAACAGAACCAGAAGCAAGGAGGCATCGATCGGACTATCGGGCCTCAGAGGGAGGATAGGGGAGGGTAGGGGGAGGGTGGGCGGAGGGGGAGAGTTCAACCAAAGGACCTGTATGCATGCATATAAGCCTATCCAACGGTTAAGTTCAACAGGGGATTGGGGCATGCGTGGGGAGAGGGGTGGGATGGGAATGGGGGGATGAGGACAAATATGTGACACCTTAATCAATAAAGAAATTTAAAAAAATAAAAAAAATAAAAAAAAAGAAAGAGTTAATTTGGGTGAAGTTGGTATTTTTACCTTCTATTTCTTCAAGCCTTTCTTAGATTTCAACTTTTATAATTTCTTCATGAAGAGTCTGCACTTTATAGGAGGTTTATTCCTGGGTATTTTACACTTTTATGAGAGTCCCTAATTTTTCTTTTTACATTAAAACTGCTGCTTAAGCTCCCATTGAAGCTTACCAAAGGTGACTCTAAATTTTTTTCCAGGTGGGTATCTGCTTGCAGGAAACCAGTCAGAAACTAAAGGCTCTTTAGTAGCAGCTATTACCTGAGGGTTCGTTCTATACTTCGAACGGCGATGATCCCTTTACGCGAATTGTCCTATTTAGTGATGGCTATCTCCAGCATTTTACACAGGAGGGTTCCCAGGCTGAGAGAACAGTGAGGAACTTGGCAAGAATCACCCAGCTGGTAGGTGGATTTGAAACAGGTCTGGGAATCTCCAAGAGTATCACGAAAAACAGTCAGCCTGAGGGCGCCAAGGCTGTGCCATCAGAGGTCCCGATTCAAAGGAGCGCTTTTTCTAAAACAACCAGGTTAAAAAGACAGTGCCTTCCACCCACCGGACCCTCCCGAAGGCCGGTTTTCCTTCAGTGTACCGGGTGGATGTGCACTCTGCAGGAGCACAATGAATGCTAGTTGATTCACGGAGACTCTTTTAGAACTAGGGACTCGTGGGTAACCGAGTGGCCTTTCTTGGGCTTTCCCAACTGTCCGTTTGGAAATCTACCTCCCCATCTCAGGACAGGACTCCCCGCCCCCAAAAAAGTCAACAAGAAAAGGAAGGAGGGAGGGAGAGAAGGAAATAGAAAAGAGAGGATGGAGAAAGAGAGAAAGAGGGAAAGAGAGAGAGAGAAGGAAGGAAGGAAGGAAAGAGGGAGGGAGGGAGGAAGGAGGGAGGGAGGGAGGGGAAGAGGGAGAGAGGGAGGGGAGGAGGGAGAGGAAAGACAGGAAGACAGAAAGAAAGAAGAAAGAAAGAAAGAAAGAAAGAAAGAAAGAAAGAAAGAAAGAAAGAAAGAAAGAGAAAGAAAGAAAGAAAGAAAGAAAGAAAGGAAGGAAGGAAGAAAGGAAGAAAGAAAGAGAAAAAGAGAGAGAGGAAGGAAGGAAGGAAGGGAGAAAGAAAGAGAAAAAGAGGAAGGAAGGAAGGAAGGAAGGAAGGAACGAAGGAAGGAAGGAAGGAAGGAGGGGAAGAGGGAGGAGGGAGGGAGGGAGGGGAGGAGGGAGAGGAAAGACAGAAAGACAGAAAGACAGACAGAAAGAAAGAAAGAAAGAAAGAAAGAAAGAAAGAAAGAAAGAAAGAAAGAAAGAAAGAAAGAAAGAAAGAAAGAAAGAAAGAAAGAAAGAAAGAAAGAAGAAAGAAAGAAAGAAAGAAAGAAAGAAAGAAAGAGAAAGAAAGAAAGGTAAAAGGAACAGGTGGAACCGACGCACGGTTTGCTAGAGAAGCGCACGCGGGAGCCAGAACTTTCTGCCCGCGCGTTTCACGCGTGGTGCGCGCAGGTGGCGCCGCGGTCCCTGCGCTCCCCACGCAGCCCCGCGGGGTGCCCAGGAGGCCCCCGGGAGTCTCCGCCAAGGTGAGGGCAAGCTTTCCACCGGGCGGGGGAGGAGGGCGGGCAGGAAGCGGAGCCAGCGCTGGCGAAAGAAAGACTCCAATTCCCAGCCCCCCGCCCCGCGGGGCGCGGGGGCTGGCAGCGCATGCGCGAGGTCCGGCCCCCAATTCCCCCAGCGAGAGAGGGAGGCCCCCGGCGGCCGGAGGCTGAGAGCCGCGGCGGGACCGGAGCGCACGCAGGGGCGCGGCGGCGGGGGCGAGCCGGGCTGCGGAGGCGGCGGTCGAGAGCGTGGAGCGCGGGGCGCGAGGGCTCAGCCGCGTGCGGGCCACCGGGGGCCCTCCGCCTCGGCCCTGGGAGGGGCTCGGTGCCCGCAACACCCCACGCCCGGAGAGGGATGCGTGAGTTTTTCGCCCCGGCTCGAGGGCAGGATGTGGGAGCAGGACAAAGGCTGGGCGGCGGGGGAGGAGTTGGGAGCTGCGAGCTGGTGGCCGCTGCCGGAGACCCGGCCTCGGCTGAGCTAGCGAAGTGGGCAACTTGCTGTGCAACTTTTGCAAAAGGGAAGATGAAAATTCTCAAGTTGTTGCACAGCTCCAGGTCTCCCCCCCGCCAGCTCCTACGAACAGAGGGGAAGGGACGCCGCAACCTTCCCGGGACTGGAGGCGCCCGCCAGCTCCGCCGGGGTGGGCAGGAGGGGTCCCCCGGCTGGGGGCAGCGAGGGTAAGGGATGCCCGGGGTGGGACGAAGCGGGGGAGCGTGGCTGCGGCGTCTGAGGTAGCCCGTGTCCACGCAGGGTGCGCCCTGGGAGCCCAGTAGCCTCGGATCGCGGCGCTGAAGACGCGGTGATGGATGAGCCGTGGTGGGAAGGGCGCGTCGCCGCGGACGTCCACTGCACCCTGCGCGAGAAGGTCAGTCCCTCGTCGCTCTCCGGCTGGGGATTTAAAGTCCCTTTCGCTCCGGACTCTGTTTACTGAGGTTACCCCGAGGGCGAACTAGGAACTCCGGGAGCCTTTCTTTGCTCCGACCCTGAGCCTTCTCCCGGAGAGTCTGGGTTGGAGAGGCTACTGGTAAGTTGGTTTTTCTGATTTCGCCACCCAGAGCTCCCAGCCAGCTAAAAACCGAGACAGTGACTGCACTCTATAAGGTGATATTCCCATAGTATTGCCACCCGAGATTATTTTAAAAGGTGAATGAATGAATGAATGAATGAATGAATAGGCTTAAAGATATTTTACTGTGCAATTTAAAAACATGTATCTAGCAAGTCTTGCATAGGACAAATGATGCTGACTTCCCGTTTGCTGTCGCGATGTAGCAGCTCTTGCAGAGGCTGCTGGGTGGAGGAGGGCAAAGGGTGGGAAAATGGGGGACAACAATAATACTGTCAACAATCAAAGAGTTAAAGGCATTTACTAAAAAATAGAAAGTTAAGTAAAAGAAGTGATTCAGTATAAAGAAGGACTGAATAAGCTTTAAGACCTCCTGATCTCAGTGCGTGGCTATGAATCTAAGAGGATGTGAGGAGAAAACAAAAACTCCCCGGCCAGTTTGCCTCTGGTGGCAGGTGGGGGCAGGTGAAATGTGATCCCCGTCCTCCCCTCACCTCCAAGGCAGAGGTGCTCTGCGGAGGTGGAAAGTCCAGGTAGGCTGGAGGCATGGCCTGTGTGTGTGTCTTGCCGGCCACCCCTGGGATCTGGGATGAGATGGGGACCGGGGGTGTGGGGAACAGGTGTGAAATAGAGCGGATGGTTTCCTAGGGCTGCATGACAAAGTAGCACAGGCGAGAGGACTTAAAACAACAGGAATGTGTCCTCTCACAGTTCTGGAAGCTAGAAGTCCAATGGCCAGGCCATTCTAGTCCTCAGCGTTCCTTTGTAGACCTATCACTGCAGCGTCTGACTCTGTTGCCACATGGCATTCTATCTGTATGTCTGTTTTCTCTTCTTAGAAGGACACCAGTCATTGGGATAGGGTCTATTTTAATCCAGCATGACTTGGTCTTAATTTAACGAATTACTGTACATCTGAAAAGACCCTTGTTTCCAAATAAGGTCACATTCTGAGGTTCCACGTAGGCATGAATTTGGGGGACACTATTCACCCCAGTATAGGGAGGGAGAGGTCTTCTCAGTGGAGCCCCTGGCTCCCCACACAGACAGGCCCCACGTCCAGTGCCTTTGCACCTGGTGTCCATGGGATTCTGCTTAAAAAGTCACCAGCTCTTCAGGGATTTTTCCTCATTTGGAAGTAGCTGTCTTTCAGCCAATTTATTTTTTCTTCCTTTCTGGACCTACTAAGTCCATCTCTGCCTTGTGTTGCTCGTCCAGGCTGTAACTTTCCTTTGCTTCCCTTGGGCTTGTCCCTGGAGTAGAATGGTCAAGGTGTAGCATATTCTGGGCATCTGGAGAAGCAGTCCGGTCTTGGTGGTTCAGTTAAAAAGCAGGGGCAGTGGGGTGGTAGAGCAGGCAGTAATGGTCCTTTTCTAGAGGTGGTGGCTACACGGATTAGTGAGGGCTGCCCTGGAAATTGGGCTCAGGTGGTTGCTCATAGAGTGGGAGGAATGACTTTGACCTCATCTGCCCCTTTCCAAGCAGGAAGGATTTCTAAGAACAGTATAAAAACTCAACCAGCTCAGTTACCTGAGAATCCTGTCTTTTGTATGTGAGTGAGTGTGTTCTTATCTCTCTTCCAGCCACTCGAAGGAGCAAGGCGGGCAGGTCTCACTAATGGTGCCTCACCCATGCCATAGCGCCGGATGAGTTCACTATCTTGAGGGAAGGGCGGGCTTGTTCAGGTTTTACAGGTTAGAAATAGAAAACCAACTTGGGGTTGATGGTCAGGGCCCCCTGTGACTTGAAGCTGGTTCTGTGGGGTAAATCCTGGGTTCCTTTGCTTATAATGTCTTACCTCCCCAGTATATTGACTGTTTTTCTCCTTCATTTCTTCTCCCTGTTCAAAGAAGATGCTTCTCGAGAAACACTGGCTTAATGGAGAGAAAAGCGAAGACTAGGGGGAACCCAGGATCCACATTAGCCTTACCTTTCCTAAGGAATGAGGGCTGGCCTTTTATGTTTCCCAGAGGAATTTGGTTCTGCTCCCTTACCTTGCCTCCCACCCCCTCCCACGCTGACCCCTTTTCTCTCCCTTGAGTAAGTCAAGCACATTCGTGTCTCAGGGCCTTTGCACTGGCTGTTCCCCCGTACTTGGGGTCTACTTCCCTCTAATTCCGTCCCTCTTTGTCAGTCTATCAGATCATCCTGTTTTATTTTCTTTATTGTATTTATCAGCACCAGGGATTATTTTTCTGTTTATTATCTTTCCCCCCAGAATATATGCTGCACAAGAATAGGCCTGCCCGTGCCGTGTTCGGTGCCAGGCCTCAGTGCCCAGAACAGAGCCTCCCCGATTGGTGTGGAATGATGAGAAGAATGGCTCTCCCTTAATTTCCTCATCTGTAAACTGGAGAAAATGTTTTACAGGCTGTTAGGAGAAAGTGAGAGGACCTGACAACTGTGTGTGACACATGGCGGGGACATGGCAGGCGCCGTGCCTTTCCATTTACGATTGCCGCATGTGAGGCCACGGCTCCTTCCTCGTGGTGCAGGGTCGGGGTCAGGCTTGGGGTCTGTGACCACCCTCCAAGGGGTTCACAGTTGTGGCAGGCAGCCCTTACAAGAAAGACATTGTTATTCCATTGGCCCATTGGTTTGGCATGTGATTGAGGCTGGGAGAGTCAGCAGTTGGGCTGAAAGTTACACATCTGCTGAGGTCTGGGACCCAGGAGCCAGGCCCCATCAGCGAGGTCTCTCACCAGCCCAGATAAGGCATCCTGGCTGGTAAAGGAGAGAATGGACCCTTTTTGCACCATTTCCCTCTGGAGAAGTCTCTCTCCGCCCTCCCTCTCAGTCTGCCTGTATCCCACACTCAGCCTTCAACTTCTTTCATCATCCTTCCTGGCCCTAGTGCTTCTGCTGGAACATATGTAGGTCCCCCTCCTTTAACTATGCCCCCTCTGACCTTTCTGCAGGGGCTGGGACCGCCAGCCAGTCCAGGGGAGTCAGTTTTCTTGCCTGCCACACCCGTGCCCTTGAACTTGTGCACTTAACCTGGGGGAGGAGCAGATCATCACCAGGCTGGTCGTGACAGTGAGGCTGTTGGTGATGATTTTTTCAGTAAGAAGGTATATGCCAGGGGTCCTCAAACTTTTTAAACAGGGGGCCAGTTCACTGTCCCTCAGACTGTTGGAGGGCCGGACTATAGTTTAAAAGAAACTATGGCCGAAACCGGTTTGGCTCAGTGGATGAGCGTCGGTCTGCGGACTGAAAGGTCCCAGGTTCGATCCGGTCAAGGGCATATACATTGGTTGCGGGCACATCCCCGGTGGGGGTTGTGCAGGAGGCAGCTGTCGATGTTTCTCTCTCATTGATGTTTCTACTCTCTATCCCTCTCCCTTTCTCTGTAAAAAGTCAATAAAATATATTAAAAAAAAAAAAAAAAAAACAAAACGGCAAAAACACCCCGCGGGCCTTAGTTTGAGGACGCCTGGTATATGCCCTCATGAATATTCAGATTTAAACCAAGAGCCACTTTTTTTTTTTTTTTTTTTTTTTGTCCCTGAAAGATGCTTCCACAAATGTTCAAAATTAATAGGGTCTTGAATCCAACAACGGGTTGAGGGCCACCTTCTTTGTCCTTCAAGCCTCTTTCCCCTCCACCATGGTTCTTGGTCCCCAAACTCGGGCTGTTTCTCTCACGGTCCTTGTCACCCTACGTAGTAACTTTTCCTACCCACTCAGGCATGAGGTGTGTCTGGTGCTCCTTGCAGGCATGAGGTGTGTCTGGTGTCTCGGCGTGCCCAGACCAGTGTCCCGTGCGGAGAGGGGCTGAGGGGTGTCCACCGCCTCACCTGCTGCAGGCACAGTATTGGGAGAGCACAGAAGGGCAGGACCAGGCTCAGATGGACTCTCCTGGGGCATGTCGAATGGATGTGCAGGAATGCTTCCCAGGGATCCTGGCCAGGTCTTTGGCATGTGCCAGGAGACACCCTGGACTGGCTGGCTAGTTTGTGTGAGTGGCTATGATGCTGGCTGTGGTGCCAGGCACAAGACCAGGTGGGGGCTGGCTCCAGCTTCCTACAGGCTTGCATCTTCTCCTCTCGGACAATTCGGGGTGGGGGAGAGTGGGGGAATGGAATGGGGGAGGGGTTAGAAATGGAATTCCCCCACAAGAGCAGGTTCACTGGCATTGACCAAAGTCCATCGTAGGGATCTTAGGACAAGAACTACTGGTTGGGCCCAGATCATCACTCCCAGACTTCTGCCAGAGGGTTCCATTTTTCTCTTCAGATTTTATCTCCTAATGATCTGCAAATAGAACTTGGTCTTCTCTCCTTTTGACTTACGTCCATTGGGCATCATTCTGAATCTCTGATTAGTAAGAAGTAGTTAAGTTAGGAAGCAAAGGAAAATGTTCCAGGACCCTCACGCTGTGATTTAAGTCTTCTTGAGTATGTGGGAGACTTTCTGAATATGGAGATTTGCGGATTCTTGGGGGAGCGGGGGAATCATACCCACCCAAAGTCATGTGACAAGCCCTACGTGGCGTGACCTGATGGTTTTATCTTCCGGGGCCACGGGCTTCTCCTCCTCCATTGGGTGTTTGCCTTCTCCCAGGATTGGAGCCACGGAAGACCTTGGGGTCTTCTCACCTTGCCCAGATGTGAGCTCTGCAGAGCCAAATGCGCTTTTCGTATTCCTGAAGTGTGCTTCCTTGCACACCTCAAGAACTTTAGCTGTGTGAGACCACATTTCTTGAACCAGAGGACCGATGAATGACATTTTTACTGATTTGCGACTGAATTTATACAAAGACCTTCCAAAATACGACCAACGAAAAACAGCGTTTAGTGATGATAATGTGAGTGGCTACTGTTTATTGAGCATTTACTATGTTTCAGGAAGGGTGCCAAGCACCGGAATATGTATTATCTCGCTTACTCCTCAGTGCTGGAATTGACCCCGATTTATAGGTCAGAAACGTCAAGACTCAGAGGGTGTGAGTTTGAACACAAATTTATTTAAAAGAACGTCCATTTTAGCAGAGAATAGAGATACAAGGCAGGGAACCCGAGCTGCCATATGTGACTGTAGGGTCTGTGTTTCAGTTTATTACAATGGTTCTACTAGAGCTGGGTTCTAAAAAAAAACCATCCTGAGAAGCTAAAGCTCTGGGCACTGGGAGGGGCTGATTGCACAGCTTTACTTATTGGTCCTGGTGGGTCCCGGTGCCGCACCTGTGTGTCATGCATCTCACCTTAAAGTGATTTGGCCTTTACTGTTGCCTGTCCTGGTGGTGAACATGGTGGGGTGTTCTGACTTGTCACCTTGGGGCCTCCCTCTGTTGCCTGAACTCTCTCTCTCTCTCTCTCTCTCTTTTTAAAAATTTCTTTATTGATTAAGGTGTTACATATGTGTCCTTATTCCCCCATTACCCCCCGCATCCCCCCACTCATGCCCTCATCCCCCTGTTGTCTGTGTCCATTTGTTAGGCTTCTATGCATGCATACAAGTCCTTTGGTTGATCTCTCCCCCTTTCCCCCTAACCTCCCCTACCTTCCCTCTGAGGTTTAATGGTCTGATCAATGTTTCTCTGTCTCTGGATCTATTTTTGTTCATCAGTTTATGTTTTTCATTATATTCCACAAATGAGGGAGATCATGTGATATTTATCTTTCTCTGACTGGCTTATTTCACTTAGCATAATGCTCTCCAGTTCCATCCATGCTGTTGCAAATGGTAAGAACTCCTTTTTTACCGCAGCGTAATATTCCATTGTGTAGATGTACCACAGTTTTTTAATCCACTCATCTGCTGATGGGCACTTAGGCTGTTTCCAAATCTTAGCTATGGTGAATTGTGCTGCTATGAACACAGGGATGCATATATCCTTTCTGATTGCTGTTTCTAGTTTCTTAGGATATATTCCTAGAAGTGGATCACTGGGTCAAATGGGAGTTCCATTTTTAGTTTTTTGAGGAAACTCCATACTGTTCTCCACAGTGGCTGCACCAGTCTGCATTCCTCACCTGAGGATTATTTTTCCATTGATGATTTTCAGAGAGAGTGAAAAGATAGAAACATCGATGTGAGAGAGAAACATCCATTGGTTGCCTCCCACACTCACCCCAACCGGGGCCGGGGATCCAGCCTGCAACCAACATATGTGCCCTTGACCAGAATCAAACCTGAGACCCTTCAATCCACAGGCTGACGCTCTAACCTCTGAGCCAAACTGGCTAGGGCTTGCCTGAACTCTTGACAACTAGATGTGATAGAATCTCATTCCAGCTCCACCCCTTGCCCACATTATTTTCTAGTGACCTCTAAAGCTTGCACATCCTTTTATTTCTCCCAACATTATTTTTTTTTTTTTAAGTTTAATCTTTTTATTTATTTATTTTTTTACAGAGAGGAAGAGAGAGGGATAGAGAGCTAGAAACATCGATGAGAGAGAAACATCGATCAGCTGCCTCCTGCACACCCCCCACTGGGGATGTGCCCGCAACCAAGGTACATGCCCTTGACCGGAATCGAACCCGGGACCCTTGAGTCCACAGGCCGACGCTCTATCCACTGAGCCAAACCGGTCTCGGCCCAACATTATTTTTTTTTTAATTTTTTTCTTCTCACTCTTCCCTTTAAATTCCTTGAATTTCCTCCTTGCAAGGCTGAACATCTGTCTCTTTATAGAAAGTGGCAACCGAGGTCCACGCTCGAGGATTGGCCTAGGTCATCCTGGATTGATTTTTCTATTCCCTTTCCCTCCTTTTGGATTTCTGCACCCCCAGGGAGCAGTTCTTTCCAAATCATGAGATACACCCAGCTCTACCCATAAGAAAGTATTCCAGACACTGGAGATGGCATGCGTCTGGCCAGCTTAGTTCCAGGAATGTGCCATCCAGGCTTTTCAAACCCAAATGCTGGCTTTGACAAACCCTCACCTACTGACAGGGCTGCCTTATGCTTGTGGTGCTCACGTGGCCTGAAGCAACTGGCCCTCCAGGTCCTTCCTGGAGGTGAAGACGGGGCTGTTGGTATAAAGAGGCGTTTCTTGCTGTCCAACTTGCTGAGGTGGTGTGGACTGTCCCTGGAGGTGGGTACAAACAGGGTGGAAGATTGGTGAGAAATGGTGTTGGGAGACTGGAAGAGATATGATTCAAGGTGGTGTGTAGCTTGGAGACTCCCAGACTCCCATGCTTCACCTCTGAGGACAGAACTGAATCAGAACTTGGCGTCCTCTGTTGAGTTCTTCATCTTCGAAAATGAAAACGCTCAGTCTGCACACGACGCTCAGCCACGACTTGGTCTCAGTGCATCTTGTCTGTAGAAGAAGCAAGTGATCTTGGAGCCTTACTTTCATCTGCAACCCGGGACAGTGGTCCCTGCCCCACCTGCCTCCCAGCTGTCCCAGGAGAAAGGGGGTGTGGGAGCACTCATCTACCTCGGGGGCCTCTGGGTTGTCACGTGGAGAAGGGGCTTGGCGGGCGCTCTGGTTGGCTGGGGCAGCCTGTCTCTCTAAGTAAGGGCAGGACATTAGAGGCTTTGAGCTGGCACAGTGCCCTTGCCCTTGACTTGCGCTTTGTCTTCCTAAACCACACAGCCCCTTGGGTGAGGGGAGTGCAGCCAGCCATTCTCCAGTGTGTGTGAGCACCTGGCAGAAGGAGGCAACACTGTGGTTCTGCTCTTTTCTCTCTTTTTGTTTCTCCTTTTATTAAAACACACACACACACACACGTGTGTTTTCTTGCTTGTTTGTTCAGGAAACTGTAAAAGTGAATACCCGCAAACAGAAGAGCGTAAACTTCCCCCACTTGGAAGTAATCTCTGCTGGCATTTTTGGTATAGGTTCTTGTGTGTGTGTGTGTGTGTGTGTGTGTGTGTGTGTGTGTGTATCATCACAATACTTTTTTTAAAATTTAAATTCTTTATTAGTTAAAGTATTACATATGTCTCCCTTTTCCCCCATTGATCCTCCCTGGCTGCTCCCCCCCACCCACCCCCAGCACATGCCCTCACCCCCCTGGTATCTGTGTCCATTGGTTATGCTTATGTGCATGCATACAAGTCCTTTGGTTGCTCTCTAACACCCTCCTCCCCCCCCCTCTTCCCTCTGAGGTTTGACAGTCTGTTCAATGCTTCTATGTCTCTGGATCTGTTTTTGTTCATCAGTTTATGTTGTTCATTATATTCCACAAATGAGTGAGGTCATGTGATCTCTATCTTTCTCAGACTGGCTTATTTCGCTTAGCATAATGCTCTCCAGGTCCATCCATGCTGTTGCAAATGGTAAGAGTTCCTTCTTTTTTACAGCAGCATAGTACTCCATTGTGTAGATGTACCATAGTTTTTTAATCCATTTATCTGCTGATAGGCACTTAGGCTGTTTCTAAATCTTAGCTATGGTGAATTGTGCTGCTATGAACATAGGGGCGCATATATCCTTTCTGGTTGGTGTTCATCACAGTATATTTTTATTTTGGATTTTTTTTTTAGTAACACTGAAAAGTATCTTGCTCAGAACACTTTGTTTATTTTGTGGTATACCACGCACCCGTTTCCATATCATTCTTCTCCACACAATTCCTAATTGTCAGACATTGGCGGAACATTATAAACTATTGTGTCTGTTTAGAATACATAATTCAAGAACCTGGTAAAAAAAAAAAATCAAGCTCTGTACATTGTGAATAGGCTTCCTTGCACCCCTGTCCCATCCCCCTAGTTTCCCTCCCTGAAAGTTCCCATCGTCCTAATTTCTTGTGAACCCTTCTGGAGTTATTCTCTATATAAAGAAACACAAATGTGCCCTAGCCGGCTTGGCTCAGTGGATAGAGCGTTGGCCTGGGGACTGATGAAGGGTCCTGGGTTCGATTCTAGTCAAGAGCACATGCCCTGGTTGCAGGCTCGATCCCCAGTAGGGGGCGTGCAGGAGATAGCCGATCAGTGATTCTCTGTCATCATTGATGTTTCTATGTTTTTCTCGCTCTCCCTTCCTCTCTGAAATCAATAAAAATATTTTAAAAAAATTTTTTTAAAAAGGGAAACACAAATGTGTGTGTTCTAATACACATTGTAGTATAATTTACATACTTTTTACCATTTAGCTTTGTTTAATGTTTACATTTTAATAATTTAAATATTTTATATGAAACCACCAAATAGAAGCTCCATGACCAGAAGGGATTTTTTAAAAATCTTTTCTGTTCATTGTAACAATAAAGGTATATAGTAGATACTAAGCAAATTTGTATTAAATGAATGAATGATATATTTCTTTTTGCTCATTTTCTATCCAAACATATACATTTTATTTTATAAAAATGCCATCTTAGCATATTATAACTTAATTTGTTCTGAGCTGTGTATACTAAATAGCTTTCTATGTCAGTAATTATTCTTCTACAATATCATGCATAATGTTTGAGTGTATGGATACACTATGATCTGATTAACTTATCTTGTTGGACATTTAGGTGGAGCTGCTTATTATTTTAATTGAAGTATAATTTATATGCAGTCCAATGCACAGATCTTAAGTGTGCATGCAGTTTAGAGTATACAGTGAGTTTTGACAAATGTCTGTACTCCTGTAACTATCACCATAACCAAAATAGAGGACCTTGCCATCAACCTGCAGAATTCTCAGTGCCCCTGTCCGTCTCTCACCCATCCTGCTCCTGCCCCCAGGCAATCTGGCTCTGCTTTTTGTCTCTGTAGACTAGATTTTTAAAGCGAGAGGAAGGGAGAGGGAGGGAGAGAGAAACATCAATGTGAGAGAGAAACATTGATTGGTTGCCTCTCACACACACTCCTACTGGGGATCGAGCTCGAAACCTGGGCATGTGCCCTAACCGGGAATTGAACTGGGAACCTTTTAGTGCATGGGCTGATGTTCAACCAACTGAGCCACACCAGCCAGGCCTGTGTAAAGGCTCTTTTGAAGTAACAACTATGCCATTATTATACCTAACGATACTAACAGTAATTAATTTTCCCCAGTTGTCTCAAAATCGGTTTTTATAGTTGGTTTGTTCAGTCATGGTCCAGATAAGGTCCATGCGTTCCATTCTTAAAAACTTAATCTTAAGTCTTTTATACTCTAATGATCTCCTTGCCTCCCATCCCCTTAAAAAATGTGTTTTTCATGATTTTTGGAGAAACCAGGTCATTTGTCCTATCCTTGATTTGGCGTCTTATTTCTTCAAGGTATCATTTAACTTGAGTTCACTATTAACATTTGGTTTATATACTTCTGTGCTCTTGCGGGATTTTAACCTGCTTGTTCTCGAGCTGTCAGCTCAGACATCACTTCCTCGAAAGTGCCTTCCCTAAGTCCCAGACAAGGTCAAGGTGGGGCCCCTTCTTATATGTTCCAGACCACGCTGGGTTGCTCCTTTAGCACTCAGCGCAATTCGCAGTTATTTACTTATAAATACGATTATTTCATTTGGATCCAGCTTCCCAGACCTGTGAGGGGCAGGCAGGGGCTGCATCGTCCCAGGTCTAAGCAGCTGTTGCAGATGAGCAACCCCTCCTCCCCCCCCGCAGCATCCGTATGTGCACATCATGAACACCTTATCTGAGCTCTGTGCCTTACAGCCATCCTGTACTTCACTGTCGAAATAGTTCTTGCATGTGGGATAGGCAGTATGGCTGCCAGTCACTCCATCCTTCTGGTAGAGAAATGGCCTCCAAGGGCTCCAGGACTTGGCCAGGGGGGTCCCCCTATTACGTGGGAGAGCTGGAGCCTTAACACTTTGCAGTGTGCTGTCCAGAGTCTGATTTGCAACAAGCAGAGGAATTGCAACCAGCCTTGAAGTCAGTGATGGTGTAACATGAACTTCCCCTTCAGTGGGGCCGGCACTCTGAGCAGCTCCTGAGGAGGTGAGAAGGCCGGTGGAGAGGGTGGGGAGTGTTAAGCTGTTGGCGCTGAGCTGAAATCTCTTGTTGGCCTCTCCTTTTGTGATAACTTTCTGTTTTGAAGTAATTTCAAACTTACGGAAGAGCTGCCAGCATAGTACACAATTGTGAACATTTTAACACATTTGCCTTACCATTCTCTTCTTCTATCTTTGTGTTTTTTCCCCTGAAATGGGGCAGACATACCCCATTATCCCTTAATACTTCAGGGTTCATTTTGCATGGTTACTCTTTTATTTATTTTTTAATAGTTTATTGATATTTAAAAGAGAGGAAGGAGAGGGAGAGGGAGAAAAACATCAGTGTGACAGTGCAACATCAGTCGGCTGCCTCCTGCATTCCCCCTGCCAGGGATCGAGCTTGCAACCTGGACACATACCCTTGACCAGGAATCGAACTGGCAACCTCCAGGTGCACAGGACAGTGCCCAACCAACTGAGCCACACCAGTCAGGGCTCGTGGTTACTCTTAAGCTGGGGCATGAAGTAGTTTCTGGGGGAATTTTTGTCAAACCACTGCCAATATCTTCCCAGGTGTTAGGAGGCCCTTTTTGGGGGTGTGGGGGGTAGAGGGGGTTCAGCATTCTGGTCAGGAAGGAGAAAGCCTAAGGAACTTGGGCATTGCTGGCTGTGAGCCTGCAGAAGGCAGAGTTCTGGTTTCTTTCCTTGGACCTCTCTGTGGCTTAGTTGGCAGCCTCTTTCTCCAGCAGCCATTTACTGAGCCCCATATGTAACCTGTAGACCCATGGGAGCCTCCACCAGGACTGGGGGCCTCAATGATAGAAATGACTACTGTCCACATTAATGGGTGCTTGCTTGACATACATTCCCTTCCATTAATGAAGTCCTCAGACAACCTACTCTAGTAGGCACTGTAATTATCACCATGCTGCAGATGGGACTGCTAAATTTACTAGCCTCACAGGGTGATCTGATCATAAATTACTAACTGAGCAGGTCATGGTGGGTAGTCATGCTCCAGGCATGTTACTTTTTAGTAAGAGGTTTATCTTTATCTTAAGCAAGCCCTGTCCATTGTGTTTCTGTTTATCTATGTTAACACACCTCAAGAGAGCACTTACTCCTGTTAACTGTCTTGTAATCCAACCCCCCACTACCACCTGGCTTTCTCCCATCTCCATGTCATCTTTTTTTTAATATATTTTTTTATTGATATCAGAGAGGGGAGAGGGAGAGAGAGATAGAAACATCAATGATGAAAAAGAATCATTGATTGATCAGCTGCCTCCTCTACACCTCCTACTGGGGATCAAGCCTCAACCCAGGCATGTGCCCTGACCAGGAGTTGAACCATGACTTCCTGGTTTATTGGTCACGGCTCAACCACTTAGCCACACCAGCCGGGCTCCATGTAATCTTCTTTATGACCCCTCCTTAATTTCACATGCATAAAAGAAGCTGCAAAACTGTTAATGTCTGGGTCATTTGAGACCTTGCTCCCTGGCATCCTCCTATATAATAAAAGGCTAATATGTAAATTGTCCTCTTGACCGGAGTTCGACCAGGAGTTTGACTAGGGGGCGAGGCTGGCCCACCAGCAGCCCCTCCCCCAGGCCTGCCCCACCTCCGATGGCCCCCCACCCCGATTGGGGTGGGGCCGGCCTGCCAATTGCCTACAGTCCCTCCTCCTCCCCTCCCCCCGCCAGACCAGCCCTATCGGCCCCGATTAGGGTGGGCCAGCTGGACCCCACTTGTGCATGAATTTGTGCACTGGGCCTCTAGTATGTTTTATAAATGCTTATAGAACATCAAATAAATAAATAAGTAATGTATACAAGGCCACACAGCTCATAGAGGGCAAGGTCAGGATTTGAACCCGGGCTCATAACCACTGTACCAACAGTGACATCCAGATGCCTAGGGAAGTATGAAAAGCTCCAAAGAGGAGGTGCTGTGTGAGCTGAGTACAAAAGATAAGCAGGAGTGGCTGGTCAGAGAGAGGTGTGGAGGAGGTTCACCTACCAAGGCCCAGGGCAGCCGCTGATGGTTACACATCAGCCACCTTCGGGCGGCAGTCTGGTGAGTAGCCAAGAGAGGGAGACGGATCAGGAGAATTGGCTCTGGGGATACGGATCTCCCTAGGTGTCTGCACTGATCCTCAGAGCCCATGGAGAGCTTTGAGGAGGGTGTGAGGAGGGAGGGATGGATGACTGGGAAATGGCCTTGGCCTTGGAGACTGGGTGTTGGCAGTGAATCAGAGCCATGGCATCTGAGCCAGGGCAGGAACTAGGGAGACTGCAGAGTTTCAGGAAGTAGGGTCAAACGGACCAGCTAACAAAAGGAGGGAAAGATTTCAGGTTTCTTACTAGTTGGAGCATAGTGATTTTTCCGTTGCTGAGCATGATGGGCCTTTGTCATAGTGAGCTTTGTTCTTAGAAAGCTCCTTCGGGCAATTGCTCATTTCTCCGTCAGTTGTGCCACCGAGGTTCGGTGCGTACACTCCATGATGTTCACACAATGACAGAAGAGCCTGACGCACGTTTCTCAGAACCTATCTCGTCGTCAAGCGATGCATGACTATAAATGGTGAACAGAACCAAGTTCTCTACCTTCGCAGAGCTTGTAGTCAAGCATCAAGCTTATAAAGCACAGACAGGAGCCCTGGAAGTCCGATTCAGTTAATCAGGAAATAGGGAGGGAAGGAGATGCCTCAGACTGCCTCTCACTGGATGGCTTAAAACAACCAAAGTTTATTCTGTCACAGTTCTGGAGGCTAGAAGTTCAAAATCAGGGCCATGCTCCCTTCAAAGGCCTCTTCTAGCATCTGGTGGTTGCTGGCAATCCTTGGCTTGTAGCTGCATCACTCCTTTTCTCTGCTTCCATCTTCACATGGCCTTCTCCCTGTGTCTGTCTTTGCCTCGTCTTT
Source organism: Eptesicus fuscus (assembly GCF_027574615.1). Classification (NCBI taxonomy): domain Eukaryota; kingdom Metazoa; phylum Chordata; class Mammalia; order Chiroptera; family Vespertilionidae; genus Eptesicus; species Eptesicus fuscus. Next base: position 94,774,009 of record NC_072478.1, on the reverse strand, counting down.
CCTCTGAATGTCTGTGTCTGTTTTCCCTTTTTATAGGGACATCAGTCATTGGTTTAGGACCTCATTTTAACTTGATTGTATCTGTGATGATCCTATTTCTAAATGAGGTGATATTCTGAGTTTTTTTGGGAGGAGGGGCACTGTCCAATTCAATACGGGGGTAAGGGGAAGCTTCCATTTTTCCATAAATTCCCAGGAGACTCCAGTGCCTGAGGTCAACTGACTACAGTTACAGAAACCCTGGACCCTGGATCCACAGGGGAACAGAATCCCAGCTGGAGCGATTAGTGGATGGTGGTGGTGGTTACTGTACTCACCTGTTTGGGGTGCATGTGAGCATCAAGGTGCCCAGGAGGCAACATCAGAGGGAATCTGGAAATTGGGGATGGGAGTCAAAGGTGTGGAATAAACAGCTTTTGAAGCCACAATTTAGGAAGGATGACCCGGAAGGAAAGGAGGAAAGATCCAAGGGAACCAGCATGGAAGGGTGACCCCTGCCCTAGATAACGGGGAGGTGAAAGGGGGCGTGAGAGAATGAGGGGCAGACCCAGCAGAGAAGCTGTGCGGATGTGGTCATATTAAGACATTGCTGAAGTGATGAACTTGGGTGAGGAGGGTTGCAAAAAGGCTGTGTGTTGTCCATGGAGGCATTGTGGGGGCACAGTGGCATGGGTGGGAGGGGGACCCCCGATGGGGTGGGCAGACATGTCCTTGGGCACAGTCGAATGCCTGGCAGTGGCTCTGGCTCCTGGGAATGAGGTGTGTCTGGAGCCAGCCCCCTGCCCTTTGCTGAGTTCAGGGGGCTGGTGAGAGAGATGTGGTTGGTGGCTTGGGGTGACCTTTTTCTCTCTCTCTCTGCATAAAAGAAGCTACAGGCCGGATGTCAGCAGGAGGGGATGTCACTGGCATTTTTCACTTCATGTTGAAATAGTGTTCCCAGAGATGTTGATTCTTTACTGAAAATGTTCCCTGGGTTTATGAAGCAATGGGCACCGAGGGGAAGGGGTGGGGAGGTGATCCTCCGGCCTTGCAGGGCCTCCCAGGTCTGAGGTGTGTACTCCTGTGGCCTCTGAGGAACCAACCTTCCCCATCCCCTTTCTTTGTCCCTTTCAATTTGCAAGTCTCCACTTCCTGTTGGTCACCTTGGTTACCTGTGGTGTTGCTTCATGTCTTGTTACTCTTTGTTCTCAGGCAGACTCAACCCTGGAGCTGTTTCCCAAGCAACTGGCCTGGTGCCTGGAGGCCCAGCCTCCCTTGGGAGGCCGCGGTGGGCAGCAGTGAGGATGAGCATGGCCGTGGCGGGATGCGCCGAGGAGGAGGGCAGGGTGGCTTTCTTTCTGTGGCTGGGGTGGGAGAGCAGCTCGGCTCTGCTGTGCACCTTGCGCCGTTTATGGGATGGTTGTCACACCCCAGGCCTGGCCAGCTCCTCTGATGTCCAAGGTCAGGATTTGCCACCAACTTGCAATGTGACCTTGGCTGTTGCACTTCTGTGCCTCAGTTTCCTGGGTCCTAGTGCTACCACTGCCTGGGCCCATCTCAAGAGGGTAGGTGTTGGGGTGGAGGGCCTAAATTAGGTCACAACTGTCAGGGGTTATAGTCCCATGAGAGGGAGAAATGGGGTGGGGGGGGGGGTGAGCAGAGATACAAGACTGGAAGGGCAGATACCGACACATGTTCATACTCGAAGTTATCTCCTGCTGGTGGTTTGCTGGTGATTTTAATGTTCTTTGTACTCATCTGTATTTTATAAAATTGCTATAGTGATCAGATATTTTGTAATTGGTTCAATGTAGCATTATTTTTGGAAGGAAAAACCAAGCCTAAACTGTGGAGACCCCAAAACGTAGTGTTAAGAGCACAGGGTCCAGCCTGGCTGGTGTGGCCCAGTAGTTGAGTGTCGACCTATGAACCAGAAGGTCACAGTTCAATTCCCGGTCAGGGCACATGATTTTGGAAGCTCCCAATTCTCTGTAAACACTGACCTGCTTCCTCCTTAGGAATCCTCTGATGCTGTTGGGTAGACTGAGGCGCATGCCACCCCAAGGCACAGACAAAGCTTTCTCTTTCCCCTGGAATTCAGCATCCCAAACCCCTTGTACGTCCCCTCTGGTCTTCATGAGTGTTTGGAATCGCTTATTATGATTATTAGTTTTATTTAACCTAAGATTAGGAGCAGCCCCTCCCCCTCTGTCTGTAGCTGGCTTTGGGGTTTCATGTGGGTCGTGATTCACCCGTCCTTGGCTTTTCTCAGAGTGCTGCTCCTCTCAGACCATCCTCTTTCTGCTCTGGACCTCCAGGGAGAGATCTTGGGCAGCAAGAAGAGCGGTTTATTTTTATTTTTGTTTTTTAATCTTCACCTGAGGATATTTATTCCATTGATTTTTAGAGAGAGTAAAAGGGAGGGAAAGGGGGAGAGAGAGAGAGAAACATTGACGCGAGACACATCGATTGGTTGCCTCCTGCACATGCCCCATCAGGGGCCAGGGATTGAACCTGCAACCGAGGTACATGCCCTTGACCAGGAATCCCATCTGTGACCCTTCAGTTCACAGGCTGGTGCTCTAACCACTGAGCAGCTGGCCAGGGCAAGAAGAGTGGTTTCGGAAGGACCCGAGCCTGTCTTGACTCCCACCACCTTCCTTTCCCCCAGAACAGCTCCTCTGGTCTCGGGAATGCCAGGGTTTCCCTTTCAGGGGGCCAGTTTCCCCCACCCTGTGGGTTACCCCGGGGAAGGCTGCAGGGCGAGGTAAGGGACACCTGGGGGGGAGAGGGCATAGCGGGCCGCAGGCCGAGGGAGGATTCCCCCCTGTTGGTGTTTACTCGGGTCACACCTGTGTTCACCACGCAAAACACTCCATTCAACAGATATTCAGTAGCCCTAACTGTGCTGGTTCCGGGGGTACAGCCAGGACCAGGAGAGCGAAGTGGAGGTCACATTCTGGGGGGAGTGGGGAGAACAGTTAATAACAGGCAGACACTTCGGTCAACAGAAATTCTGGCTATGGGGCCATATGGGTGCTGATGAGCGGCCTGAACAGAGACCCAGAGGAAGAGAGACGGCCCAGATGTCCAAAACGGGGGCACAGCCGCACAGTGAAACGCTAGGCAGCCATGGAAACGTTCCCCTGTGTCCACCCCTTGTAGATTGCGAACCCGGCTTGTTTGCCCAGAGAAGCATCCGAAGAATCCACATACAGTGTAACAGCACTTCTCTCTGCGTGAGGGAGTATACGTGATGTTTGTTATTTGCTACTTTTGAAAAATCTGCCAGCGGAACACATAATTTATGATTAGTAAAAAGACTGCCGTACTTCGGGGCCTTTCAGTCTTGTGAGGATGACGGATGGGTAGATGTTTAGTGCAGTGGGGTGGTTACCGTTACAGGGTTAACCTTGTGGAAGGGATGATGTGGGGTTGAAGGGAATCTCGGATACATTTTGAGTTTGGCCTTAATGCGGTGCGTGCATATCTAGTCCCTCTCTCTCCGTTTTTCCTTTCAAACTGGAAACACAGTCGTTGAAATAATAAAGTGGTTATGCAGTGAATACTTCTTTAAAAAATCCAGACAGTGCTGAAAAGCATGAGAGTAAAAAATCACACGAGGTCCCAGCGCTCTGAGATAACCAATGCGAACATTCCAGTGTGTATCTAATAATTTTTCTACCCTGTTATTATGTTTAAAAAATGAAATAAACTACTGATGTCACAAAAGATGAATCTCCCCCCAGCCACTCCCACCCCTGAACCCCATCAGGGCCACCTGTCCCTGGGCCCCACCTGGTCATCTGCTCACCTGGGAGTGCATGCTCTCCAGGGTGACTCAGGTGATAAAGGCCAGCCGCCTGGGAGGGAGTCAGGAAGCCTCTGCCCACCCCCCGACCCCTCCACCCCTCTTGATCTGTGCCCTCCCCGCAGCCTTATGCTGGCCACACACTGAAGCTGACCCTGGCCCTGCTGAGAGGAAGGTCACCCTGCCTGGCTGGTTCCTGCCCCCTTCCCGCCGCCCGCTGGCTGCTGAGTGCCTGCCAAGTGCCTGCCTGATCCCGGAGAGCTTTCCAGGCCTCCCGCCCACCCGCCCGCCGAGCAGGCTGCTCTTTTGTTTCTGGAATCCAGGCTGCTCAGCAGAAGGGGCTGCTTCGTGCGCCCGCCCGGCTGCTGTGGCCATCAAGCTGACTCAGGTCAAGAGTGCTTTGAGGGCAAGGCGGCTGCTTAGAGCAAAGCCCTTGTAATGAATGCCTTCCCCCCTAATTGGGTTAGGGAAGGAACCAGCTGGACTCTCGAACAAAACAGGACCAGCATGCTGGCGTCCCACATGGCTGTTGGTTTGCCAAAGAATCGCCCTCCTCTGAGTGCCGGGAAGAAGCCGAGGCTCGCAGCTCCTAATCCCTTCGGCTTGGGAGCTCTGCGGAGGGCATAGGCAGGGTTCCTTGCCTGCGGAGGTCCCCAGGCCCAGCTGTACACCCTCAGGGAGAAAGGGTCGTTCCACCAAACGAGGCAGGTTCCTCCGAGAGCCTGACAGAGGCAGAAAACTCAACTTACCTGAGGTCTGATTGCCCAGCTTGCAGCTTGAAGGAAAGGCAGCAAATGCTTGCCGAGTGCTTCCAAATACTTCACATTTATGGCAGCTTGACCCCCGTTTTCCAGATGAAGACACTGGGCTTCGGAATGCACATGCCCAGGCTAGTAAATAGCGGAGTTGAGATTCCACCACGGAGCTGCCTGTCTCGACTATCTCTGCCAAGCTGCACCCTCCCCACCCCACCCCCCCATACGTTGGGGGAGGAGTGTATTTGGTTCAGGAAGGGATGCCCCTGTATTCATTTTTTTTTAGTAGACTTTGTTTCTTAAGCAGTTTTAGGTTCACAGCAGTATTGAGCAGAAGGTACAGAGATTTTCCATATACCCCCTCCCCCCACACCTGCAGAGCCTCCCCCATTATCAGCATCCCCCGCCGGAGAGGTACCTTTGTTACAATCGATGAACCTACATTGACACATCATTGTCCCTCCAAGTTTTTATGTTAGGGCTCACTCTTGGCCGTGTGCATTCTGTGGGTCTGGACAAATGTTGATTGACATGTATCCATCATTATAGCATCATTCAGAGAAGTTTCACTCCCTAAAAATCCTCTGTGCCCTGCCTGTTCATACCTCCCTCTCGCCCAGCTTCAGACCACTGATCTTTTCGCTGTCTGCCTCCTTTCTAGAATGTCCTATAACTGGGATCCTAGAGTATGTAACCGTTTCAGATTGGCTTCTCTCACTTAGTAATACGCATTTACATCTCCTTTATGCCTCTTCATGGTTATTCTTTTTCCCCTGTGACAACATTTCACCATTATTTTGAGCACCTGCCTCTGTGCCAGGCACATCCTGGGCACTGGGCAAGTGATGTAGGCAACATGGGCATGGCCCCTGCTCTCCAGGGCTAGAGTGAAGCAGGGAGAGAAACGTTAAGTAAATATTTGACATTGGAGAACAGCGTGCGAAGAGAGAGAACAAAGGGGCCTAATTGGGAATGAGGAGGGGTCGAAAAGCCTCTCTTAGGAAGGGCAATTAAACCAGCATCTGAGGGAGGAGCAGAAATGGGGATGAAGAGCATCACAGGCAGCTGTCTGGCTCTCAGAACCCTGCTCACCCCTGAGACTAGCCTTTTCCAGGAAGCCCTACCTGCTCACTCCTTCTTGACATGCATTGCTGCCCCTTCTAGAGGTCCATAGCTTTTGCTTCTATGCACCAGAGGCTTCCTGTGAGAATCTGCTCAAGCCTTTTCCCAGGGAAGCGTACAGAGGGAAGACCGACCGTGTGTTGCTTTGAGCTCGGTTCTCCCGGTCCAGTTGGCACAAAGGAAAATCCAGAAGCAGTTCAGCTTGGCTGAGTTGAGCAGGGAGGGGAGTCAGGATGTTGCATATCTGACTGATGTTTTGGGGCTTTGGACTGCCTCGATGTGGGCAGTGCAGCCAGGCCGAAGTTCACTTGGCTGATTTCCAGTAGCTGCTGGGACAGAACCCAGGAATCTGTGATTGTGGTTGCTTCTTGTCAGGAGCCTTAAAGCCTTAGGCCTTAGAGGAAATACACCAGTAGCCTGCAAGCTCATGGGGTGCGGAGGCGGACTGCTGTTGCGGGGAGCTGCAGCCCCACACTGGCTGCTGCTACTACTAGCTGTCTGGCCGTGACCCAGGAGGAGGCTGACCGAGAGATCGTGCATGGCCACTCTGCCCCTGTGGACGCCCTGCTCTAAACCCTTCGGTGGCTCCCTCTTACCTTCAGGACAGGACAGATAGCTTAGCCGGGCACGCAAGCTGGGACCCTGCCACCTTCCCAGCCTGCTTTGTCCAGGGATACCCCACCTGTCTGGTGGTTCCAAGCGCTCTAGATTCCCAGATGGGACACCTGTGTGGCTTTGCAGGTGCTGCTTGTCCTGCTGAGCATTCTTTCCTTCCTGCATCCTCAACAGGTCAAGTCCTAGATGTCCTTCCGAAACTTGGCTGGATAGATAGATCTCTTTTCCTTGAAGTCCCCACTGACCACCTGCTCTCTGCAGACCACCACACCTTCCTCTGTGCGCCCCGGGCCCCGTGTACTCACCACTGCACGGCAGTCCGTCATCTTCCCTCCCTTCTCCGCCCCCTCCCTCCTTTCACTTCCTCGTTTTAGTTATTGGGCACCTCACCATGTTTCAGTCACACTGGGGTGATGGGAGTTTGAAGTCCCATGGTTACTGAATAAATTCATCAAATAATGAAGATGAAGAATACCCAAAGAAGTCAACCCACAGAATGGGAGAAAATGCTTGGAAATCGTATATCGATAAGAAATGAAGCTGGGATAAAAGCTTCTCTCCATGCTTATAAGAGAAATGAATAAATAAATAAAAGGTTGAAAAAAAGAAGGATCCACTGAAAGACTTCCAGTCTCGGATCTGTTGCTAGTTAAATAGAGCCGGCGGGAGGCGGGGGAGTGCTGTTACAGGACTATTTCAAACTCAGGTTCTTCCTATGTAAACATAAGGCGAGGAGCCAATTAATTCAGGCTCTGAGCACTTTCCATGGCAAAGTTCTGGGCTCCCGAGAGAGCTGTGCCCTGGCCTCAGGCTCTCTGGGGGGCACAGCCAGGAGAGAAGAGATCCCAGCATGCATCTCAACTCCAGCCTCACTTTCCCAGGGTAGACCTCCCAGTCCTCAGAGAAGATGGGAGTTCTCACCGTGGCCAGAGCTTTCCTTCCTCGTGTGGATCAGCTTGAAATTCTGTCATTGTCTTAGTTGCTCACCATCTCTCCTACTGGGCCATAAACTCCTTGCGAGTGGGTGATGGTCCGTCCATCTTATGTTTTCATAGCAGCTTTACTGAGATAGCATTTGCATACCATGAAATGTACCCTTTTAAAGTCTACAGCTTAGGGCTTTTCGTACGTGAGTATTTGGGAGTTCTTTGTACTATTATTTTAACAACTGTTGTATGTTGAATTTTTCATATATATATATTTTGATTTCAGAGAAGAAGAGAGAGAGAAACATCAGTGATGAAAGAGAATCACTGATCGGCTGCCTCCTGCACAGACCCCCACTGGGGATTGAGCCCGAAACCCGGGCATGTGTCCTTAACTGGAATCGAACTCAGGACCCTTCAGTCCACAGGCCCACGCTCTATCCACTGAGCCAAACCGGCTAGGGCTGTATGTTGAATTTTTTAAAAATTGTCTCTCACAATCACAGCCACAGAGGGAATCAAGCCGTGGATCCTGAGAGGTTCCTATGTGCTGGGTGCTTTATATGCATGTTTCATTTCAACCTCAGCTGCTGAGGAGGAAACAAGGGTGAAGACAGGTGACCGGGGGCACAGCTTGGTTGAGCAGCAGAACCCGAATTTGGATGTGGGTCTCCTACATTCTGTTGTGGCCTGTGTATCTCCAGGAGTTATCCTTTCCCTGGGAATGGAGCCAGCTGCCTCCTTCACTAGACTGTCATCAGGAAGGTCCCTGACACTTTCTGAGCCTATGTTTGGTGAGGGTAGATGGGGTTCGGTCCAGAGTTCCTAGAACAAAGGGGCTGCCATCCTGGGCCTCGAAGGAACACGAACAGGGTATGGAGGGAATGGGTGCTCTTTAACCAGCCAGAAGGCAGGCTTGCACTCTCACCTTTCTGGGACATCCGAGGCTCTCGGGAGGCGGCCCTGACCACCCTTCTGCCCTGTCCGTTCCAGGAACTGAAGCTGCCTGCCTTCCGAGCCCACTCCCCGCTCCTGAAGAGCCGGCGGTTCTTTGTGGACATCTTGACGCTGCTGAGCAGCCACTGCCAGCTCTGCCCCGCAGCCCGGCACCTGGCCGTCTACCTGCTGGACCACTTCCTGGACCGCTATAACATCACCACCTCCAAGCAGCTGTACGCCGTGGCCGTCTCCTGCCTCCTGCTCGCAAGTATGTGGAAACCGCTTCTTCCCCTGGGCTGCCGACTCCTCCTCCTCCTCCTCTTCCTCCTCCGAGAGCCTGGGTGCTCCCAGATCTTTGTACGTCTCCATGGCCTGTGCGCGTCTTCCCTGCTTATCCCAGCTGAATGGGAGCTAATAGAAATAATCACCAACATTTTCTTTAGCATCTGTAATGTCCCAGGCTCAATGATAAGGATTTTAGCATCTTGATCTTTTATTATTTCATTTTTTATCCTCACCCGAGGATATGTGATTTTTATTGATTTAAGAGAGAAAGGAAGGGAGGGAGAGAGAGAGAGAGAGAGAAACATCAATGTGAGAAAGAAGCATCAATCTGTTGCCTTCCATATGTGCTCCAATGGGGGGATCGAACCCACAACCTGTTGTTGTATGGGACGATGCTTAAACCAACTGAGCTACCGGTCCGGGGACCGAGCCATGTACTTTTAATTAACACCCACTTCATTATTAAACAGTGAGTTTCGGGGAGGGAAAGGAGCCTGAGACATAGTAAGACCTCAGAAACATAGTAGTATATATTTATGGGGTAAATGAAATAATGGAACGAGGGTTTCTTTAAAGCCGGGCTTCCACACTTCTCCAGGTTGCCCTTAATGTAGATACAGGTGACTGACAGAGGAGCAAAATGCAGCCGTCATAACACTCCTTTGACACCTAGTATTTTCTCCTTAAAATTCAATCCGATGTGACAGTTCCCACCACAATACGTTATTGTCCTGTTTTATTATATGGGCACCATCCCCCACCCTTGGGTCCTGCTGTTGCCATAAGAAGATGGCACCTGGTTTCTCCTGTGGCTCTGCCTGCTCCCGGCAGCCTGCCATGAACCCCCATGGGCACGGGCACCCAGCTCCGGAAGCTGCAGACTTTTCAAAATTGCGTCTTGTTTTCCACCCTGGCACCTTCCACCTGCTGCTGTTTATCGTCCCTTTAGCTGTGTTGGGTTCACAGCCTCCTGGTTTGTGGTCTTCTCTGCCTTGAGCCAGCTGGATTTCCCCTGTTGCACAGAGGAGCCAGCCTGGCTGAGTCCACTCTGTTGGCTGCCTCAGAGTCCCCAGCAACATGCAGCTCCCTTTGGTCTTGGGAGGAGACGTGGGGCGTGCAAGACATCCCTGTCAGCGGAGGGCAGGATAGGCATCGCATTTCAGGCGGCCCAGGAGAAGCCTGCGCCGCGGCCTTTGGCCTGCTGCTGTCTGTGATCTGTGGGCTGTATCGAGCCCGCCGGGGGCAGGGGACTTAGGTTTCCATGGGGCCACGCAGGCTCTCCCCCAGCGACTGTCTGGGGAGCCGGGACATGAGGCGCACACTGGAGACTTCTTTGTGCTGCTGGGGCCGTGGCTGATGGAGGGGGCTCTGCAGACAGAGAGGCAGACGCCCCCGCCCACACGTCTGAGGGAGGCAGCCAGCCTGGGGCGGCAGGACGGGAGTTTTCAGGACACCTGCCATATGCTCAGAGGCCCAAGGGAAGAAAAGTTTCCATGACAGCCTGAAATCCTATTCACTCCTCCCTGCCCTCTCCCCAGGCGGACTGTCAGCCCCAAGGGGGGTCACCTTGCCGCAGGGCGTTTGAAGTTCTGCGAATTCTATACCCAATAATTCCCAGATAGATAAAGAGGAGCCACAGTTCTTCCTGCCCCCACCTGTCAGTTCTCAGGTTTTGAGAGCTGCTTCCAGACAAGGGCCTTTGCACAGATGGAACCTTTTCACCTGTGTATAGGCCCATCTGCCCCATAAAACGGGTCGGTCCAGGACCCATATCTACAGGCCTATGGAAGGAGGTGGAAGGAGAAACAGCCTGTAGGTTGTTCCATGGTGGACCAGTGGCAAAGCCACCCCATTGTCATATCTGAGTTTATTGTTTGGGTTTCCCCTACTTAATACAGGACGGACTAAAAATAGTCTAGCTATAAATATATTATAAATCGAGTAGACTCCTTGAATCTTTCATCTCATACAGCACCCCTCTCCCAACTCTATTTGTTGTTTAAAAGGATCATTTGAGCCTAGCCAGCATGGCTCAGTGGTTGAGCATCAACCTATGAACCAGGAGGTCAAGGTTTGATTCCCAGTCAGGGCACATGCCGGGGTTGTGGCTCAATCCCCTGTAGGGGCCATGCAGGAGGAAGCTAATCGATGTTTCTCTCTCTTCCTTCCTCTCTGAAATTATATATATATATATATATATATTAAAGGCCCGGTGCACGAAATTCATGCACAGGGCAGGGGTGTCCCTCAGTCCAGCCTGCACCCTCTCCAATCTGGGACATCCCTCTCAAAATCCAGGAATGCTGGCTCCCAACTGCTCGCCTGCCTGCCTTCCTGATTGCCCCTAACCGCTTCTGCCTGCCAGCCTGATCACCTCCTAACCACTCCCCTGCCAGCCTGATTGATGCCTAACTGCTCCCCTGCCAGCCTGATTGCCCCTAATTGCCCTCCCCTGCAGGCCTGGTAACCCCTAACTGCCCTCCCCTGAAGGCTAGTCACCCCTAACTGCCCTCCCCTGCAGGCTTGATCACCCACAACTGCCCTCTCTTGCAGGCCTGGTCCCTCCCAACTGCCCTCCCCTACTGGCCATCTTGTGGTGGCCATCTTGTGTCCACATGGGGGCAGCCATCTTTGACCATAGTGGGCAGCCATCTTGTGTGTTGGAGTGATGGTCAATTTGCATATTACTCTTATTAGATAGGATATATTTAAAAGGATCATTTGAAAATATGGAAACCCCACAATTTTCAGGTGAGTTGATTGGGACAGTATGAGATCATCCTGTCATTCTGGCGACAGCAGCTTCTGTGCTTACCTGCATACCCAGTCCTGTGCCAATCACCTTACACACGTATCACATGGAATCCTCACAAGCAGCCTATGTGGTCATGGTGTCACGTCCTCATTCTATAGATTCAGAGAGGCTGAATAACTTGCCCAAGGCCACATAGCTCAGAGTTTTATTTTTATTAATTGATGTAAAATTCAGACCACAACATAAAATTCACCATTTTAACCATTTCAAAGTGTACAATTCTGTGGCATTTAGTACATTCACGTGGTTGTGCACCTGTCACCTCTGTCTCATTACAGAACGTGTTCATCACCCCAAAGGGAACCCTCGAACTCATTAGGCAGCCACTTCCTGTTCCTTCCCAGTCCCTGGCAACCACTCATCTGTTAACTGTCCATGCAGATTTGCCTATTCTGCATATTTCACATAAAAGGAATCATACAATGTGTGGCCTTTTGTGTCTGGCTTCTTTCCCTTGATGTTTTCAAGGTTATCCGTACTGCAGCAGGTATCAGTACTTCATGCCTTGTTGTGGGTGAATCCTGTTCCATTTTATGGATGTACCGTCCTTGTTTATTCATTTGTCTGTTGATGGGCATTTGGGTGGTTTGGGCTAGTAAGAATAGTGCTGCTATGGACATTTAGGTACCAGTTTTGTTTGAACACCTGTTTTTACTTCTTTTAGGTATAAACCTAGTTGGAAGTGCTGTACAGCTGGTAATTCTGTGTTGAACTTTTCCAGTAAACTTGGAGGTTTGCTTTTGCCTGGTGGTTGCTGTTCAGAGATGGCTGGGTGGTGCATCCTTAGCCCCAGGGAGGAAGCAGCTAGAGCAGTGGTTCTCAACCTTTCTAATGCCAGGACCCTTTAATACAGTTCCTCATGTTGTGGTGACCCCCGACCATAAAATTATTTTTGTTGCTACTTCATAACTATAATTTTGCTACTGTTATGAATCATAATGTAAATATCTGTGTTTTCCGATGGTCTTAGGCTCTACAGCAGTGGTTCTCAACCTGTGGGTCGCAGGGTCGCCTAAGACCTGGCCCTGAATGGTGTGTGTGGGGGGCTGATCGGGGGCCAGTGGCCTTGGGGAGGGGCCATGGGTGGTTGGCTGGCTGGCCCTGTCCCTGATTGGAGTGGGGGGGCCAACTAGGGGTAGAGCTGGCTGGGTGGAGTGGCCACAGGCCGATCGGGGTGGTGGGAACCCATTGGGGGTGGGGCAGCCAGGGGGAGGGGCTGCAGGCAGTTGGCTGGCTGGCCCTTTCCCTGATTGGGATGCAGGGGCTGATCTGGAGTGGGGCCGGGTGGGCAGGCTGGCCGGCCAACCTCCCACCGTCTCCTCCTCCCGACAGGCCTGGCCCCGATCCGCCCTGATTGGGGCCAGCAGGCCGGACCCCACCTGTGCACAAATTCGTGCACTGGGCCTCTAGTATACTGATAATTGTATCAGAGGCTCTCAGGAACCTGACCCTGTATCTCCCCCTTAGGAGTGTGTGCAGTATTCACTAGCTCAGTGTTGTAGAGACTTTAACATAATTATTGAGAATAATCAGAATCAATTAAATATCACACAACTGGGTTAATACCTACAGTGCTTTCTTCATAGTACATTAGAGAATATCTTTCCCATCAGTCTGTGTTGATTTACCTTACTTATTTTATTTTTACTTCGTTAATCCTCACCCGAGGTTATGATTTCATTGATTTTTAGAGAGAGTGGAAAGGAGGGGGAGAGACAAAGAGAGAAACATCAACGTGAGAGAGACGCATGGATTGGTTGCTTCCACATGTGGGCCAATGCCTTAACCACTGAACCACACCTTCTAGGGTGCCTTACTCCTTTACTCCTTTTATTGACTGCAGAGTGTCCGTAATAGAAACACCGCCGCCCATTTGATGATCCCTCTGTCAGTGGACAGCTAGATTGACATTGTTTTTTACTGTTATACATAGTATGACAGCGGTCCTTTCTCCCTATATCTTTGCGCACTTACGTGAGTATGTCTGTGAGACAAATTCCCGGAGGTGGGACTGTTGGATCAAGGGGTGTGTGCATTTAAGATTTTGATAGCTAGCACTAAAATGCCTTGCAGAGGTTGCAACAAAACCGACACTGATGAGATCCCTTTTTTTTCTTAAATTCAACTTAATTTGTGGGAGATTTGGAGCCATGCCTTCCACCTAAACAACAAACTATCAGAAGAGGGGTGCTGTCCCTTCCGCCTCCTGGCCCCTCCCCAGCGTCCACGGGTGGTGTTTCTTCTGTGCTCCCCTGGGGAGTGTATTCCCATTCTGTCTTTCTGCCCCGTTAGGTCTGGGATGTCCAGGCCAGGAATCCGTTCCCAGACCAATTGCTTTGAAGGCTCCTGAAACCAGGACTTATTAGCCACATCTTGTAGGGCGGGTTCCATTGAAAGCCATTGCCTGCCGGGTGCTTGTGTGCTGGGTCTGTCTTTCTCCCAGTAACCCACCTTCCCGCCCTAGCACCGTCCCCTGCATCCCTCCTTTTCTCCTCTCCGCCCCTTCTGTCCCCCGGCTTTGATCACTTGACAACTTGCCTCTGAGAAGCAGCTTCTTTGACAGCTGGGCGGAGGCGCAGGATGGGACTACCCGGTGGAGATTTCAGAAACTTGAAAGTAGTCTTAATCCCTCCTGGTAGAAAGGATGGAGGAGGGCACTGCCTTCCTTCCCCAGGGAGGTTCAGCCCACCAGCCCTCCATGCAGGGGATGCTCGGGGTGTCTCCAGGGCACTAATTGTAAGCAGCACCTGCAAATGGGGTGAGTTGACTGGGTGGCCTTTTCCAGGGGTGTATTTCGGACAGAGCATGAGATTTACTTGCAGGATTAACCCCAAATCTGCAAGGAAATGTGGCTGTCCCCGTGCAGGAGACAATTTAACTCTCGTAAGAGTGCCCCCCTCGAGGAATACATTTCCTCCAGACCACGGTTTCACGTTTCCAAAGTCAGGATAGGGCTTACGTTGAATGCATGCGTGTAATGTGCCAATTGTTGATTGTTTCCCGTGAGAGCTGCTGCAACACGGTGGGCACCTCCTCCTCCCTGGCATCTCGGTGGCGGTCACCCAGCACAGGGCGGGCTGGAAAAGGTGGTCCGTCACGTGAGGGCCACGCTGCACAGATCCGGGCCCTGGGCTGCAGGGTCACAGCGCAGCGGGCGAGGACATGGTGATTTTCCAGTTCCTGTTTCCGACTCTGCAGACTGGCAGGCCTCGAGTTATTTTGGGGGGGGGGGAGGATTTTGTGTGTGTGCCTGTCAGACAGCTGGCCGGGCTGGAAACTCAGAAATGGTGCAGTTTGTCTGAGCAAGTCTGCTGCCCAGACCTGTTTGTCCAGGGCCTGGGGTTCTGTGCTCTCAGGGTTGTTGTTTCTTTTGTGTGTGGTGGGGAATGGGGATCTTAACCTGCATGTTAAGTTCATTGAACATGCAGTGTTCAGAAGCCCTTGACCCCACACAGGTAAATCATTCAAGAGCATTTATTCGGCCTCTGCTATACGCCAGACGCTGTTTTCAGTGCCGGGGAGACGGCAGTGCATGGAAGGAATGTATACGGTCTTTGTCATCGAAGAGGATTCATTTCACACACACGTACCTACTATGCACTGAGCCTGCAGACAGTGGAACACATCACAGACCAAGTCCCCGTCCGAAAGAAGCAGCCTTTAATCCAGGCATTGCCCACAGGTCTCTGGGTCCATACCAAGAATAAGCTAATTGCCCTTCTAAGAAAAACCCAAGTGTCCTTCCTGTTAGGAGAACAGCCTGGCTCACCCAGTTAGCGGGGAGATGACCGGGACGTGACGTCAGGCACCTGTCTGCTCTTCGTGCCACAGGCCGTGTGGCTGCTGGAGCTGGGTGTTTGTTTTTGTTTGTTTTTTATTCGCCTTAACCTTGAGCTCTATCTGTAGTGAATGCGTGTGTCTTGTAGGACCTTCTCCCCCATTTACACACGCCCAGGATTGCATTATATCCCCTCTCCTGCTCTTGCTGATGTGGAGGAGGACCCTGGAGTCCTTATTCGTTAGGTCCTTTGTTCCCTGCGAGACCCGCCCGGAGGGTTTTCCAGTGTGTGACTCATCCTTGCCTCACCTAGGAGACTCCCCGCGGTGGAGAGGTCACTCCCCAGGTCACGACAGCCCACCCTTCGCTGGGCACCCACTGCCTGGTCGGCATTGGTTGTGATAGTCCCAGCAAGGCAGCCTCGGCTGCTTAAAACCCCCTCTCAGACCCGAAGGAAGTACACCAGCCTGTTACACCCTGGGAGGGGAGGGGAGAGGTTGTTTTTAGGGTAGTTGTGTTTGCCTGGATTTTCGAGGCTGTCTTCAAGGAGCATGCCTCTCCCTGCCTCCTAAGCCGTCGTTTTAATTATAAGCATTTCAGTGTCTAGACAGGAAGTTTCTTCTTTGTCACTGACAAGTTGGGTTTCTGGAACTCTTCTAGGAAAGTCTGAGACCTCCTGACCTGTGGGCACTTGTAAAGCAGATATATGCCAGGATAGTCTTGGGCTAGGGCAGACCCACGTTCCAGAACCTTCTTTCGCAGTTCCTCTGCCAGTTCTGGCTTCTAGGGTCCCATCAGTCGCTTCTTGTCTCCTGAGAAGTTTAAACTCGTTTTCCTCAGTGGGAGAGTACTATTTATGTCTTGTAGAAAATTGGAATATAGAAAAAATATAAAGAATAAGAGAAAAAATTAGTTGCAAGCTCAGTACATTTTTAAATATATAATCGGAGTTTGAGGGAGGAGGACAGATTCTGGCCTCAGTGATCATGGAATGGCTAATATTTAATGCGTGTTTACGTGCGAGGCAGCAGTCTGAGTTCTTTGCATGGATTTACTCAGTTACTCCCCAAAACAATTCTGTGTAGTAAGCAGTATTATTTCCCCCCCGTTGACAGGAGGAAACTGAGACCCAGTAAGTTAGATAACTGCCCCAGGGTGCACGGCTGGGATGGGAACCCGAGAGCTGTCCCTGAGTCTTTTTTTTTTTTTAATGTGTTTTTATTGATTTCAGAGAGGAAGGGAGAGGGAGAGAGAGATGGAAACAACAATGATGAGAGAGAATCATTGATCGCCTGCCTCCTGCACGCCCCACACTGGGGATTGAGCCCACAACCAGGGCATGTGCCCTGACCAGGAATGGAAACCATGACCTCCTGGTTCATGGGTCAGTGCTCAACCACTGAGCCACGCTGGCCTGGCAGAAAATATATACCATACATTTCATTGTATTTTTTAAAGTATTGCTTTATTTATTTGCAAGACTGATTTTTTTTTCCCCTCCTCTTATTGGCCGGGCTGTCCCTGAGCCTTTGTTCTCAGCCACTGTACAACAGTGGCCTTTGCCGCAGCAGGTCACTTCCTGATATGGCTGCCCCGGGAAGACTCGGCCAGCAGTGGAGAGGTTGCTGGGGGTCCCCGGCTCCGCTTTCTGAGCCACGTGTTAGCTGACCTGGAGGAAAACTTTAGCCCTCAGGACCGGGTCTCATGTCTGGAGCGGCTCCCCTTCTAACCTTAACGGGAATGGCCAAGATTGCCTCTTCTCTTCCTTTTCCTCTCCCAGAAGAGGTTGGAAAAAGGGGCCCAGGACGTGTGATGCCCACACCTTTGGCACTGCCCAAAGGACTCGCTCTCTGCTCTTCCTGGATACACGGCCCCATCTGGTCCAGAGCAGCCCTCACGGAGCTGGGTGTGAACATTCGGCACAGCAGTGACTTTCCTTACAGGGCGCTGCATCTTGGGGATCTGGGACACTCTGTCTCCGCACAGAGCCCTGGCTCAACCCTGGCTCCAATGCCAGCTGTTCGTATGACAAGTGCCCTCTGCCCCACAGCCCCTGCTTTTATTTTTATTTATTTATTATTTTAATCCTCACCTGAGGATATGCTTATTGATTTTAGAGAGGGGGGAAGAGAAAGAAAGGGGAGGAGAAAGGGAAAGAGAGAGAGAGAAACATTGATGTGAGAGAGAACATGGATTGACTGCCCCTCCTTACGTGCCCCGACTTGGAACCAAACCCGAAACCCAGGTATGCACCCTGACGAACTGCACCTGCAACCTTTCCGTTTATGGGACGACACTCCAACCAACCGAGCCGCACAGGCCAGGGCCCACAGCCCCTGCGAAATGATTTGGGTCCCGTGTAAAGCAGAGCACAGAGGAGCCAGCGATTTGGCGGGCCACCATGGGAAGTCACTGCACCAGTTGTTGCATCCTGAGACAGGGAAGCCCTCAAAGCCAGCAGGGAAGCCAGTGTGTGCGACCCAGCAACCTCTGACCAGGGAGGCTTTTTTTACAGCTTCCTCTTGAAGGAAAAAGTGGCCTGCAACCTCATCCGTAGCCTGTTTCCAAAGTTGTACTCAGGAATTGATCCAACCTGTCAGAAATGTGCATTCATTCATTCATTCATTCATTCTTTCAGTATCTGTCCAGGACTGCCGTGTCCCAGATTCCCAAGATGCAGCCTCGAGCAGGACAGCCCTACTTTTAAGAGGAAGGAGGGAGGCACAGTAAGAGGGAGCCTTTTCTTTGTTTCCTGAGGAGGCCAGGGAGCTGAGCCTGGGATTGGAGGCTTGTTTCTCCAGGACACCCCATAACTTCCAGATCCCTGGGGTGGCCAGAGGTCTCGGTCATTCCTGGAGCAGGTGCTTCAGGGCAGAGTGGGGGGATGCTCCCTGCTCCCCACTCCTTGGGTCTTCACAGCTTCCTCCCTTCCATGAAGACCGCCATGAAAATGCTCTCATAGCTGGAGGGTTTGCCTGCTCTGTCCCTGGCTTTCTCTCTCCCCCACGTCAAATCCTGTCTGGAAACTGAACTGTCTGCGCCTGTGACTGGGATGGCTCGGTTGGTCCTGAACCGAGCAGAGGTTTATACTAGTAAAGCAGAGCTGGATCCGGGGTTGCTGAGCGCTGAGCACCCTTCTCAGCACACTGAGCCCTCATGCCATCCTCACCACAATTCTGTCTACTTCTGTTGTTCACATTGCACAGGCCCCACAGGTGGGGACTTGCCCCAGACCACACAGCTGGCGTGTGGCCAGCCTCCTAGAGCCCGGATGGTCATCCTCAGAGTGCGCTCTGCCCCTCGGTGCTGCATCGCAAAGTAAAACAGCCTTTCAGAGGGGGCTGGCCTCGGAGTAGTTTCCTGGCTTCCCCATCAAATTGCTTAAAATCTGTCTCTTTTGTCTGCCGAAGGTATGAGCTAGTTCCCTCTTTGGGGATGAGTCGGAAGCACCCCTCTGCCCTCTGATAACTATAGAAATCCAAAGAGTTGTTTTGTTTTTGTGTGTGGTTTTTAAATATATTTTTATTGATTTCAGAGAGAGTAAGGGAGAAGGAGAAAGAGAGAAATATCAATGATGAGAATCATCCATCAGTTGCCTTCTGCATGCCCTCCTGTTGGGGATCGAGCCAGAAACCGTGCCCCGACCAGGAATGGAACCGCAACTTCCTGGTTCATAGGTTGGAACTCAACCACTGAGCAACACTGGCCAGGCTGGTTCTGTTTTTTAATGAAAAGGCTGGTTTGGGCAGAGTTGGGTATGCTTTACCGTAGAAAGTGTACCCGTGGAGACTCACTCTTCAACTTCAGTTCTCTCGTTGGAAACGAAGTCCAGTTGATCGTGCAGCCCCTTAGTGGACAAGTTCTGGGGTTGAATGACTTTACAGCCTGAGCAGAGGGCAAGGTGAAGACAAGAGTATTTGTGGGGAGCAGGGCGGTTAGATGGGGAGGGGCTGCAACTGGCCTGACCCCTCATCACTGGGATTTCCTTGTGGCGACACTGGGATTTCAGGGATCCTGGTGACTATATTAGAGATGTCCTACTTGTGGTTTAGAAAACTCTGGACTTTTGGAGCCATTTATTCATTCACTTAAAAACCAAAAAAAAACGCAGCTTTTTAAAGTATTAACTTTATGCCAGAGGCTGTGCTAGGTGAAGGGGATCTGGAATGTTCTACAAGACAGATGTGGCCCCTCCCTCATGGAGCAGACAGCCAGACTTATTTTAACTTTGTCCCTGACTAGCCAGCTGGATGAGGGGGCAATCCACCTTTCTGAGCTTCTGATTAATGTGGAAAACACCGCCAGCCCCCGGGGTTGTTACCAGAATGAACAGAGTGTGCTGTGTAGGGCATACAAACAAGTCCTCGGAGGCTTCCCCTCCCCGGGGCTGCTGGGGTTTCAGCTGCCTGCTGGGCTGTGGTGGAGCCTGGCCTGCAACTGCCCTGCCCTCTGGAGCTCACGTCCTGGTGTGTGGACTCTCTGCCTCTTTTTATTTTATTTTATTGATTTCAGAAAGGAAGGGAGAGTGAGAGATAGAAACATCAATGATGATTGGTGCCTCCTGCATGCCCTCTGCTGGGGGTCGAGCCCGCAGTCTGAAGACAGACAGTCCAGAATAAATAAATAAAAAAAGACAAGACCAGTCTGCTGGTCTTGTCTTTTTTTTTTTTTTTTTTTTTACACAAGACCATTGGCCTGGATTCATCCAGAGTCAGTGTCATGAAAAACAGAGAATGGGACTAGAGACATTCACAAAGTAAAACAGCCTTTCAGAGGGGGCTGGCCTCGGAGTAGTTTCCTGGCTTCCCCATCAAATTGCTTAAAATCTGTCCCTTTTGTCTGCTGAAGGTATGAGCAGTTCCCCCTTTGGGGATGAGTCGGAAGCACCCCTCTGCCCTCTCATAACTACAGAAATCCAAAGAGTTGTTTGTTTTTATGTTTTTTAAAAATATATACTTTCATTGATTTCAGAGAGTAAGGGAGAGGGAGAGAGAGATAGAAATATCAATGATGAGAATCATCCATCATCCAAGACCCTATGTGAGCTTCGTTGGATTATATATCTTTAAAAAAAAAAAAGACATTTTGGGACCCATGCAGAAAGTCAGATATGGATTGAATATTAGGAAATGTTATTGCATTAATGCTGATGTTCTTAGGATCGCTAATAGCATTATGATTACGTAGGAAAATGACGTCAGGATAGATGCTAAAGTTGTCACATCTGCAACTTCACTAGAAATGATTGAGCAGAACCAGTATTTGCATACACACACACACACACACACACACACACACACACATCAATCAGTGAATTGGGGTGAAGGGTCATCTCAATTCCTAAACCTTTTCTGTGGATTTGAAAATTTTCCAAATACATTGAACAAGTTGAAGAGAGTCTGTGGCTCTTGTCTGACGTGGAAAGACAGACTTCTGTCCCCCATGCTGCCCTGGGGGGCCTGCCTGAAGACTTCCAGGCATCTGTGCCGTTTGTCTTGTCGGTCAGGAACAGGCAGTTGAGTGACAGTGTTTGGTGAATGCGGCGCTGGGGACAAAGGACTGGCCCCACTCACAGTCATGGGAGGAGGGGAGGGAATGTCTGCCAGGCACGTGCAACCCCAGGAAACTCATAAACTCTCTTCTGGCTGTGAAATGCTTGGTGCTGGGGAATCGTCGCTAAGCTGGGGGCGGCTGGCCAGCAGTTAAGGGCAGGGGCTGTGAGGTCGCTCCCAAATGTGGAGCCGAGTTCTCAGAGCGTTGTCTCTGAGTCTCTGGGGGTCTGAACAGAACCCACCTGGGCGGATCCAGTGGGTGTCGAGCACAAAGCACAGTGCCCAGCCCAGCCTAGGACTCCAGCCCAGGACTCCGGGCAGCTCTGCGTGCTGGGCACGAAGGCTCCTTCCACTGCATGGCCACTCCATCTGCACCTGGGCATGCTCCTAGGTGGGAAGTGAAGGCCTGGGCAGTTCAGTGTGTTAGGTTCAGA
This sequence comes from Eptesicus fuscus, assembly GCF_027574615.1. Classification (NCBI taxonomy): domain Eukaryota; kingdom Metazoa; phylum Chordata; class Mammalia; order Chiroptera; family Vespertilionidae; genus Eptesicus; species Eptesicus fuscus. The sequence continues at coordinate 94,752,998 of NC_072478.1, read as the reverse complement.
GCCAGCACACTGCGGATTCAGACCCCCCTCTGCCTGGCTCTGGCCTGTAGCGTGGTGGGTCCCCAGGAAGCAGCAGGGGCAGTCAGGCTCGTCGGTAATCTGGCCCCTTCCATTTCAGGGTAATCCTCTTGGGCCTGGTGGCTGGGGAACAGGCAGAGCTCTGAAAGGTTTGCAAAGCACCGGGGGCCGGGAGGACACTAATCTGATGGAGCGCATCTGCCAGTCGGAATAGATTGCTGCCAGCAGTGCCACCCCCAGCACAGGGCACGTTTCTGCTGGGACTGTGACCTTCACCGCGTCACCTTCTGCTGCTGGGAAGAAAAGAGCTCCTGTGTGTCGAGTGCCTGTGACTAGTTCAGTACAAGATTCAGGAAAGCCTTGACAATTTTGCAAAATATATATAAAAATAGTTTCTTTTTAAATTGCACAAAAGATACATGTTCATAAGAAAAAAGGTAGGGAATACAGGTAGAGCTCATTAGAGGACAATTCAAATGGCCTAAAATTTCACTATCCAGAGAAATTCCTTTTCTCGGTGAATACTCATTGGGTACCTCCTGTGTGCCGGGGACTGTGCTGGGACCTGGGGCACAGCAGGGAATGGGTGGGACATGGTTCCTGTCCTCGTGAGGCTTAGACCTGCTGCCAGGAATATTAATGCTCAATTAGTATCTGAGCATGATAAGTGCCTTGGTGACATCCAGTGGCCTCTGAACTGAGCTCTGGAGCCCGGCCAGTGTGGCTCAGTGGTTGGGCACCCATGAACTAGGAGGTCACAGTTCGATTCCCCAGTCAGGGCACATGCGTGGGTTTCAGGCTTGATCCCCAGTCGGGGACATACAGAAGGCAGACGATGGATGATTCTCTCTCATCGTTGATGCTTTTTTTCTCTCTCTCTCTTTCCTGTCTTTGAAGATCAATAACAACTTTTTTTTTTTTTAAATGAACTGAGTTCTGGAGGACCCATGATAAGGTAGGTGAGGGGACCAACACTCCCCGCTGGAGGAGGGTCTGAGTTCCATGTGGCTGGATCCTGTGCTTGGGGTGGAGGCCATGGGGCTGAGGCCAGGCCCACCCCCGGGTTTCAGCTGTACTAGAGGCTCTTCCCCCTTGGGCAGCGTTGACCTTGCCTTTGCCTGCCTGAGTGGCCCCTACATGTCCGGCCAGGGAAGGTGTGTGTTTGGACGGAGCGGGCTCCGAAAGGAGATGGGGTGTAAGCCGCTTGGGAAGCGGTCGGCAGTCCTCTCGCTCCTCTCCGTGTTGTACGTTTCCACTCGCTCAGCTCCTCCCTGTCAAAGACCGGAGGTTGGTGTCACGCCACCTTCGTCCACTTGGTGGGTGTTGTCGGGCTCGCCGAGAAGATGGGCACACGGGCTTCTCGGTGACGTCGCTGGAGCCTGGCTGAGGACTTGTCGCTTCTGCTGCAGGGCAGCCTGTGGTGGTGGTTCCCTCCTTATCTCCCCTGAGAGGCACGGGAGCCCCGTGAGAACTGGGTCGGCAGCGCTGGCGGTTGTGCACAGGTGTGCGGACACGTTGGCGGCTCCTCAATTGGCAGACGGGTGCTTGAGCACAGCTGCCTCTTCTGACACTCGCTCCGCAGCTGCTCTGCACCCAGTGAGGTTGGGCTTGGGGGCCACAGGTGACCAGAGCGAGGCTGGGACGCAGGGCTTCCTGTCTGAGGGGGGGGGCCGGGCAGAACGTGGGGACTGTGGTCAGGGAAGGCTTCCAGGAGGCAGTGACACTGAAGGTGGAGAGCGAGGCGAGGTTGGCCGAGTGAGGAGGGGATGGGGAAGGGTGCTGCAGACAGAGGGCTGTGTAGACGAGGCTCGTAGGCAAGGAGAGCATGGTGCCTTCAGAGAACTGCAGTGACAGAGGCCCCGGCCAGGTGTGTACGGTTTCCCCAGGGTGAGGGGTGTGAGGCTGGGAGGGCCCCAGCAGCCCCACCTGCAGAGCCTCCCCCAGTGGAGGCTGCCAGTTCCCACCCACCGCCCCAGCACCTCGACCCTCAGTGGGCCTGACCCCCAAGTGCCACCGGCTGCTGCTCTGTCCGGAGGATGCCCGCCAGGGGTTCCCTTGTAGGGATCGGCTCCGGGCGTCCCCGCTGGTGATGCACTTGATGAAGGACCCTTTGGGGGCTTCTTCCCTTTCCTGTCTTCTCCCACCTACCAGTCTTTCCGAGGCTCCCCTCCCACACGCTGTGTTTCTGAGAGGACCCCAAATAAAAATCCACTGGTGGACCTTAAACTCAGTACTAAGAACAACGGGGAGCTGTTGAAGGGCTTTTCCACATCTGGGGAGAGGTGGGGGGAGGGCAGGGTCAGATGTGCAGAGTCGTCGTGACTATCGCCTGACCCTCTAAGCAGTCCTGGGGTGAATTGGTTATGACCAGACAGGAGAGCCCACCTCATTCCTCAGGCCCTCGCTGGTGCTGACTGCTAGTGAGGACCTTCTGTGGCCCACGTGCTGTTCTGAACATTTGGAATGCATTTTGTCCTTGTCTCTGAGGTCTAGATTCCACTTTACGGATGAGAGAACTGAGGCACAGAGAGGGTGAGATACCTGTGCCTGGTCACACAGCTGGAAGTGGTGGCTTGGGGATGTGAGCCCAGGTTTGACAGGTCCAGTGTCTATGTTCGTACTCCCTCTGCAGCGGGGCCTTTCGGATCTCTGTCCTCTCTGCCGGCACCGTCCAGGCACTTTAAGTTGGACCTTTACTGAATTCCTGGGTGCAGGCCAGTGCTGTCGTCCGGTGACCTCTGCTCCCCCCACAGGTAAATTCGAGGACAAGGAAGACCACGTGCCCAAGCTGGAGCAGATAAACAGTACGAGGATCCTGAGCAGCCAGAACTTCAGCCTCACCAAGAAGGAGCTCCTGAGCACCGAGCTGCTGCTGCTGGCGGCCTTCAACTGGAACCTCTGCCTGCCCACGCCCGCCCACTTCCTGGACTACTACCTCCTGGCCTCCGTCAGCCAGAAGGACCAGCACTGCCACAGCTGGCCCACCACCTGCGCCCGCAAGACCAAAGAGTGCCTCAAGGAGTACGCCCACTACTTCCTAGAGGTCACCCTGCAAGGTGGGCCCGGTGTCGGGACCTGTGGTCCCTCCCCCACCACCCAGGGGCCAGGATCAGGTGGCACCAAGAGGCATGCATGTCCATCCAGAGAGTTCTTAGCGACTGGAGCCCATCCACCCAGATCACTCCCGCTTTGCAAGGGATAAACAGGAAAGGAACAAGGATTCACCCCATGTTACCAGTCATGTGTAAAAGAGAAATAGCAGCTTATGACAGGCCACTGGTATTCTACAACCTTCTGGTCGCCTGTTAATGTTTCTATGGTAACCTGCAACTTGCAGATGATCTAAATAGGACAGATGTGCAGATAGGTCAGTCTGGAAGAGCTGTGTCACACAGATGGGTGGGGGAGGGGGCTGTGTTTACATCTGCTCTAGCAATTCAGTTACCCAGTTTAGGGACTTGTATTCAGATCTCACTCTTCCTAGTGTCTTAAAATCCAGGTATTAGGTGAAAGACAACTGATACAGCCACCCGGTAACCCACACAAACCAAAATTTGTCCTGTGTAACAGTATCAGGCGGTGTGATATCCAGCATTAATTGAGTGCTTACTGTGTACCTGGCACCTTACTTTAGTGCTCTGCATACATTATCTCATTCGAACCTCCCAACAACTCCACAAAGAAGTCATTTCTGCTGTTCAGTTTCCTCAACTGATTCTCAAGCGGTGAAGGAACTTACCTAGGGTCATTGCTAACATTTGAACCTGGGGAGTCTTACTCTGTGACTGACTGTACCTGTAACCATAAGACCGCCTTGACTAATTTCGCACTATAACAGGCAAGTATTGAAATCATTGAAAATCATAAACAACTCAAGGCACCGATAACCAAGTGTCATCCAGGAACATTGTAGGGAATTCAACAGTTTGCCTTTGCACATGAGTGGTAAGGCCAAGTCACAAAATAACTTAGTAGGACCTTAAGCTTTCTCAGATCATTTCATGGGGTCTGCGTATACCAAAGCATCACATGGTACACCTTACTTACATGGTCTGTTTTTATTTGTCAGTCATACTTGAGTAAAGCCAATTGGAGTGAGGAATATCAAACTGCTGTAGTCACTCATTCTTACATTCACTTATTCAACAGATTTTTATTGAGTGCCTTCTGGGATCCAGGCTTTGTTGTGTTTAATAAGTAGCTTCTGAAATGGCATGTCATTCACCCCTAACAACCAAAGGAAGGACGAATGTTTTGTAGCCCATCAGCAAGCCCCTTGCAGCCCCCAGAAGCCCTGGACCACATTTTGAAAATCACTGCTTTAGGCTGACATCAGAAATCCCAGACTGAGGGCCAGGGTGCTTAAGATTCAAGAACTTCATGCTATTTCCACTTTTTCATCGTGAGTGTGTGTGGCACAGCAGTGAATAGCCTTGAACCTAATCATTTGTCTACCGATTTAGGGGGCACGCGGCAGGCAGGGCACCAGGCTTCCAGGCTTGGCTTTATGATGCTGACTGCCTCTGATTCTCTTTCAGATCATATTTTCTACAAATTCCAGCCTTCCGTGGTCGCTGCGGCCTGCGTCGGGGCCTCTAGAATTTGCCTTCAGCTTTCTCCCTACTGGACCAGAGACCTGCAGAGGATCTCAAACTACTCCCTGGAACATCTCAGCACATGCATCGAAATCCTGCTGGTGTAAGTTCCCCTTCAGTCCTTCCGGGTTTCTGAAATGTTGAGGTTCCACCTGTCCTGAGGCCCAGTTCAGGCCATTTCCTGAAGTCTGAGGCTTATGGTGGGTCTCCCTGCTAGAGTCTCACGTAACGTGGGCCGTGGTGACTCCTGATAGAATTGGGGTTTGGGGAGTTGGCCCTTCTTATTTTGGTTAGCTTTGGGTTTTCAGTTTTAAGGTCAAGGAGTGAGGGAGAAGAGGGGTTGTGTGCATGCCCTTCTGCATGTCTGGGCTCTTTGATCTGAGTCCCAGTGTGTCTGTCACTCAGCCTTATGGATGATCAAAATTCAGGGACTTTCATTATAAGTTGCTTTCTCAGATGTGGCCACAAAGCTGACCACAGCTAAGCCCAGAGTGGCTTAACGTAAGAGGCCACCGCTTCCTTGCAAGGATCCCTGGGAATCTTGGGGAGAAAACGTGCAGTGTGTCGGAGAAGATGCTTAAAGGCATCGTAGACCCAGCTCCGTGAAACTGACATCAGAGTTCAAGAGCTCAGTGGCGACCTCAGGAGGACAGATAGGACAGAAAGGTCCTACCTAGCTGCACCCAGTCCCTCTTGCACCTTTCAGGTGGCAGCATCTCCTATGTGCACAGCCCCACTGAACCCGGGGCCAGGTCCCTGAGAGTCACCTCTTGGTCTCCTCATGTGGGAAACTTTGCCAGTGGCTGCCCTTGTCTCATTCCTCTGAAATGTCAGTCCCTCGCGCCCCGGGCCTTGTTTCAAAACCTGTGCCTTCTATTTTATATTTTTTTAGTTTGTTTTTAAAAATGTTTTTATTGATTTTTAGAGAAATAGGAAGGGAGAGGGACTCAGAGAGAGAAACCTCAATGCAAGAGCAGAACATCAATCGGCTGCCTCAGGCACGCCCCCTATTGGGGATCGAGCCTGCAACCCGGGCATGTGCCCTGATTGGAATGGAACCAGTAACCTTGTGCACAGGACAACACCCAACCAATCAAGCCACACTGGCTAAAGCCAGAGAACGCAGTCTGGTCTGAGTGCTGCCAGGTGCTCTGGATTCTTAGCTACCAGCCCTGCCTCTTCGTGGCTGTCACACTGGGATGGCCCCCTTCTCAGACCTGCTACGGCCCCTATTGGCTCCGTTCTTACATTCCCCTTTACGATGGAGAAACTAAGGCCTCATGGGCAACTTGCTTGGGGTCTGCTAGCTCAGGAGTGGCCTGGCTGGGACGGAGCTGCCGGAAGGGCCTTGAAGGCAGAAGTGGTGCTCATCTAAGCACCGGGAGTCTGCCCTCTCAGCGGGCTCTGTGCCAGGTGTGCAGGGGTGAGCAGGAGCAGATGGGCCTTCCCTGTTGGAGGTCACACTCGGCACGGTGGGGGGCCAGGTAGTAACCCGGAAGTTATCGCCTGGGGTGTTGACTGTGAGGCGGGGCAGTGCAGGGGCTGCAGGACAGCGAGGCTAGTTTTGAGGGGTCAGAAGAGGTTTTTGTAAGATGTGGATCCACCCTGAGATCTGAGGTCTGGGGTTAGTCGGACAGTCACTGAGGCAAGGCTGGAGGCAGTGAGCACGGGCTGGGCAAGGTCCGGCGGGAACAGCACGCAGATCCCACTCAGCAAGGCAGGTAGAGGCGCTCAGGTGTCTGCCTTTAACCGCCGAGTCTCACCCAGGCCCTTCCCTTTCAGAGCCTATGACAATGTCCTCAAGGATGCCGTCGCCGTCAAGAGCCAGGCCTTGGCCATGGTGCCCGGCACATCCCCAGCCCCCACCCAAATGCTGTTTCAGCCCCCTGCCTACCCCGCCCTCGGCCAGCCGACGCCCGTGGCCCTGGCGCAGTTCCAGACGCCTGTGCAGGACCTGTGCTTAGCCTATCGGGACTCACTGCAGGCCCACTGTTCCGGCAGCCTGCTCTCAGGGGGCACGAGTTCGTCTCTCCACTCCCCGTACCCCGCCCTCCAGCCTCTGGACGTGTGCCCCGTGCCCCTGCCCGCGTCGCTCAGCATGCAGATGGCCGTCACCGCCGAGCCCAGGCACTGCCTCGCCACCGCCTACAGAGGCAGCTACTTCAGCGGGAGCCACGCATTCCCCACAGGCTGTTTCGACAGATAGGGGGGCCTTGGAGACCCGGGCAGAGGAAGAAGACACTGACGAGGGGCGCTCAGTGGAGCCAGGCGACTGGGAGGCCATCCCCGCAGAGCCTCATTGCCCTTGACTGGAGAGGGTCTGTGCTCTTCCTAAGTAAAACGGACCCAGAGCAAAACGGTCCATGAGATACCTCACCCAAGAGCATTCCTCTGGAAAACGCCTTTCACACGTGCCTGGGGTGCAGGGGCGAGGCTCAGGGCCGTCCCCTGGAGCAGGGCCCAGAGAATGGAGAAACACCCGGCAAGAGGCCGCGAGTCTGGGAGCTGGATGCAGACCCCAGTCCGCAGGCACGTGCCGTGTTTGGCATCAGAGACTCCTTTGTTCGTTGCCGATGGCAGCTACACCACTGAAGAAGAAGGGGCAGCTGGACATGTTCTCGGGACCCCGGTAGCTGTCAGATTGGGTGCTTTTGTCTCCCTGGCTCCATGCTGGGACCTGTGTGTGTGTGTGTGTGTGTGTGTGTGTGTGAGATGCCCAGGCATCTGCCTTCTGAGGCACGGTGCGCGGCTGTCTCGCTTCCAGTGTCGAACCTAAAACCTTATTCGCCCTTTTAGACATTACACGTGCTGCTGCTTCCCGAAGTGACCTAGCTTTCTGTTCAGTAAGAAGTCTTGTTTACATACTGTATCAGGGATTTTGTGATACTTGAAAATTCCTTAGGAGAAAAACAATGCTGATTGCCGCCCTGCCTGTCCCACGCCTGGGCTGTTCCTTTTACCCCCGGCTGGTGACTGACCCGAGGGTAATCGCAGAGCTCCTTTGCAAAAGCGTAGGGCTGGAGAGAGCCACTTTCCCGTCTCTCGGTTCCAGAAGAGTCCACACCTTGCACCTTGGATGCTGTGTTCACCTGTAGAACTTCCATAACCACCCAGGGGTAAAGGGTTGAAAGGTAGACTAAGGTTTAAGAGCCAACATCCTCACCTCCTCCTACCTGCTTCTAGTGCGTGAGGTTAACCCAGCCTCGGCCTTGAGTGTGGCTAATAGCAAAGGGTAATAATGTGGAATGTGTGCGTAATGCCAGCTGGATTTGGGGCGTGGGGGTGGGGGCGTTTAGGACACCACAGTGACAGGCAAATGATCGGTTGGATCAGAAGCCCGTATTGGGGTGTCTGCCGCGAGGGGCTCTCAGGACCACTCGGATGGCCATGTGCAATATGTGTTTATTCCGACTCGTGGCTTGTACTCATCATGGTTGTGTGTGGTTTTTGTTGGATTGGGATCGGGGGACACGTTGTTCACCCAACAGAACTGGGAGGTGCAAAGAACCCCGGAAGCATTTGTTTTGTTTGTTTTTTAAGGAGAACCCGTGTCGGGTTTGTTGACTCACTTGCCCGTCAGGTGGCTGCCAGGACGGCGGCCGCATGCTGCGGAGTCGGTCCGAAGGTGATGTTCCAAGCAGGACAAAGCCTCCGCGTGGAAGCAGGATGAGAAGAGACTGGACGTGGGTATGGCGCTGCCACGTTGTCACACTCGCATAGGAAACTGCACATTAGTTTGTTTTTCTCCTTTTCCTTTGCCAACCTCCTATTTATGTGCGACTGGTTTGGATTCCAAGTTATTGTGTCTGTTTATTCTGCGGCTGGGGGCTTGTGAGGGGTCCCCAGAAAAGAGGTCTCGCAATAAACACATCACCTGCTCTAGGTCTCCGAGTTCTCTTCCTCATCGTCGTCTCTCAGCCAGCTGCGCCCCACTCCCTTCCACCTCATCCCTGAGGGTATCTCACTCATGCTGAGAGCTTGTGGGGGATGGGCCACGGCAGAACTGGCTCCTGTGGAACTGGGTCTGGCCCTCTGGGGCCTTGGGCAGCTGATGTGAATAAGGCTTGACACCCCAGCTCCACCACTGAATCAGTCAGGGTTCTCCCGAGAAACAGAATCCATTACCAGTATATGAGAGAGAGATTTATTTTAAGGAATTGGCTCAGCCTTGCAAATGCCTGGCTTAGGGTCGATGTCAAGGTTGTACTTCCCCCTGTCCTCCCAGTTCCACGTCCATCTCTCCAAAGCCACCTGTTCTCACATCCGAATTCTCTTCTTTGTTTCAGTGATTCTCAGCAGGGATCATTTTTGCTCCCTGGGGGACATGTGGCAATGTCTGGAGATATTTTTTTCGTTGTCACAATTGGAGAAGGAGCATGGCTGGCAATTAGCAAGTAGAGGCCAGGGATGCTGCTCAACATTTTATAATGCACAGGACAGCCCCCACAATAAAGAATTATCTGGCCCAAAATGATAGTAGTGCCAAGGTTGAGAAACTTGAACTCCTATGTCACCTCCCAAAGAGGTCTCTTGTAATACCCCCCAATCACTCTACCATTATCCCCTTTTATTTTCTTCATGGCTGTAAAAGCTTCTGAAATGATCTTGTTAAAAATGTTTACTTGGTTGATGGTTGTGTCCTAAGCTATCTACCCCCAATAGAATATATAGAGTATCACTGCCTGTTGATGTCAGCACTAATTATAGCAGCTGGCGATTTTTTTTTAATTTAAATTCTTTATTGTTTAAAGTATTACATGGGTCTCCTTTTCTCCCCATTGACCTCTCCCCAGCTGCTCCCAACCCCACAGCACATGCCCTTACCCTGTCACACACCCCCCCGCCTTCCCTCATAAGTTGGGCAGCTGGCATTATTGAGCATTTATTGTGCTAGGGACTTTGCTGGCTTTTTCTGTAATCATCCCAGTTACCCTACAAGGCAGGAACTTTATTAGCTGTATTTTACAGGTCAGAAAGTGGGGCAAGGAGAGGTTCTTTGCCTAAGGACAGCAGTGGTGAGGGAAGGAGCCATAATTCAAGCCCAGGCAGTCTGGAGCTGCCCCGTGGTGCCTCAAGGGTTTTGAATGAGTGAAAGACTCCGTAGCAGTCCCACTCGCCGGGTGGGAAGACATGACAGAATAATGGATATGGGTTCATAAAAGAGAAGGGTTGCCTGGCGTTCATGCTCCTGGTTTACAGAGTGGCAGGCATTCTCTCAGAGCGTGCTCACCAGCAGACGGAAATGCAGAAACATCGGTTCTTGCACATCTGCCACAGGCTGTGATCCCTGCTCCATGGGTCTGCCCCCAATGGGCTCTGATCTGGGAAGGGTTCCCCGTCTATGAAGGTAGAGATCTGGGACCGGCTTGGGGAATCCCTGGCACCGAGTACCTGGAAAGGAAGTTTACCAGCTCCCATCACCTCATTCTCTGTTCTGCAGGGAAGACCTCGTGACTTGGATTTCAGCAGAAAGGCCATAGCATTTGACAGGAGTCTCAAGTCCCAGTGCCCACCAGGACCAGGCAGGCAACGTAGTGAATCACAGTGGTGGGGAGTGTTGAAGCCAGTGTCCCTGTAGAGCAGGGGTGGGGAACGCCCAGCCCTCAGGCCGTATAAATCATTGGGTCTGGCCCTGCCAAGGCATTAGGAGTGAATTAATTAAATGTTTGACCAACTATAGCAGGCTAACTTTTAAGTTGATAATTTTGTATGGCCCACGAATTATGTTATAAATATCCAAATGGCCCTTGGCAGAAAAGAGGTTCCCCTACCCCTAATCTAGAGGATGTGGCTTCTACTTAGCTGTGGCCAACAATACCTTTCAGGGGTGTAAGCTTTGTGTTGCCCAAGCCCCAGATTTCCAGAAAAACTGGAAGTCTGCACTTTCTAGGAAATCTAAATTTTTAATTTAGTTTAAAACTTAAATTTAAAAAACATTTTAATGCAATAGAAGACCAATATAATACATTGTAGGTTCGAGTGGTTCTTGGCTGGAAGCTTGCACCATCTATTACCATATCGACAAGAACGTTGGGCCCGAGAAGTGGAAGGTCTGAGTTTGCTCTTAGCTAGTTGACCTTGAGAAATAACCACCTCTCCACTCTGAACCTCTGTCTCATTTGTCAGTCAGGAAGGTTATCAGCCTTCACTTCAGGTTTATGGTAAGGACGCATGGAATATATGGTATCGTTATTCAACAGTGAGTTCTATGAGACATATTGTGAATAAATGGGCTCCTCCTTTTGGGGGCTCAGGTGAGCCTCTGAGCTTCATCTCCTTCCAACCCAGCTCTAGCTTTGAAGGAAGATGAACTCAAGTGGTCAGCCATCTGCTGGGCGAGCTCTGCCCAAGTGCTTCAAGCCCCTGACCTTGCCAGAGACACAACAGGCAGGATATATGGGGAGTCAGGCCTTTTGCTACTCCATAGCTGTGTGGATGGGGGCAGGTCATTTCCCTTTTCTAGGTCTCAGTTTTTCCATCTGCAAAATGGAAGGGTTGAAACTAGAACAGTCGCAAGTTCATGCCTGGCTGAGGAGCAATTCAAAATGATAGCTCCCTGTCCTTTGTACCTTAAAGAGCTTGATTCAGCAGGTCTAGGGTAGGGCGTGGGCTATCCTTTTAACACTTGCACAGCCAGGTTTGCTCTAAAAGCTCTGACCCTGTGTGTACCCATCCTCACATAGAACCAACCAAGGAGGGCCCTTACCAATAATACCTGTTTACTGAGCACTTACTATGTTCCAGTCCCTGTACATGACACTTTCCTCGTGCTCTCTTATTCCCCCTACTCTCATTTTGCCCTCACAACACCAGGAACTAGAGTTAACACCATTTTCCAGATGAGGATACTGAGGTTCAGGAAGGCTCAAGGTCTCACCAAGGGCAAGTGGTGGGAGTGGATTTCATACTTAGATATGCCTGACAGGCGAGCCACATGGCCTCCAATGCCTTGTTACCCCCAAAATAGCACATACACACCAGCACCAAGGCCCAATCACCTAGGATTTCACAGCTTGATCCCTTTATGGACCTCCACCCCCCCCCAAAAAATACACTTGCATCTTGGTGTCCATAGGCAGCAGGTGGGTGGTGGAGTGCCACCTAGTGGTGATGTATAAAAATGCTTGGGGCAGTTCCCTGTTCGCTAGATGATCTTGTCAGGAGGAATGTGGTTGCCCTGGCAGAGTGGAAGAGATGGCTCCCAAGGTCAGGGTGAAGGTCATAAAGAGCCTGGGTAAAGTGTACCTGAACTGAGTGGAGAGTCACTACAAAATCTTGAACAGCACAGCAAAATGATGAAGGTCCTCTAACTTTGGAAGCCACTAGTGTGGATTTTTACCCTTTATCCTTGCAAATCATCTGTTATCCAAGGGAAGGTCGGATTAGTTCACTTGACACATGGACAAGATGGGACTTTGAGCAACCCAGTGGCTTGCCCATGTGCCTCACAAGTAATGGGAGAGGCATTCCTAAACCCTTCATCACACCAGCTTGAGAATGATGGTGGTGATAACGGAGATGATGGTGGTTGTGGTGGCAGCAGCTACTATTTAGTGAGTTTGTAGCATGACCACTTTATTAGGTAAGTACAGTTATTATCCCCATTTACAGGCGAGGAAATTGAGGCTCTAAGAAATGGGTGAACTTACCCAAAGGTGACACAGCTTCTGGGTGCCAGAAGAGGGATTCGAACCCTAGCAATGTGACGCCAGCTTCGGAGATCTTAACCACCATCCCTTCTACTGGCTCTCTGCCAAGATGTGAGCAAAATGGACACTTTACTCACTTCACTCCATTTATCCTCGTGAGCTGGACTCAGAAACTAGCCTTCATCAGCCAGCGATGTCCAACTGCACATTACTCGCAGAGACTCACTCTTCGCTGTGTGACCTCAGATGAATTTCTTTCCCTCTCTGAGCCTCGGTTGCCATATCTGTGAAACAGAGTGTAAACTAGGTGAGCTCTGAGGTCCTGCTCGTCCATGAGTGTGTGAATCTATAACAACACTGACTGAAGAATTTCTTCCCTGCCAATAATTTGAATTTGTTCTTGAATCAGTTTCCAAGGTAAAAATAATCTCTCTCTCTCAATTGTTAGCTCAATGGTGGTTAACTCGCTGTTTTTACATAGAGACTTATTATCCAAGGTCATTATGAGTAATTATTCAGTCTGGAGGGGAAATGTCCGCACTGCTAGTTTAATTTAATGCTTACCTAGTTCAAGTTAATTAACAATAAGTCTTGGCAAAATGATGGAATTCATGGGGTCCTGGCGTGGTGGGTGGGTGGGTGGGGGAGGCTGAGTGCTGTTCTTGGAAAGATAAACAAGCTTCAGGGCAGAATGAGGGAGGAGGCAAGGGGTGAACTGTCAGTGGGGTAGGCCGTGCCCTCTGTCCAGGCCGAGGTTGGCCCCCGAGATTACAGGCTGTAGACTACACGGGCTGCAAGGATGTTAGGCCAAGTAGCACTTACTAAGCACCTGATGTGTGCACAGACCCTTATTTCTTATGCCCCATGTGTAAGACTTGTATATTCAAGGTAATTTAGATAACTCACCCTTTTTTTTTAACTTAGGTTTTTTAAAAATATATTTTTTTATTGTTTTTTAGAGAGGAAGGGAAAGGGAGGGATAGATAGAAATATCAATGATAAGAGAGAATCATCAATCGGCTGCCTCCTGCACGCTCCCCACCACCACCGGGCTGGGGATCGAGCCCACAAACCCCGTATGTGCCCTGACCCGGAATCCAACCATGACCTCCTGGTTCATAGGTCGGTGCTCAACCACTGAGCCACGCCAGTTGGGCGATAATTCAACTCTTACAGAGTAGTTATTTAGTAAAAAGTTATTTAGTAAAATAGGTCCTTATCCGCAGTTTCCCTTTCCACAGTTTTGGTTACCCCATGGTCCACCACCTCCAAAAATAGTCAATGAAAAATTCCAGAAATAAACAATTCTTGTTTTAAATTGCGGGCCACCCCGAGTAGCTTGATGAGATCTCGCGAGGCCCACTGGCTCCCGCCAGGACGTGAATCATCCCTTCTTCCCGCGTGACGTCGCTGCACGCGGCCGCCGGGAGCCATCCTGGTCACCCGCTCTTCTGTCTGGGCAGCGCAGTGCTTCTGTTCAGGGACTCTTCGTTTTACTTCGTAATGGCCCCGAAGCTCAGGAAGAGTGCTGCTGGCAGGTTGGACACGACCCAGAAGTTACGTGTCGTCAGGAGGTCAGTCGCAGCCCAACGCTGCGCCCCAGCCTACGTCACTCACCGCATCGCGTCATGGCAGCGCGTCATGTCATGCTGCATCGTCACGGGAAGGGTGAGTCCAGTCCACAACGAGAAATTTTTAGAGGGAGAGACACCACATTCACGTAACTTTTATTACAGTATATTGTTAGAATGGTTCTATTTATTATTAATTTCTTACTGTGCCTAGTTTATAAGTTAAACGTTTTAAAGAGCAATTTTATTTTATTATGTTTTTTTTTTAATCCTCACCCAAGGATATTTTTCCATTGATTTTTAGGGAAAGTGGAAGAGAGAGGGAAAGACAGAGAGAAACATCGATGTGTGAGAAACACATGGATTGGTTGCCTCCTGCAGGAGCCCTGACCAGGGCCCAGGCTGGGGAGGAGCCTGCGACCGAGGTGCCTGCCCTTGACCGGAATCGAACCCGGGACCCTGGTCTGCAGGCCGATGCTCTATCCACTTTAATTTATTTAGGGCATAAATTAAACTTTATGTATAGGAATAAAGCAGAACATCTGGATTCGGTACTCGACAGTCTCAGGCATCCACTTCAGGGGGTCTTGGAATAAGGTGGGGGACTGTAATTCTTCCCTCTTCAGTGGTCTTGCAATATTATTCATTGGGCAATTCCCGCTTGATGCTACTGTAACTTTACATCTCTCTCACCCTGTTCACAAATGGGGGTCTCAGCTCAGGGCTGTGAGCAGACAAGAGAACCAAGCTTGTCGCCAACACCGCTCCGTTTCAATGTTTTTAAATAGTTTTCTTTATGGCAGATGACATGGGCTTTTCATGTGTAGAAGTGACATACGGTTTTCATTGTAGTAAAAATAAGTGAATTGTCGTGCAGAAAAATGCGGGGTTAAAAAGAGATCAAGGCGGTACCCAGCTGTGGCGACACTCCCAGAAGGTGGGAGAGGAGACAAGGCCCTTCCATGCCCTGGGTTAGGGATTGTCTTGCGCGAGGCCAGCAGGCCTCCCTTTCCCACTCCCAAGGCCTGGCAGACGCAGTCACCAGGCAGGGACATCTGCTCAGTCCAAATGCTGCCTCGGAACCCTCCCTGACTCAGGGCTTCAGACACCCACCAGGGGGTCGGAGTGACCCTCTGACCACCTTCCCCCGTCCACCACAGCCTCTCAGTTTCTCCCAGGCACTGCTGCCCAAGCTACTAGTCCAAACCATGACACTCCAGTCCTTTCCTGTCATTCTCATTGCCCCTTTGCCAACTCATGGGCTGTCATTTTTCCTCAGTCCCTCACCGGTTCTCCTGGCCCCCCTTTGTAACAGTAGGTAAACTGAGGCCCGAAGGAATGACTCCACAGGAAGTTAGTGGCAGAGCCAGGGATGTGCTGTGCAGCCTTGTAGCCGAGCAGCAGGGGCCTTTCCTGGAAATGTCATTCCTCCCCCGCCCCCCCCACACACACCCCAATTCTGATATGTGGCCCATCTCAGAGTCAGTGTGTCACCTCTCCCAGGTGGCATTTGTCTCCTTAGAGGATTATCTCCACCCACACAGTGGTGGGTGGCAGAGTGGGGTGTGGGGTCCACAGAAGGGTGCTTCTTGAGCACCTCCTTTGGCCTCTTGCAGGGGCTCAGGAGTATCCAGTCCACACACAAGGCTCCCTCTGCCATGACACAGATCCCACAGGGATCTCAGGGCCAAGGTCTGGCCTGTGTACCCATCCTCAAGGGTTTCCCACCCTCACCCAGCCAGAAACTACCCCCCAGGACTCCAGAAAACAAAGACACAGAGGATCTGGAGTGAGCAGAATGTCCACTCTTGGACCAGCTTTATTGGAGGCTCTGGAGCCCCTCGGAGCCCCGCCTGCTTGCTCAGGCCAGCCTCTTGCTCACACGCTCATAGGTCACGCCTCCGATGGTGGAGATCTGAAAGAAAAAGCGGAACCAAGGGCATCAATGCAGGGATCCCAGGGTGACCGTGGGCACAGCTGACAGAAGACCAGCCCCCCGTCCCAGCCTGGAGTAGAAATGACTCATTTGCACCATTCTCTGGGCCTGTTTTTCAAGCTGTTAACAGGAATCACTGCGCAGACTCAACGTAGCAAAAGTACTAAGCAGATGGCTCTTTGCAGGTAACTTTCCACCTGTTTGTTCATTTCAGTTCACCAGGCCAGTCACTTCCCTTACATTACCCCACTGAGACCTCCCAGCAGCTCTGCAAGGTTGCCCCCATTGTACAGATGAGAAAACTGAAGTTTAGAGAAGTCGAGTCACCCCTCTAAGGTCAAGAGGCCACCCTCAACCTCTGCACCATTTGGTGTTTGTGGGGCACCCGTGCCCGGTGATGGGCAGGTGTGACCCCTGCCCTCAGGAAGCATAAGGTTTTGTGAAAGAGGCAGGAAAGAGGATACTGTTTAGTGAAGGCCCCCAGTGCAGTGCCAGGGCTCAAGGCCCCGGAGACATGCTGTCATACGATGTGCATGTCGGCAGTTGTTACAGGAAAGCATCAAGCTTTCCTCTTAACTTCACCTCTATTTCTTTCCCTTGGGGAACATGGTGGAGCCCTGGGTTTGGGGGGTAGGGGCTAGAAATGGAAGTGAGATGAAGGGCATCCCAGGACAGCATTTCAACCTGTGTTTACAGAGCACCGAGTATGGGAGGGGTCAGTCCACAGGTGTGTGAGTGTTGGCCCTGCCAGGATTTTAAAAAACATTTCATTGTCGCCGAAACCGGTTTGGCTCAGTGGATAGAGCGTCGGCCTGCGGACTCAAGGGTCCCAGGTTCGATTCCGGTCAAGGGCATGTACCTTGGTTGCGGGCACATCCCCAGTAGGGGGTGTGCAAGAGGCAGCCTGATCGATGTTTCTCTCTCATCGATGTTTCTAACTCTCTATCCCTCTCTCTTCCTCTCTGTAAAAAATCAATAAAATATATTTTAAAAAAAAACAAAAAAAACATTTCATTGTCAACATTTAATCTGGATATTTCACAAAGAAGTGCACATTTCCAGCCTCTCTCGAAAAATCAGAAGATCTAGCTGGAGCAGAGTGTTGGTCCTGGCAGGGTTCTCCTGGACTTCCCCTTCATTGACACTAGAGGGAGGTCCCATGGGCTTCCAGACTTGGGCCTCTGAGGTCGCTGAGTGTGAGCACCCGAGTCACAAATCCCAGCTTCATCATAAAAGCTATGTGCCCTCATAAAAGCTATGTGCCCTCCAGCTAATCACTTAGCCTTCCCAGGCCTCAGTCTCCTCACCTGTAAAATGGGGATAAAAATCCCTACCTTCCAGGGTTATTGTGAAGATCAAATGAGAGCACAAGGCCTGGCACACAGGAAGTTCTTACAAAGCCAGCTGCTCAGAGGCCCGCCTCTCAGGGGCCATGGCCCGGGGCAGAAAAACACTCCAGTCCTCCCGGGATCCAGCAGGACACTCACCTCCACCAGCTTGCCACCCACGATCTCCGAGGTCTGGTGATAGTTGGGGAAATCCACCACCACCTTCCCGCCCTCCATCTGCACAGTGGCCTGGAAAGGAAGCATAACACTGAGTGTGAATGGGCAGAGGCCCGCAAATGCAGGCCAGACCCTCAGGGGTGAAGGTCCTCTCTGGGGATTCATTTACCTTACATAAACCAAAGATACAGGTCACATGCACAACTCACTCAGCCTTGCTGTGCCTCAGTTGTGCATCACTAAAATGAGCTAGTAACTATATCTACTTCATAGCGTTACTGTGAGGAGTAAGTGATTTAATATGGCACATGTAAAGTGTGTACTGGCCCAGCAGTGCCAGGCACTGTTAGTTGTGATCATCATTCTGAGGATGGTGTGGTCCAAGGGTGTTGCTTGCCGATTGTGACCGTAAACGACCTAAAGATCCAACCTAGCTTACCCACTGGGAAATAACCTAGATATCTAGTCATGAGCGAGTGTTAAATAAATGACAGCATTTCCATACCATAGGATACCGTGCAGCCATTAGAAAGAATGAGGCAGCCGAAACCGGTTTGGCTCAGTGGATAGAGCGTCGGCCTGCGGACTCAAGGGTCCTGGGTTCGATTCCGGTCAAGGGCATGTACCTTGGTTGCGGGCACATCCCCAGTGGGGGGTGTGCAGGAGGCAGCTGATCGATGTTTCTCTCTCGTCGATGTTTCTAACTCTCTATCCCTCTCTCTTCCTCTCTGTAAAAAATCAATAAAATATATATATATATTTAAAAAAAAAAAAAAAAGAAGAAGAAAGAATGAGGCAAATCGATATGTACTACTGACACAGAAAGATACCATGAGAGATTGTTAAATTTTTAAAAAAGCCAAGTGGCAGAATATGAATATGATGACTACTTATTGTTCACAGGGCAGCTTGAAGAGCAAAGTACTCATGGGCGTGGTTGAGGGTGGGGGGCCGGTCTGGAGGGGACCCAGAATGGGCCGAAGACCTGAGGGACTAGTCTGGGCAGGATGGGAACAGCCAGCCAGCCACCTTTCACTTCTTTGCTACCTAAGAGTGCAGTTTCAGGCCCAGGTGAGTCTGATTCTAGGTTCTACTTCAGCTCTAGGCTGCCCGGAGGCAGCGTAAAACGTAGTTATGCTTTCTGGAGCCAGACTGCCTGCGTGTGAAGGCCTGTCCCTGCTGTGTGATTGGGCAAGCTATTTAATCCCAGGGCTCAGACCAACTTCCCCATCCGTAAACCCGGCTAATAATTGTGGCAACCTCATAGGATTAACTGCATTAACATGGGAAGTATTCAGCAAGTGTCTGGAGGCTAGACTAGAGAAAGTCACCTCAGGTTGGGGAGCAGCCCGATGGGACATATTTGAGACCCAGAAGTTAGCTGGAGGCCTGAGGAAAAAGGGAGGAGTGGCCAGTGGCTTCTCACCTTGAACTTCTTGCCTCCCATGGTCTCCATGTCGCACTCCTTGCCAATGGTGAACTTGTTGGTCATGGAGTGACCCCCAGGGTAGTGCTGGGACCAGGTGAAGTTCTGCCCATCCTGCTGGACCTCCGTGACGATCTTGAAATTACGGCCCTTTTCAATTGCATCGCTGGGGAGCCCTGGCCCAGGGGGACAAGCAGAAGGGCCATGTAAGAGCTGCTTGCAACATGGGGCTTTGGGAAAGAGCCCCCCTCCACTGGGGCAGGCTACCCTGACAGTTAAAAGCACAAATTTCAGTTCTACCATGAGCCATTGCAGCTTGGGCAAGTATCTCTCCAAACCTCAGTGTTTCCATCCACAAAATGGATATAATAAGGCCCATTTTACAGGGCTGGTGCAAGGATTAAAGTGTCTTGTAAACTCCTGCCATATAGTTTATACTCAATAAATAATAGCTGCAATAAAGAAATTAAAAAATAAATAAATAAATAATAGCTGTTCTTCTGATAGTGACATAACATAATTATCACAGAAACTTGCCAAGCTCACAAAGTTCTAGAACGAAGGGGACCTTCAAGATTGTCTTCACCGATTAGGAGATGCGGACCCACAGCGGGAAAGGGGCCTCCCGGCATCTCTGTCGAGGTTCCGGGCAGCACCAGGTCTAGAACTGGGACTGGCTCCCTGCTAATTCCTCACTAGACTGCTGCAGGGGAGGCCAAGTCACTGTGCCTCAGGACCACTCCCAGCAATTGACTCAGAGGGGCTTTGATTTCCCCAAGACCCGAGGGCACATGAGCACTGCTCTGGGGGCCTCTCTGTCACCAGGATGAGGGCACTGGTCCCTGACAATTGCACTGCCTCAGTCTTAGAGCACCAGGATTTCTGCAGGATTGTCAATCCCACTGTCTCATTGGTTCCTCACAACCAGTGCTGCAAATTGAGCAAGTAAGAGGCGTGGGGTCTTTGATCTCTCTGCCCACAGAGCCTAACACAGTAAGAGGCCTTTGTTGAATGATTGAATGAAGAAGGAGCTTATCAAACCTAGTCTATGGTAACTCCTTGGTCACCTCTTACAAGGCATGATGTGGGGACATCATTTCATCATAAGGTCCTGGGTGCTAATATCCTCTGCCAGAGACTTACCGTGACCTTGGGCAAGAGCTATGGTGGCCCTTCAGGAACAGTGAGTTGGCCTTTGCCATACAGTAGGTGTTCAATAAATGTTGGAATGAATAAACCAATCAAGTCTCTACTTCGCCAGTTTCTAGCTGTATAACCTTGGACTAGTGACTCCAATTCTCTGGGCCTCAAGTTTTCAATCAGTAAATTGGAGATACTAATATTCCCTGAGTGTTTTAAAGCCAAAGAGTCTATTTGGTTCTTATTGGCCCAAGAGCCTGGGACAGAGGCTCAACAAATGAAGGAGTAAATGAATGAGTAAGTGAAGTCCTGTCCCACTTTACCCCAGGAATTTGGGTTCCTGGAACAATGCCAGTTGTTACAGACCAGCCCAGGAAGATGTTCTTAGGACCCCACTCACCAAGGCGCTTCATGAACTCGTCATAATTCTTCTCACTCTCGATCTCGTACTTGCCGTTGAAGGCCATGCTGCCGGGAGACCTGGAGGCCTGGGAGCAAGGGGTGAGGAATAAGGTTCGTGATGCTGAAGGGTCTGGTGGCCCAGCTTATAAACCCTCCCAGATGCTGAGGCTCAGCCCCTGAGTCACCCCACTTTTTCCTCCTGCCCCTGAAGAGGAAGTGCTTGATGTTTTATGATGTGGGCAAGGCCTGGAGGAGCAGAGCCCTGAGGTTATTCACCCAGAGAAGTGCTGGCTGCAATCCCATTGCTATTGGAATCCCATTGCTATTGCAGTCCCAGCAGAACCAGGTCCAGCACTGCCACAGGGCCTGGGGTGTCATCCACTCTGCCCAGCCCTCCCTCCATTCACCCAGACCCTGCCCTCCATCCATGCTCATCATCCCTCATTTACTCTTTCACCCTACCATTTATCGACCAAAGTGCACGGAGCGCCCCCTGCATGGGCCAGCACTGCGAAAACACTGAATGAGACATACACCCTTCCCAAGAGAGCTTCCAGTCTAGTCCAGAGACAAAACACACACCTGCAAACAGGATGAGACGCCTCCCGAGAAAAGTGCAGATGTGTGGTCTAGGGTGTGGGGAAGGATCAGCCTGTCCAGGTGGCTGGTGAATCTTTGCGTAGAAGGCATTTGATACAGGTCTTGAAGCATCAATAGGTATGTGTGTGTGTTTTTTCCCAGAGAGGAAGGGAGAGGAAGAGAGAGATAGAAACAGCAATAATGAGAGAGAACCATTGATTGGCTGCCCCCGCACACCCCCTACTGGGGATCAAGCCCGCAACCTGGGCATTTGCCCTTGACCTGAATAGAACCTGGGACCTTTCAGTCTACAGGACGACGCTCCATCCACTGAGCCACACTGGCTAGGGCAGAACAATAGGATTTGGATGTTAGGACAAGCAGTAAGATTGGAGGAAGCTAAGAACATAGGAAAACAACATACCAGGATAAGGGAACAGTGTGAGGAAGGTGAAAAGGGCCAGGCTGAAAGGAAACAATGAGTTTGGCTGTAGCAAAGAGCACTTGAAAAAGAATTGATATAAGCCCAACCAGTGTGGCTCAGTTGATTGAGCATTGTCCCATGTACCAGGAGGTCACTGGTTCCCCATTAGGGCATATGCCAGGGTTTCTGGCTTGATCCCCAGTAGGGGGCATACAGGAAGCAGCCAATCGATGTTTCTTTCTCATCAGTGTTTCTGTCTCTCTCCCTGAAATCAATAAAAACACAGGGGGAATAAAAAGAAAGAATAGATACAAGAAGAGTGCAGAGAACACAAGCAGGGTAAAGCAGCAGCCCATGGACCCAGGGAGCCAACCTGGAGGTGCCAGGGTGTGTGAAGACCCACTGTGTGACAGTCATGGGCAAGGAGCTTAATGAACTTGGCGTTGTTCAAGCTTCACAACTGTGAGGGCTGGGAGTTTAGATCCCTGACTTCTGGTT
This sequence comes from Eptesicus fuscus, assembly GCF_027574615.1. Taxonomy (NCBI): domain Eukaryota; kingdom Metazoa; phylum Chordata; class Mammalia; order Chiroptera; family Vespertilionidae; genus Eptesicus; species Eptesicus fuscus. The sequence goes on along the minus strand of NC_072478.1, from coordinate 94,731,255 downwards.
CCTGTTCTGTCTCTGGCACCAGTTCACACACACGCGGGGACTCCATCATCCCAGTGTAACTCCCACCCTGCCTCTCTCACTCTCTCATGGGACTGACCTCTGAACCCAACAGATTGACAGTGCAAAGCCTGAAGCCTCTCATCCTTCTTATTATTAATTAGGAACATTTTTCAAGTCTGTCTCTTCTTCCAGAGTCAGCTCTCCATGAATCCCCATCATTTCTGTAGAATTCGCCACAGTTGCTAACCCCCAGACCTGGAAATCAGCGATTTCTAAACTGATGAAACCAATTTTGCCACATTTTGCCAGTCTTCAGTCTCCAATCTTGGAATTTCTTACCCCAACTAGGATTCTTAGGACTGTCAGTTGCTCCGAATTATGAAATTTTAATATATATTATATAGCATCAGAAAATCCATGATGATGATGATGATGATGATGATGATGATGATGTGTGTGTGTGTGTTGGGGGTGATTTATGTGTGTTTATGTGTTTTTTTAATTATATTTTTATTGATTTCAGAGAAGAAGGGAGAGGGAGAGATAGAAATATCAATAATGAGAGAGAAACATCATTGATTGGCTGTCTCCTGCACATCCCGCACTGGGAATCGATCCCATAACCTGGGCATACATGCTGACTGGGAATCGAACTGTGACCTCCTGGTTCATAGGTCAGTGCTCAACCACTGAGCCACACCGGCCTGGATTTATATATATATATATATATATTATTTATTATATATATACACACACACACATACATATCATATCTTTCTTAATAGCTCCAGAATACTTTTATTGTATGTATGTTTCATAACTTACATAGCTATTGCTGAATTTGTAGGTTGTTTCCAATCTTTCTATCATAAATAATTCTGAGATAAACATTCTCGTTCACCCCCCTTGTTGTACATGTCAGATTATTTACTAAGATTATTTGCTAAGAATGAATTCCTAGATATGAAGATCCAAGAACAGAGGGGTTTTGTATCTAAAATGTTTATATCTATTACTCTACTGCCTTCCTGAAGTTATTAATTAACAGATTATGTTCCCACCTATAACATACGAGACTTTCCCCTTATCTATAATAATAAAAGCATAATATGCTAATTAGACCAGACAACCGAACAACCTTCCAGACGAAGCTGCGGCGGCGGAGGCCGAGGCAGAGGGATTAGGGGTGATCAGGCAGGCAGGTGAGCAGTTAGGAGCCAACAGTCCCGGAATGGCAGTCAGACATCCCCAGAAGGGTCCCGGATTGCGAGAGGGTGCAGGCCAGGCTGAGGGACTCCCCACCCCACCCCCATGCATGAATTTCGTGCACCGGGCCTCTAGTTTATAATAATGATGGAATAGTAATGACACTAATAGCTAACATTTATCGAGTGTTTAGTATGCATTGGGCACAATGCTGAGTGTTTTATATGCATTATCTCATTTAATCTTCAAAACAACTCTATGAAGTAGGTATCATTGTTGTCCCCATTTTGCCAAGGAGGAAACTGACGTTCGGAGAAGCTAAATAACTTGCCCCAAATCACAGAGCTCCTGTGTACAGTTCATATTTACTACCAAAACAACTTTCAACATCATTTAAGGACATTTCCAAAAATTCTCCATAATCCCGTTACCCTAGCACCATTACTTTATTTTTCCTGTTCTCTTCCTCTTTCATTCTTTTATCTCCTTCTTTCTCATCCTTGCTTTCTTTCTCACTGACTCTAATTATAAAAGATCTATAATAGCCATAATCTCCATGCAAATGCAATATTTCATTCTATTTTGCTTTGCGTAGCATTAGTTTGTAAACACAGTCCCATGTTTCTGAAAAGCTGCCATTTTGGTTGTTAGAAATGGCTACGTAATGTTTGCTCTTGGACTTTTTAGGGGGGATCCTAGCTTACCCCATTAATGCTAGGCCACAGTGAGCTTTTTTATATGCAGAGGATTTTTTTTTTTAAGCATTTTCTTGAGCTAAAGCCCCAGGTTGGGATTACAAAGTTACAAGATCTGGAACATTCATACAGCTCTTAACATATTTTGCCAAATTGGAACTAAATTGGTTTATGCACAGCTTGCCTGGGTGCTGAATTTCTCGGGACGCAGAGTTTAAAACATCTTTGGTACTTTCCCCAAACATTCTGTCCAGCACCATCACAAATTGTGCCATCTTTAGAATCTATTTCTTTTCTTTTTAACAACATTTATGGAGGAAAGGGTTTCAAATTTTCTGATTATAAGTGTAATAGATGCTCATAGTAGAAAATTTGGGAGAAACAAATCACAAAGTTAAGGCTACCTGTAATCCCACTACAATTGTTTTCAATTGTGAAGTTAATTCATACTCAAATGTGTAAAAAGACAAAAGCTCAAAACAGGGTAAAGTAAAGGTGAAAGCCCCATGTTCCGTTGCATCTCATTTACCAGAACCAGCAGCTGTTAAATTCAGTATATATAACCTTTTAGACATTTCCCATATGCACACAAACATATTTGTAATTATCTTTTTTTTCTGTTCTTTTTAACAAAATTGAACCCAAAGATACTATTTTGTCTTGATCCCCCCCCACCCCACCCCCTTTTGCAGTATATTATAGACATTATGGATCTTATTTCTTCATGAAACCTATCCCATTCATTATTAAAGGGGACTTTCCAATGGAGAAATACACTAATAGCATACATTATGTCACCCTTGTCTAGGCATGGGAAAACAGTAAAGCATTTGCCATTTTCCTGTAAACCTTGGAGGAAAATAATTTAACAGGTAATTGGAATGTAAGTTAGATATAAGATGACAATCAGTGAGTAAGCTAGAGAGGTTTAGGGGGTGGAGTGCAGTTTCCTGAAATCCCCGGGGGGCAGGTGGTTCTAGTCTTGGAGGAAGTGTGCACTTGGTAAATCCTACCTTTGAGCTTTGGCCTGTCTGGATTGACTGTGCACCTTCCATCTGTCTTTCCAAATTTGAATTGACCTTACAAATGCCCCCTCCAGGGAGCCTTCCTTGATTACCCCAACCTATAGATTGTCCCTTTCAAGAATCCCCTTATTGTGTACATTCTACTTGCAATGGCTCGGAGAAACCTGGGCTTTAGAGTCTCATGTATTAGTCTTCATGTATTAGCTCCGAGACTTCAGACACACAACCTTCATTTATTCCACATATGTTACCTGAGCACCTCCTGTGCACTAGGCAGATACCAGGTATTTGTCCTCAAGTCTTGTGGGAGACCCAGCCTGGTAAACAGGCAAAAACAACATGGTGTGATAAATGGGGTTAAGGCCATAATGATGTGGGAAGGAGACATCACCCTGACCACCTAAGGGTCGGGGAAGGCTGACCTGAAAGGAACTGACAAATAAGCCAAAGCCTTAATGTACTCATTATTAAGTGAGGATAAAAATACCTGTCATCCAGAGTTTAAATGAGGATGAAACAAGAGTATATAAATAAGGTGCTTAGCACTGAATCTAGTATTTCAGTGACTGATACTGTTATCCTCACTCATTGGAAATTTGCCCAGCCCATCTACCTATTGTTTTTGAATTAGTATTTATTGTAGCATTAATTTACCCCTTTACAAAGTATGCCTTTCATCTCCCAATTAGATTGTAATCCCTTCAAGGAGAGAGGCTCCGTTTCATACTCTGTATGGATGTGAACCTGGCCGGCACTGGGATGCTGCTGATTCTGTTTTATGTGTTCAGATCAGTCTGGAATAGACCATGAGGCTGTGTTCCTCCGAGTGTGTTTTCATTGTACACGGCTGAAGGTGCAGGAGGAGAGGGTGTGTGAACAATGGAAATCCCTGGGCCCTGATCCAGAAACTCAGATTCCATAGGAGTGGGTGGGGCCCTGGAGCCTGCGTTTGACAAGTTCCCCAGTGGTTATGATGCAAACTTACCTTGAAAAGCTCCAGGCCAGGGGATGTTAGCAAGAGCTGGCCAGATGGACCAGATGGCCTCGCCAGGCCCCCATGTAATGCCCTCTTCATTGACTTCCTTTTGAACGGCCAGAACTGGTTTCTTTTTAGTAGCTATCAACCAAGGTAATCGTCAATGGCAGATAGGAGTGGTGGGGGTGTGGAAAGGACAACATTGGTACCAGAACACCTGAGTCAGCTCCTCTCCCCTTCATTGGAGTCTCTGTTTACAGCTGCCCCCCAGCCCTCCTCTTACTCACACCCAGTCTCTCTCCCTCTTTAAGTGGGGTTCACCTATTAATTCAGGCACTCATTGAGAGCTTTCCAAGAAGGGTAAATGAACTCAAAGCCAGGTTTTATGGGGCCATTGAACCAATAGAGTAACTACCTTAGTGGAGATAAAGAAGGGCCCCAAGGTTAGCCCTCCTGGTCCACCCACTTCCCCCACCTCACTCTGGTTCCTGCCTCAAATTGGCCACCATTATTCTGGGAATGGCTAGTGAAGGGTGGGAAATGCAGGTGCTTGAGTCCATTATTGGAGGAAAAGCCCTGGGCCTCCTCCCAATTTTCTAACCAGGGTGCTTGTTGCAGGGCCTCGCATGGAGTACATGATTGATCAGTGTTATAGATTCCTCGATCAAACCCTCTTCCTCTTTTTTCCTCAGGTAAGAATCTGAAATACTAATGGAGGTTGAGCCTAGAATGTCAAGACTAAGTTGAACCTCTGAGGGCAATTTATTCCATGATGATTCCCCTCTTTTTATCAGAGTCTAAGAAATTTAGTATTTTCTTAGAAAGTCTAGTTGGCACTTTGTTCATCTAGAATTAATTAGAAAAATTTGAAATTAGAAGACATAGGGACTCTGAGGCCAGACTGCCTGGATTTGAATCCCAGCTCTGCCACTTGCTGGCTGTGTGACCTTGGGCAAGTTATTCATTTTCCTGTGTCTCAGTTTTCTAATCTGCAAAATTGGGATAACAATTGTGTCTACCTTAAAGGGTTGTTATGAATATGAAATGAATTAATTTTTGTAAAGCATTTTTTCCAGAGCTTGGTATGGGGTATGCAAGAGTGTATAAAGTGTCCAAGGTCACAAACTTGTCATTGATGCAGCTCAGATTTGAATTCAGTTCTCCCTGACCTCAAGTGGTACTTGCTACTATAATGAAAACCAGTGCCAGACTCTGGCTCTAATGCCAGAGTTATAACCCAGACATGCATGCATGCATGCATTCATTCATTCCCTAATACATAGCCTAGTGCTCAATAAAAGACAGCCCCCACCCCACTAGATAGAGATTCCAGCCTCACAGCTCATCGCCTTTCTCCCAGTTCACCCCCTATTCTTAGTCTCACTTCCTTTCCCATCCATGGATGCATCACTTCCTCTGCCAGGACCCTCAATGTTCTTTGGCCACCTTAGCTTCCCAGTTTCCATCTTTGGACAAAATAATATTTTTTTTCCTTTTGCTCCTGGACTGCTGATTCCAACCACAAGAAAAGACCAATGGGGTAATGACACCACTACAAATTCATGGTCCTCCCTTAATCAGGTTTTTATTTATTTATTTTTATTTATTTATTTATTTGCTGTTTTCCTTAGTCAGGTTTTTAAACAGCTCTGTAGTCCTACCCCTCATCACTGAGTGGTCCCTGGCCCCATTCCCTATAGCAGCTAGTCTATTTTTTTTAAATATGTTTTTATTGATTTCAGAGAGAGGAAGGGAGATGGAGTGGGAGATAGAAACATCAATGATGAGAGAGAATCATTGATCGGCTGCCTCCTGCATGCCCCCTACTGGGGATGGGGCCCTCAACCCAGGCCTGTGCCCTGACTGGGAATCAAACCCTGACATCCTGGTTCATAGGTCAATGCTCAGCCACTGAGCCACACCGGCCAGGGCCATAGCAAGTAGTCTTATCAAGATTCTTACATAATTCCCACCACCTGAGTGCCCACTCTAGCTCCAGCCATTCCTTTACTAGCCCATAGACTAATCCACTATATAGATATATTACAACTACTTAACTAGTCCCCTATTGTTGGACAGTTAGTTTAGATAGGAAAAATTGCACACACGAATGGGAAACACCAAAATGTGGAGAAAATAAAGAAAAGTATTATTCAAAACCATTATTAGCATGAATAGTGTTACTTGAGGTGAGTGGTGTGGGGCTGAAGTTCCTGTGGATGTACATGGGTTATAAGCCAGTGGAGGACGGTGACCTTCAATACTCCTCCATCCTTACAGCCCTCCACTCAAATCCCAGGTTGGCCAGTTACTGGAAAGGTCACTTAACCTCTGCGCTAGGCAGAATGGGGCTAACACTTTAACCCACCTCCGAGGGACAGAGGAGGATTGGATAACTCACACAAGAAGGTACTTGGATGTAAAGTATGGCATAGGAAACGTAGTCATTACTATTGCAATAAGTACATATGGTGCCAGGTGGGTACTGAAAATATCAGGGAGCGTTTTCTACAGTATATGATTGTCTAACCACTATGCTGTACACCTGAAACTAATACAAAATAGTATTGAATGTAAACTGTAATTGAAAAATTTTAAGCACTGGCCGGGTAGCTCAGTTGGTTAGAGTGCCATCCCAATATGCTAAGGTTAGAGGTTTGATCTCTGATCAGGGTACGTATAAGAAGCAACCAATGAATGTATAAATAAGTGGAAAAACAAATTGATGTTCTCTCTCTCTCCTTTCTCTCTCCCTCTCAAAAAAAAAAAAAAACAAAATTGTTTTCAAAAAGAAAAAATTTAGAAAAGAATAATGGTACAAAAAAAACCCCTCAAGAATCAGATACTGTGTTGAACAAGATAAGCTGTAAATATACATTGAATATTATATTTGTATACTTGAATATTATATTTCAGTTATATTAAAGTAAGCATGTTATGTTAAAAAAAATGGTAGTACTTTGAAAGGGGCTTGGCACCTAGCACATCCTACCTAATAAAGAGGGAATATGCAAATTGACCATCACACCATCACAAATACGGCGGCGCCCATACCCACAAGATGGCGGCGCCCAGTGCCCTCAGCCCTGCCGGAGTCCCCCAATCCTTTCACAGAAAATGGGTTGCCTCAAAAGTTGGTTAAGCTTCTTAGGACAAAAAGCATTCAAAATCTTTGAAAAGAGAATTCCAATATTTATAAAGTTTGGACTAGACAATTCAAGGTTATTTCCACTACAACCTTCTATGATTTTGTGATATTAACATTCTGAATTCACACAGTACCAGCTGTATTGTATGTAAGCAGATATTATTTAAAGGAATGGCCATTATTATTAAAACAACTCATAAAACCACACTTTTGTATGTCAAGGACATTCTGTGTGATTTTCCTAGTGTCTGCAGTTAATGCCCCTAAACCGGCAGTCAGAGATCCCCTGAGGGGTCCCAGATTGGAGAGGGTGCGGGCCGGGCTGAGGGACAACCCTCCCCCCCAAACCCGCACGAATTTCATGCACCGGGCCTCTAGTCTTTAATAAATGTTAGATAATTTAAAAGTACCAGGAGAGCCCTGGTGGGTTTGGCTCAGTGGAGAGAGCATCGGAAGGGTCATGGGTTTGATTCCGATCAAGAGCATGTACCTCAGTTACAGGCTCAATCCCCAGCCCTGGTTGGGGCACATGTGAGAGGTGGCGGATTGTTGTGCGTCTCTCACATCGATGTTTCTCTCTCTCCCCTTCCCTTCCACTCTCTCTAAAAGTCAATGGAAAAATATTCTTAGGTGAGGATTAACAAAAAAAATAAAAATAAAAGTACCAGGATTGAAAGTCCAATTGGCCGAGTGAGGGATGGGTATCAACTCCTGGAGCTGGGTGGAGTCTTGAGTGACAGTCCCAGGAAGACCCACATGCAGCAGAGGGAGAAGTAGCTCTTCAAGGAACATGGAAGGAACATAAAAGTGTTTACAGAGGAAGGTGAAATGCATGCCAGGCAGGCAAGTCTGCTATATGGTTCCTCAGTTCCCAGGACTGGAAAAGATTACCCACCTCCCATGTCCACCAGTCCAGTGCTGGCTGGGACCATCACCAGGAGGAATCGGGAGGTAGCTCCAACAGCACTCAAGCATCCACACCTCCATCCAAACTTACAGCCAGAGCAGCCCATGACCCTCGAAAAATCTTGCTTTCAGGCCAAAGCCATATGTCAAAAGGTCTTCATCCAGTTACTTGTGCAATTACTCACCCATCCTTCTCCTGCCGTTAGCTACCTGTGATGAATTCCTGTGGCAGCCACAAGAATCACTCCTAATGAATTTCTAATGAACTCATTTGTTGTTAATGCGGTGTGTAATTCCGCAGGACACTCATTATAATTTAGCCTTATTAAGTCTCTAGTTATTGGGAACCACTATTGCTCTAAGCTCATAAGCAGTAGCGAAATAATTATCCAGAGCAGGCAGCAAAATTATGGAGAGTGCCAGCCATTCCGAGATGGCCGGGAAGTGGCTGTTCCTATTTTTTCTCCTTGGAGTGTACAGAAAAGAACTGGCTGTGCAGGTCCCTGACTTTATATCCTGTAATGTAAGGGCTGTGCAGGCTGCAGCCCTCGTGGTGGAATTTTAAAGGCCCCTCCAAAGGTGACCCTGCCCCCAAATGGTCTCCATTTGCCTACTGCTTGGGTCTGAATTTCCACCATAGGGAAGCATTCCTTTGCATTGGAGACACTGTGGCAGGTTAAAAGGTGACCTGTGCCACACCTCAGAGTTCACAGATAAGCAGTCACAGATAAGTTATCTCATCTGATCATCACAGCATCCCAATTATTGTCATTATATCTCTGACAGATAAGGAGATTGAGGTGAAGTCCAAGGTTACTGGGTGCCAAGACTGGGAACAGAACCCATATCTCCCGGCCCTGGCCAGGTAGCTCAGTTGGTTAGAGAATCATCCCCACATTCCAAGGTTGCAGGTTCAATCTCCAGTCAGGGCACATACAAGAAGCAACCAATGAATGCATAAATTAGTGGAACAACAAATCAATGTTTCTCTCTCTAAAAGCAGTAAATAAATAAAATTAATCTATGATCTTATCACTCAGATATAACTATTGTTTAACAGTTGATATATATATATGTATACATATATATAAATATGTATACACATATATATGTGTATACACACACACACACACACTAGAGGCCCAGCACGCAAAATCGCGCGAGATTAAGACCCGCCATGCTGCCGTGGGACCCCAGACCCACCACACCACGAGACTCATTAATGCACCTCCTGGTGACCGGTCGTTTGGTTGTTATGGCATTATGGCCACTGGCCTTTTATAATATAGATATACTTCCAGACATTATTATATGCACATATAAATATACATGCAAACATTTAATTCAAAATAGGGTCATACCATCTGTGCTATTTTAGAAAATGTTTTTTACTAAACTCAGAAACATGAAATTGCTGAAAGGTGAATTTACATTGTCAAATGGTCAATAAAAGCTAATTGAACAAGAATATCCTTGATAACTCTTCTGGCTCAAATAACCTCATACACCAGACAGAAAGGAAGTTTGCTTATTGCTGTCTTATCTCTTATTTATCAATTTTATTTAGGAGTTTGGTATGAGAAGATCAATGGAAGGAAGATGAAGTCCTAAGAGCAAAGTCACATGGCCCCACCAGTCAGGATGAGTGGACGGGCCCTCGGAGTTTAGAGGTAAGCTCAGGTCCCCCCATTCCCCATGTGACCTTGCCCACCTCCCCAGCCTCATTTTCTGTCTCCCTCACCCTCCCTGTTGCAGACTCATTATCATTGGCTTCCTCACACTCACTCTGCTATTCTGCACCTCCTTGCCTGTACACATGGTTTTCTCTGTACCTAGAATGCCCAGTGGTATAAAATGGGTGAAATTTCACTTTCATGTAATATCTAATTCAATAGTTTGCCTGTAAGGAAAACAAAAAGAACTCCTTAAAGGGCAGAGTGGGTTTTGTATCAATATGGAAGGAGGTTTTCTTTCCCCTTTGAGGGCGGAAACAAACTTATCACAGTCAGGAATTGACCTCCTGCCTCCTGGGCCCTGGTCTGGTCTGCAAGTCCCTCTTTCCCAATTCTCTGCAGAACTGGAATTCCAGAGGTGGAGAGGGAGGACCCAAGTTGACTCATTACATGGATCAAAAATGCCTTTAAGGGCCTGGCCAGCATGGCTCAGTGGTTGAGCATTGACTTATGAACCGGGAGATCACAGTTCAATTACCGGCCAGGGCACATGCCCAGATTGTGGGCTCAACCCCCGGTGTGGGGCATGCAAGAGGCAGTCAATCAATGATTCTCTCTCATCATTGATGTTTCTCTCTCTCTCTATCCCTCTCCCTTCCTCTCTAAAAAAAAAAAATTATATATATATATATATATATATATATATATATATATATACATACACATACATATACACACACACACACACACATTTTCTCATTTTAAAAATGCCTTCTTTAGGGCCTGCCTTCTTCTCACCTTTCCACTCTGCTTAATTATGTATCCTCATGGTCGCAAAAATGGCTGCAGCATTTCCATATTCCACTCTCAGACACTAACAATCAGTGACAGATAAATGCATCTTCACTTCTGGGGTGGCTTTCCTAAGAATAAAGAAGAAAGAAATCCATGGCAGCCGTCTTTGGGAATGATCTATCACAACAGCAGTGTACATTGAACATGAGGGTGGGTGTATCTGAGTGTGTGCCTTTTTGTTTGTATGTGTGTATTAAGGAGTGTGGGTATGTGTATGTGGTGGTGTGTAAGTGCGTGAGTCAGTTTACACATGCATGCCTGTTTATGTGCATATATGCACATGCAGATGGGCAAGTATGTATGGAGGGATGTGCATATACACATGAGATGTGTACGGATGAGACTGTCCACCGGAGCCAGGGTCTTGTGCACGTGTGCATGCATAGTGGAGAAAGTTGATGGAGTTGAGCTGCCCTTGCTGTGGCCTTCTTGGGTAGAGACTCTGAGAATACAAACCCTGGCCAAGGTAACAATCTAATCCTTACTGGAACCTTGTTCTTGACAGGGAGACCTTAGGTTCCAAGCCAGGCAGAAGACTCACCCCTTATCAGAACCCCACTAAGACCACATAGCTGGAAGTGGAGGAAGAGACCTTACACACACACACACACACACACACACACACACACACACACACCCGCTCCCAGCCTGAAGCCCCAAACAGCCAATGGGAAAGCTTAGCTGTTACACCCCCTCCCTCCATCAGCCCCATACCAGCCCCACCCAAGGGGCAATAAACCTCAGGACAGGATATCAGAAAGAGCAGGAAGTTCAAGGCTTCTACGAGGGTGAGGCTTCCTGCCTTAGGAGGCCCTGAACCCTTCATTCTCTGCAGCATTGCCAGTAAAGAAATTATGCAGCAGGGACAGGAAGCAGGGAGAAAAGACATGGATGTGCTGTCACTGACCATCCTCTATGGAACTCCATTCAGTCCCACCCTGAGCTCTGAAGCAAAGACTCCTGAGGGTCCTTTTACAGATGAGGAAAAGATTATTGGGAGAGGGACAGAGACTTCCCTACAGTCATACCCCTTATAAAGAGCAGAGGTGGGCCCAGCCAGCGTGGCTCACTGGCTGAGTGTTGACATATGAACCAGGAGGTCACAGTTTGTTTTCCTGGTCAGGGCACATTCGGGCTCAGTTCCCAATGTGGGGCATGCAAGAGGCAACTGATCAATGATTCTCATTATTGATGTTTCTATATCTCTCCCTCTCCCTTCCTTTCTGAAATCAATAAAAATATACATTTTTTTTTAAAAAAGAGCAGAGGTGGGACCTAGCCAGTTTGGCTCAGTAGATAGAGCATCAGCCCATGGATTCAATTCTGGTCAAGGGCATGTACCTTGGCTGCAGGCTTGATCCCCAGCTCTGGTCAGGGCATGTGCAGGAGGCAACCAAATCGATGTGTCTCTCTCACAACAGTGTTTCTCTCTCTGTCTCTCCCCCTCCCTTCCACTCTTTCTAAAAGTCAGAAAAAATATCCTGCAGTGAGGATTAACAACAACAACAAAGCAGTGGTGGGATTTGAACTGCAGTCTGCCTGACGCTAGAGCCCACACTCAGTCCCTGTCACCAAACAGGAACACAGATGTTGAGACACTTGAAGAACTAAATAACTGCTCAACCTCTCAACCTACAATACATGACCTTGTCAAACAAAAGCACAGTTCAGGGTCCATGGGAGGCCAAGGTATTATGCTGGAATTACTTTTTCCACAGCCCATCAGATCATCTTTCAACATTGATTAAAGCCATTCAGGGGCTACTGATGGCTATAAGGATGAAGTTCAAAGCCAAGCTCCTGACTGTGGTTCATAAAGCCCCAAATGGTATGGTCCCTGCCCACCACCCTTGTCTTTGCTTCAGCCACATGGGCCTTCTCTTCATTCCTTCAGGGTATTTATGTATGTATATGCCCTTCTCTGCCTTGGGCCTTTGCACCTGCTCTTCCCTCTGCTTGGCCTGCTCTCAGCTTTTATGTTGCTTCCTCTCTTAAGGAAAGATTCATTTTGTTCTTTTGGGTTTAGGTCTGATAATGGTGTTGTGATGATATTTTTCTTTTTAAAGAATCCTTATCTTTCAGAGATTCCTACTAGAATATTTACAGATGAAATAATAAGATATCTGCGATTTGTTTCAAAATATTTGGGTAGTTCCTGGCCAGCGTGGCTCAGTGGTTGAGCATCAACCTATGAACCAGGAGGTCTCGGTTCGATTCCGGGTCAGGGCATATGCCCAGTTGTGGTCTCAATCCCCAATGTGGAGCATACAGGAGGCAGCCCATCAGTGATTCTCTCTCATCATCCTCTCTCTCTCTCTCTCCCTCACTCCCTTCTCCTCTGAAATCAATGCAAATATATGTTTCTTAAAAAACAAGTTGTTCAAAAAATAAAATAATTGGGTAGGCATGAAATGGGCGAGTAGATGGTGTAGACATGAAACTGGATGGGTGATGGGTGCATGGGTTCATTATAACATTCTCGTTTCCTGTGTGTTTGAATTCTTTCATAAGAAATTTTAAGAGGTTGTTCAAGAATTAAAGGGAAAAACAGTCACTTCCTCAGAAAAGCCTTTCCCACCCTGGAGGCTAGGTCAGATTCACTTTGGGAATGGCAGTGATGTTATGTTGTCGGTAGTGGTAGGTTCACAGTCTCTGTCCACTTGCCCACCCTCCCCCTACCATAGACAGCAGATAGCAGAGTCTCCATCTACCTAAATCCCTGCTTCTGCTGCAGAGCACATGTGGTGAACAAATGTATCGCCCTAGTGTATCACCCTAGCTGGTTTGGCTCAGTGGATAGAGTGTTGGCCTGCAGACCAAAAGGTCCCAGGTTCAATTCCAGTCAAGGGCACATACCTTGGTTGCAGGCTCCTCCTCAGCCCGGTCCCAGCCACTGCAGGAGGCAATCAATTGATGTGTATCTCTCACATTGTTTCTGTGTCTTTCCCTCTCTCTTCCATTTCCTGTAAAAAAGATCAATGGAAATATGTCCTCAGGTGAGGATTAACAAAACAAAACACAGAAGAAGAAAGACAAAGGACCCAAAAGCAAATTCAGCATAAATTGTGAACAAGCATCTCATAGGGAGAAAAAATAAAGAAGAAAAGTGTATCAATGAGTAAATGAATGAAGAGTTCAGAGAAAGCTCACTGTGGGTTGATACAGAGCGATACCCCAGCAGGTAGCACAGACAACCACACCCAGTACAACCCACCTCTGATTTCCAGTCCAGATGTGGGACCTTGGAGCGCCCTCTGGTGGCGAATTCTGCCACCTGGCCTGGGGAGGCTTGGGAGGGGCTGGGCCCAGGGGAGGCGGGGCTGTCCCTTTCCCCCCACTATCAGCTCTAGGGCCTGCCACTTTTTCTAGGAGTGTCCTGCCTTGGAGGGAATCCAGCTTAATAATAATAACAATGAGGCACTCACAAAGAGACTGTTGAAAGGAGGAAGAGGGCTCTTGAAACCATTGTCTATCACTTGAGTCACAGAAAAGATGTAAAAAATCCTAAAAGTGTCCTCCCCTCTGTGGCCTGGGGCATCCTTGCATTTGCCCCAGATGACCTCCTTGCACCCTGTCCCTTTCAGCCCCTGCCTCCCCATCACCATGGCCTCTGCCTGTGAGCCTCGCCACAGCACAGTGTGGAAAGGGCTATGGAGACCATCTAATCATTCTCTCGTTTGTCTATTCAAGAAATAATTATTGAGGGCCTACTATGTGCCAGACACATGGGCCCTGGGGATGTGGGAATGAATAACAGACAAGGTCCCTGTCTTCTAGGATTTGAGACTCCAGGCGAGGAGAGACAAACAACAAGGAAACAAGGTCGTTCAGGCGGTCGAGAGTACTGTGACGACTATACAACAGGCTGATGGATCAGTGTTTGAGGAAGTAATTTTCAGACTGGATGGGCAGAGAAGTCCTATCTGATAAAGGAACATCTGTATAGACACCTTAATGTTGTAGACACAGACAGGCCTGGGGATAGTGCACAGAGAAGCTTCGGGTAAAAGTTGGGGGCTGGGGACCATATACGCTGTTTGAAGGCCATGCCAAGGGTTTGGATTTGATAACGAGGGCCAGGAAAGCCATTGGGAGGGCTTTGAGCATGAAGATGGCATGATCTCATTTGCATTTTTATTTATTTGTGTGGGGTTTTTTGTAATTGATTCTAGAAAGAGAGAGAGAGAAACATCACCAATGTGAGAGAACATCAGTTATTTGCCTTTGCCCTCGCTGGTTTGGCTCAGTGGCTAGAGAATCAGCCTGTGGACTGAAGGGTCCCGAGTTCAGTTCTGGTCAGGGGCACAGCCCAGGTTTCGGGCTCAACCCCCAGTAGGGGGTGTGCAGGAGGCAGCCAATCAATGATTCTCACTCATCATTCATGTTTCTATCTCCCTCTCCCTTCCTCTCTGAAATCAATAAAAATATATATTTTTTAAAAAACCATTTGCCTTCTGCACTTGCCCAGTTGTGACCAGGAACTGAACCCGCAATCCTACTGAGCCACATGGGTCAGGGATGATTTGTGTTTTTAATATGTCATGCCTCTGCTTTGTAGAGAATAAAGGATAGGAAGAATGAGGGTGTAAGCAGGGAAGCCAGCCAGATGGTGACTCCTGGTGTCCAGATACAAAGAGATGGTGGCTAACCCAGGGTGGGGAGGAGTCAAGTTCTGGTGCATCTTAGAGGCCCGAGGGAAGGCACCTGTGGGTGGATTGTCTGGGAGGGAATGGGGAGAGCAAGACCAGGCTTGGGTGGGCCCACTGATCGCTTAGAGGAGGGACAAAGGACCCTAGACTCCATTGCCAGAGGCCCCAGGGATGAATCTTAGGGTGTGTCAGAGACCAGGGACTTGGGGGCCCTAGGTGCTTTCAGCCTTGTGTAGGTCTCTTCTTACCCCATCCATCTGAGCCTCTCTCTCTCTCTCACACACACATACACACATTCTCCTCTCTCCCTCTTTTAAAAAAACAAACACACATACGTGTGTGTGTGTGTGTGTGTGTGTGTGTGTGTGTGTATGATTGAATTCAGAGAGGAAAGGAGAGGGAGAGATAGAAACATCAATGATGAGAGAGAATCCTTGATCAGCTGCTTCTTGCACACCCCCTACTGGGGATCGAGCCCGCAACCTGGGCATGTGCCCTGACCAGGAATTGAACTATGACCTCCTTGATCATATGTCAACACTCAACCAGGAGCCACACTGGCTGTGTCCCTCTTACTCTTATTTTCTCTCTTGTCCTTACCTCTCTGGCTCCTTCCCCATCCCCTACACCCAGCAACGTTTTCTGCAGCCTTATCACAAGGAGGCCTCCAGCAGAGACAGAGGGTCTCCAGGGACAGAGCTAGAGGCCCTGACTGGAGAGTCTGTCCTCCTCTTCCCATTGGTCCTGCAGGAGCCAAGCCCCTACCCCGCCTCCCAGACCTGTGGTTCTCAACTGGATGTGACTTTGTCTCCTTGTGGTATTTGGCAATATCTGGAGACATTTTTGATTGTCATAACTGGGGAGGGAGTGTGAATGGAGACCAGGGATGCTGCTTAACACCCCAGGACAGTGGTCGGCAAACCGCGGCTTCGCGAGCCACATGCGGCTCTTTGGCCCCTTGAGTGTGGCTCGGCGTTAGAACCACTTCTTCAAAATAGACTCGCCCAGGCATAAAAACCGACTTCTGCACATGGGCCACGAAGTTTCAATCGCACTGTACGTGCGCGCCCGCACGTGGTATTTTGTGGAAGAGCCACACTCAAGGGGCCAAAGAGCCGCATGTGGCTCGAGAGCCGCGGTCCCAGGAGACACAGGGCGGCCCACAACAAAGAATGATCTGGCCTCAAATGTCAGTAGTGCTGTGGCTGTGGTTGAGACCCTGCCCAGGCTCTGCCATCAGACAGGAAGGGCCTGTCCTCTTGCTTGTGGTCCCGCTGTCATCACTGCCATTTATCAGGCAGGAGTTATGTGGTTGCACTGTACCTGCATCAGCTCCTCAGTCTTCCCAGCCACCAGGGGAGGGAGGGAGGATTACTGACTCTTGCAATGAGAGGTGGAGCTGGGACTCAGACTCACAGTGCCTGCACCTTCACCACTTCCTCTGTAGTGAAAGGATTTCATAAGGTGTGGCCTTGTTGTCAGCAATGGGACATTTTATTTCAAATGAAGTCTTCCTGGGAAGTCCACTGTGAAGGAGATGAAGTAAGACTTGCTAAGGTCAAAGCAGGGTGGAAGCGTACCCAAGAACCCACCCCCACTCCCATCCTCCTAGGCTGTCTCTCCAACTGGCAGGGGGCTGTGAATGCCCGCCCTGTCCTAAGATTTGGGAAATAGGAAATTGGATTTGACTGGGAGATATCTTGTCCCTCCCACTCTTTGCAACTCAGTAATGACTCAAAAATGGAGCTGTCAGCCTCCATTGAGAACTAGACTTGAGGTTCCTGTACGTGCCAGTCCCCAGGAGAGCCTCCGGGAGTTAGGGAACCAGCTGTACCTCTTTCCCAGCACCCGTCAAGGTTCCCTTCCGGGTCCTCCTGCTCTTCACCTTAACCCAGTGATGGCGAACCTATGACACGCGTGTCAGCACTGACACGCATAGCCATTTCTGATGACACACGGCCGCTGAGGCGGCCACATGCCGAGGATGAAACATTTGCTGCTCCTGAGGAGGAAACATTTGTGAAATAATGTTTTTTCCTCAAAGTGACACACTACCTGAGTTATGCTCAGTATTTTGGCGAAGTTTGACACACCAAGCTCAAAAGGTTGCCCATCACTGCCTTAACCTCATATTACCTGGATTCATATGTTTGGGGAGAGAAGGGCTATAGTTGAGATAGTCTTGACATCACTCTTGGGAAAGGTTTGGAGCTAGAACTGGCAGAAGGAGCCAGATTGGGGATGTCTCTTCTCCATATCCACCCTGAGAGCCCGGTCACTCCCCACCCCCCTTCCTCAAGCCTGGAGGACCTATAGAGACCTTGTAATGATCTGTAATGGAGGACAGCCGGTACTGTCTTTTCTCTCCGCAGGGGGTTCCCCAGATGCCCTGGAGCCTGGGAGTCTTCCAGTTGGGGATGAATCATCCTGGCCCACATCCCCTCTGCTTTCACCCCATCATGGCCTCTGCCCCAACCCAGCTACAGAGGAGGACACTAATGCCAGAGCCGCCGCCCTCCCTTCCAGCAGGGAGTGGTCACCAGGGCTCCGGAGGCCTGGGAATTGATCTGCAGGGGTCCCTTGGGACATGTACCACCCAGAGGAGGGCAGGGGGGGGGGGGGGGGCGGGAAGCATCAGTGTGTACACTTTCATGCCTCCGGAAATGTATACCATCATAGACCTCTTAAAGAAAACAAAGAGACAGAATCATTTTGGGGCTTGGCACTAGAGCCCCTAGAGGAGGAAGAGGAGGCCTCACCAGTTGCAAACACAAAGAATGGGCTGTGACTACACAGAGGGGCTCTGATCGGGGCCTCAGAAAGTTGAAATTCTGTTTCCAGGAAAGCCTCTGTCCATGTGTTTGCTCACACAGAAGACCTATTTCTTGAGCTCTTACTTTGTGCCCAGCACAGGTCAAGGTCTTTGCTTCCCTGGAACAAACAGCCCTATGGGGTGGGGGAGTAAGGGGAGGTGAACGCCCAGACAGGGAAACTGGTCGACAGTGCAAAGTGGTAAGTGCCAGGCCTGGAATCCACTAAAGAGATACCATGGAGGTGGGACAGGAGGGATCAGGGAAGGCCTCCTAGAGGAAGTGATGTAGAAACTCGGGTCTGAAGAATGAGTCACAGCCAGGGAGGGCTGGGGGTGCAGTGAGGAGGGCTGGGGGTGCAGTGATGAGGGCTGGGGTGCAGTGAGGACGGTGTTCCAGGCTGAGGAAGTCCCTGGTGAGAGGCCCAGCTCTGGGAACCAGAGAGCACCGAGGTTTCTGACAGGATTCAGGAGATATAAGGCATTTTCTCCAGCTGCTTTTGAACCCAGGCAGCTCCAGCAGAGCTGGGCACATCTGCCTCCTTTGGCCTTACTGTGTGTGCTCATGTCTCTGCCTGAGGGGCCAGTGAGTCGCTCAGCCCAGGGACATGTCTCTGTGGCTGCCCCCGCTGGCTGGCCCAGGGCCAGCGACAGGGTAGGGGCTCCATGTCTGCTGGATGGTTTTGTTGCAAGTTCATGATCTCCCACAGAGAGGACAGAGATCCAGGCACAATGACTCATTCGCTCATCAGATATTTGTTGAGCATCTACTGTGTGTCAGATGCGGCTGAGCACTGGGGATTTAGGAGAGAGCAAGCTAACAAGGTTCCTGCTGGGATGGAGCTGACATTCCACTGGGGGAGACACTGTGGGCGGAATATCAGATGGGATGACAGCTGGAAAGAGAAAGAAACGGGACTTGTGCTAAGAGGGTGGGAGGAGGTAGGGGTAGCCTGGGAGCCTGCTAGGGATGTGTCCCTGGGGCCTGCAGGAAGTGCAGAAGGTCAGATGAGGGCAGGAGACAGGGCACCCTGTAGAGATGGAGAAACAAAGAAAACCACTGAGGCTGGAGGGCCGGGAATGAGGGCATGGGGGCAGGAGGGTGGGGGAGAGGAGAAAGGGGAGAGAGATGGGCCTGATGGCACAGAACCCTATGGGCAAGGGAAGGTTTTGGATTTTTTTTTTCCAAGTCAACTAGGAAACCTAAGTCTAAGCAAGGGTGTGGCAGGGACCTATCTGCACTTCTAAAAAATCATGGTGCCCTAGCCAGTTTGGCTCAGTGGATAGAGCGTCGGCCTGCGGACTGAAGGGTCCCAGGTTCAATTCTGGCCAAGGGCACATGCCCAGGTTGCAGGCTCGATCCCCAGTAGGGAACGTGCAGGAGGCAGTTGATCAATGATCCTCTCTCATCATTGATGTTTCTATCTCTCTCGAGCTCTTCCTTCCTCTCTGAAATCAATAAAGAAATATATTTTAGCCGAAACCGGTTTGGCTCAGTGGATAGAGCGTCAGCCTGTGGACTCAAGGGTCCCAGGTTCGATTCTGGTCAAGGGCATGTACCTTGGTTGCGGGCACATCCCCAGTAGGGGGTGTGCAAGAGGCAGCTGATCGATGTTTCTCTCTCATCGATGTTTCTAACTCTCTATCCCTCTCTCTTCCTCTCTGTAAAAAAATCAATAAAATATTTTTTTTAAAAAGAAATATATTTTAAAATAATAATTATTATTATTAAAAAATTAAAAATCATGGTAGCTCCAAACAAAGAATGCCATGGCTCTCCTCCTTCACCTGAATGGATAGATTCAGGTTATATTTTCAAGGATTTTTCAAAACAACCTGCTAGTATATTGGACATGGGCTCAAGGGAAGGAAGAGTCCTGGAAGGTTAGTTACTCTGTTTCCTCATCTGCAAATACTGGCAAAGTCGGGATGATTGTAGGATGAGTCAGACCACAGATGAAGCTACCGTATGAATGGAGTGACATTATTCTTCGTGTTATAGCTTGTGTGCATCCCCAGCAGAAGTGTGTACGTGTGTGTGTGTGTGTGTGTGTGTGTGTGTCCAGGGTGGGGTTAAGGAGGAAACATGGCACCATCCCCTCTCCCACGCAATCCTTTCCAGGTAACATTTGTGTTACTGTATTTCTCCCTCTCTTACCCTCCAAACCAGTCCTGAATATTGAAGAGAGAGGAAAAGGTCCTTGGGTTTTTACTGGGGATGTACCCGCAACCAAGGTACATGCCCTTGACCGGAATCGAACCTGCGACCTTTCAGTCCTCAGGCTGATGCTCTATCCACTGAGCCAAACCGGTTTCGGCAGGTCCTTGGGTTTTTAAATCAACTTTTTTTTATTTTTATTAATCCTCACCAGAGGATATTTTTCCATTGATTTTTAGAGAGATTAGAAGGGAAAAGGAGAGACACACAGAGAGAGAAACATGTATGTGAGAGATACATCAATTGGTTGCCTCCCACACAAGCCCTGATAAGGGCCAGAGATTGAGCCTGCAACCGAGGTATGTGCCCTTGACTGAAATTGAACCGGAGACCCTTCAGTCCATGGGCCAGCACTCTATCCACTGAGCCAAACCCGCTAAAGCAACTCTTTTTCCAAATAACTTCTATCAGCCACAGGCAAAGAACCATCCATACAGTCATTCAGTTAACATTTATTAAGCATCCCCATGTGCCTGGTACTATGTTAAGTGCTTTATACATTAATTATAGATGTTATATCCATCAACTCTTTACAAGAACTCTATGCAGTGATGTTATTATTTTCCAGATGAGGAAACTGAGGCACAGGGTAAAAAGGTCTGCAGTCTGTTCTCTGCAGAACTTGAAGACCAGTAAGGCCTAAAATCCAAGCCAGTAAGTCCAGCCACACTCTGGACAGAACCCACTGGATGCCCCTTAGACATCTTATACTCAACAGCTCAAGGGAATTTGTCTCTCTTCCCCAGAAGTCTCTTCCCTGGCTCCTCATTTCCCCAACCCCCACCTGGCCATTTGCCTGTCATTCCTGCCCCTCCCCTCACTCGAAGAAGATCTAATCAATCACCAACGCCCTCCTTATCTTTGGAAACTCTACCAAGCCAGTCCCCCACCCTCCCCAGCATTTATTTATCCCCACCCCACTGCATCCTTCCTGCAGTGGCTCCCCACCGTCCTATATCAGGGATGAAGTCCATACTCCAACCACTTCTGGAATCTCTAGTTCCACCTCTGCTTCTCTCCACGGGTTGCTGGTGTTGGGGTTCAGAACGATTCACCCCAAGATGTTCTATGGTATGTGGATTGTTTTGAGCTAAGGGTAATTTTAGCTTCAGGCTCAAGAGAAACTTTTGCCCCCTCCCTTTAACTACCTAGAAGAATTTGAATTAGAGGCCTTGCCCATAATAAGAAATTACCAGGGATAACATTTTTGGCCCACCTATATGGCAGGGCAAACTTTTGTTGACTGATTATCTGCTCTTTTTATCATTCTGCAGTGGCTCTTAGAAGCCTCCACAGCACCTTACCTCATCCCTAGCTCAGGATGTTATGTACCCATGTTCTCTTTCTATCTCTGAACTTCTCCTGCATGTTTGTGTCGGACTCCCGTGTATGCAGGCTTCCCATACGTATGTGTGTATTAAATTTGGTTCTTTTCTCTTGCTAATCTGCCACGTGGCTATTTGATTATTAGACCAGCCAAAAGAGCCTTGAGGATAAAGGAAAGTTTGCTCCTGGTTACAACAGCATCACTACTTGACGGACTCTGTAGGAAGTTTTTATCCAATAGTGGTTCTGTCTGTTTTAGCTGCTCGGTAGGATGGCAGGATAACAAAGATTAAGATTTGGTGATCAGACTGCTAGGGTCCAAATCTTGGCTCTTCTGTGTGTTACCGGTATGATGGGGCAAATTACTCAACCGCTCTGAATCTCAGTTTTGCCGTGTAAATTGGGGGTATAGTACCTACCTCCCAGGGTTGCCTTGAGAATGAAATAATGCATTGCAAGCAACACTGTAGCAGATCGTCAGAACTGTCTGATGCAATTTGAGCTCGCTGTAGCAAGAAAGTCCCTCTTTGGTGCTCTCTCCTCTGAGACAAGCCATTATATAGACTTGACAGTGTAAAATAATAAATAAATAACAAATAGGATAATGCATGTACAGCAGTTAGCAGTACCCCAATAATGGTTGGCTGTATTTTCAGCCAGGGTTCCTGTAACACACTTGAGTCCTGTAAAGTGGTATTATGGGCAGGAACCCTGGATTCTCTGTGAGTGACTCAGACACAAATTCCTTTTCTCTGCTGTTCAGTTGTCACATCTGTACAAAGGGTCAGTTCAAGGGGCTCCACTGAGCTCCCAATCACCCAGATTCTGAGTCCTGCCTGGTCTTTGTCATCCCTGACCTACCTGACACCTTTTCCAAGGAAGCCCACTCTCCAAGGAACGAGGCAAGACTCCTTTTGAGTCTCTCCAGCTCTGCTCCCTGGGGCCTCATCAAAGCTGACTGACTTTGTGACTCATCCCTTCCGGGGTCCCTGTGCTTCCTGCTCCCAGTGGGTGCTAATGGGTTAATCAGACACACTAATGGAACTGACAGGAACTCAGCCTTAGCTCCCTAATGGGTCTCCCGTCAGCCCCCCCATGTAACTCGATGCCTTCACCCTGGAAAAAGGCACTCAGGGATTTCCTGTCAGCTCCAATCTGCTGTCTCCTGACATCTTCAAAGGCAGAAGGCTGGAGAGGGAGGGCGACTGACAGAAGTGGGGACAGGGTGGGAGGGACCCTGAACCAGCAGGCAGGACGTCCAGCTCTGCCACTGACTTGCTGTGTGCGCTTGCACAAATCCATTCTCCTCTCTGGGCCTCAGTTTCCTCATTTGTAACCTGTATCATCTAAGCACTTACATGTATTATCTGACTGAATCTCACAGAGGCAACCCTGAGAGAGAAGGAGCAGTTTAGAGAAGTGACGTGACCTGCCCAAGGTCACCCAGCTAGAAAGCCACAGAAGCCTGGATTCAAACAAGCCCTCCTCCCTCCCCCAGACCACCTCGCAATTGTAACAGAGCGCTGATCCCCGCAGTAATTCCTCATTTTGCATGAACGAATGAATGGATGAGTGAATGGGCAGGTTATACACACCTGGACTGAGTGGCATGGCTGAGTGACAGACATCCCAGCTTTAAAAAGTTTCCCATCTTCATTTTGTGTGTGTGTGTCTCGAAGTGGGAAAAGGCAGGAGCATTCTCTTTGTGTGCCAGGTGCTGTACCAATGGCCCATGTGGCTATCTGCTCTGCCCAAGGGGTGGGGGGGTGGCGAGCAGTGGGGTGACCCCAGGGAGCCTCCTGGTTGCTGTGGGCTCTCCCCCGGGGGTCTCTGCTATCTTGTGAGAGCGTGTCTCTGGCTGGCTGCCCACCCGCTCGCCAGCCAGAGCTTCTGAGCTCATCAATCACACCGTGCACTCTGTCAGGCTGTGTCTCAGAGGAAGACAAGTCAGCTGAAGACCCAGGCTCAGGAGGGAATCGAAGACTCTAGGGGTGGAGGGAAGGCCCAGAAAGACAGCAGGCACTGGATCGATGCCCCCTCCACATAAGGAGGGTCGATTAGAGGAGGAGGCAGGGGCAGGGTTCCCATTGGAAAAGCAGTGGGGTGAGGAGGAGAGGTGGAGACAATGGCTGGTGTGGGCGGGGCGTTTTCCTGTTGCAACGGAAATTCAGTCTCCCCCGGTGCCCTGACTGCTCCCGCAGCCCCAGGGAACAGCCTGACAGCTCTGGGGAGGCCAACTTCTTCTGGCAGCTGATTAATCACAAGTTCACTGCCCTCCCGCAGTGCTCAGCTCCCCGAGGCCTGGCTTCCCAGCACCCCCTGCCTCCCTACCACTGTGGGCTGGGTGGGTACAGGAGAGGATGGGGCATCTGTCTTCATACTCCCTCTCCTTTCTTAGATCTGAGCCTCTTGGGATTGGAATGTGAGCTGTCTCCCCAGAGAGGTTCTACTGGAAGTCGAGATGTCTGAGCCAAAGCCTCCTTAGAGATCTTCTAGTCCAGAGAGGCAAATTGGCTGCTTTTGTTTTGCTTTTCAGTCTGAAAAGAAAAGGCAAAAAAGATCGCTTCTCGGCCTTTTGGCTAAGATCAAGTGTAGGGAAAAAAAAAAGATAGAAAAGAATTAGTTGCCAGCATCAGAACAGAAATAGATTGCACGTAAAAATCTGTTTTTGGCTTTCCTTTAAAAATGCAAAGATTTGATATTTCTGAGCTGGCTTTCCCAGAGCTGAGTTGAGGCTGCTCCAGACAGAGCCCACCACAACCACCTCAGCCCTCCACATTACTGCACAGGCTTTGAGCTTTCCACCTCCCTTGTTCTGAACCCCTCACTGGGGAAACTGAGGCCCACAGTGTGCAAGGAATGAGAGCCAGGCGTGTCAGTTAGCCTGGGACTGAGAGAACCTCCTGGTTTCATACCCCAGGGCTGCCTCTTAAGAGTTATGTGATCTTGGGCAAGTAACCAAAGAACCCCTCAGAGCTTTGGTTTTCTCATCTATGAAATGGACATACTGGCCGTGCACCTAGTGAGGAATAAAGTACATACTGCACATTACACATCTTGCACCATCAAGGAAGATACTCTTAATTTTGGCTAGGTAATACATGTGGTAATATATATTTTCCACTTAACATTCACACACACACACACACACACACACACAAAACTACTCCAGAACTTAATGGCTGAAAACAACAACATGTTATTGTCTCTTGCAGTTTTGTATGTTGACTCTGTTCACACAGGTGGTTCTCACCTGGGACACCTGGTGTTGTGGTCATTTGCATGAAGGTACAGTCATTTGCATGCTTGACTGGGGCTGAAATTCCCATGATGGCTCACTCATGTGGCTGGCCTAGGACATTAGCGCTCAGCTGGAGCTCAGATGGGACTGGGGACCACAGAGCCTACACAGGCCACTTGGTGAGGCTTCGGCTTCATGCCCACCATGGTGGCTGGGGTCTGAGAGAGTGTGTCCCAGAGCAAGCAATCCAAGAAGCATGATGTAGCTGCATGACCTTTTATGGCTTAGCCTTAAAGGTCACATAATGTCACTTGCACCATTCTTTATTGCTCTAAGCAGATGCAAACCCCCTCAGATCAAACAGGAGGGAACATAGACCCACCTCTCAAAGAACTTGGGGCCATATTTTAAAATTACCACAACATGCATGTAAACTGCAAAATAAGTCTTTTTTTCCACCCCATTTCCCTGGGGCTGAATTGCCCTCCTGGCAGCAGCCACTACTGACCAATTCCCTGTGTATCTTCCCAGAGGGAAGTCCACATATACGTGGGGTGAAAGTTTTACATATACAGATACCCCTACCCTCTGCTCAGGTTATCCCCACACTATTCCAACCTAAGAACAAAGTGGATTCTGATAGCCTCTCGGGTGAACTGTTTACCTATGAACTCTTGTTATTTGCTCTCTGAAATTAAATGCAGGAATCAGCGATTCCAATAAGGGTGGCATCCCTTGCTTTCTGAACCCTCACTATTGAAACTCAGAAACCAAACAGATTTGGATAGCAAGAGATGCTTGTCTAATATACATAAAACATCCCCCACCCCCCAAATATGAGCATACTGGACACACTGTTCTGTCCCTTGCATTTTTCACTTAATTAATCTTGAAGATCAGCCTGTTTCTGCACTTACAGATGGGTCTCATTCCCTGTAAGAGCACAGAGCATTCCATTGTTCAAATACACCATAATTTGTTTAGTCAAATCACCTCCTATTGCCTACTTTTTTGTTTTTTTTCCAGTCTTCTGCTAATTGCAATGCATACTTCAGTGAATAGCCTGCCTGGAAGTCTTCATGCACTTGTGTAAGATTATCTGTGTGATAAATTCCTGGATGCAGAATTTTGGATCAAAGGGAAGGGTTCCCCAAACCACCTCTACGACATCCTGGCAGGACAGGCTCAGACTCCACATCTTCTTTTGTGCTCTGGCTCCAGCCCCTGCCCATGCTGTCACCTGTGGGATCCTGCCTGTTTCCAGAGCAGCAGGTGGCAGCTGCTTCCCAGTTACTCACTGAGGTTACATAGGGGTCTGCAGGGGAGAGGAGATCGAGGACTCCGCAGGGACAGAGATGATAGCCTTTGCAAAAGGAGCTGGGGGGGTGGGGGTGGGGGGACTCATCCCACTTAATTGCCTCCTGATTTTTAGCAGCAGCTGCATCTGTTTCTCTCAGACCCCCGAAGCAGTTGCTGAGGAACTTCAGGCTGCTCCCACTCGCTTTAAAAAAAAAAAAAAAAAAGAGCTTGCTTCTTGTGGCAGATCAGCACCAAGCTGTGCTGAGCTGTCTGTAGAAGTTTCCAGATGCCCAAAGGCCAACAGGAGGAGGCACCATCAGGAGCCCCAGTTGCCCTTCCCTGCTTTTCAAGTATCACAGGATGCTCATAACCGCCGCGTTCTACTCCTGTGCTGGACACACATTGAACCAGGAATAAGGGAGCTCAATTCTGGCCTTGCAGTGTATGCCTTCCATTGCTGTTTATAGCACAGTTGCCCCTCTGTGCCCTGCTTTTTTATGAGGAGGCTGTATAACACAGTGGGTATGCTGGTCATTTACTATTTGCCTTTAGATTCATTCCCTGCCCTTCACCCTACTGGGCCCAACATTGAGGGGGCTGAACTACATTTCCCAGACTCCCACACACACTGGCTTCCTATTAAGTTTGGCCAATGGGAGATACGGCAAATTAGAGACTGGGGTGGGGAGAAGACAGGATGTAGTCCTCCCACCCCACCCCACACAACAATCCTGCAGTCTCTGGCAGTGACTCTGGAGGATGGCTTCTTCCTCCAGTGTCCCAGTTCTCAGCAGGCGGCCGTGGCTCTTGGGCTGCAGTGACTCCTTTGTTCCTTCAGCCCTGGGGAAATAGTGTTTTTCTACAGTTGTTAATCTCTACCCCTACCCCTTGCTTGGTTTTCATTCTTCTAGTCCCTCTCCAGCTAGTTGCCCATATTAAATTCCTTCTCTTGAACTCTCTGGTGTAGGTTTTGAGGTCCTGCCTGGACCATACTAATGTGGGTGAGAATGTGGAATGCCTGGATGCAAATCCCAGCACTACCACTTACTATTGTAAGACCCTGGGCAAGTTACTAACCTCTCTGCACCTCAGTTACTCCACCTGTAAAGTGGGAATAACAACACCTACCTCCTTGGTGTATTGGGGAGGTTAATTGAACTAATAGTTTGTGAAGTGTTTAGAACAGTGCCTGGGACATATTAAGCATAATATTAATATTAGGTTTATTTTCTTTTCCACTTAATTTTTGCAACTGCTCTGAGAAACAGGGTCTGTTAGTATCCTGGTTTTATAGACAAGGAAACAGAATCCCAGAAACATAAAGTGACTGAAGTCACTCAGCTCTAGCGACAGGATGCAGCCTCAGTTAGGGACTCCAGTTTATGTCCGCTCTGCCCTGCAGCCAATCCAAATCACAGTCAGTGGGCAGGCTGGAGACCTCAGTGGGGCTGCTGCAACTTCCGTGCTGGCTGCTGGGAACCAAGTGGTTTGGCCTGCCTGTCACCATGTCCCTTACCCCCATCCAGTCCATTCTTGCAAATGGGAAGCCAAGGCAGCTCGCAGGCTGCCCCCCAGGTTAAAATGAAAGGGATGAGAGTGTGTTCTGCGAGGGAGGAGAGTGGTTGGGGAAGGAGCATGAGACCATTGTCACCCTCTTCGTTGGAATGATCATTCATTGAGCTCTTCCTCTGGTGGCAGATATTGTGCTCAGAGCTTTACAAGCCAATGACTTCAGATTCTTGTAGCTGCCTGTAAAGGAAACTCAACTAATTGACTTAAGAAATATGCTAATCAATTAGGTCATGGAACTGGGAAGTCCAGAACTGGATTTGGCTTCCAGCAATGCATGGTGATAACTATATCATCATCATCATCATCATCATCATCACCATCATC
This sequence comes from Eptesicus fuscus, assembly GCF_027574615.1. Taxonomy (NCBI): domain Eukaryota; kingdom Metazoa; phylum Chordata; class Mammalia; order Chiroptera; family Vespertilionidae; genus Eptesicus; species Eptesicus fuscus. Next base: position 94,703,333 of record NC_072478.1, on the reverse strand, counting down.
ACCATCATCTTGGTTATGTATTCCTGTAAGAACTGACTTCATCCACTGATAGATGGGCTCTCTCTTTTCCAGCTCAGTAACTCCAGGAAGGAGAGTTCCTTTCCCGTGGTAGACTCTGGCCTGCAGGAGTCTTGAGCTCATTCTAGAGACCAATTGCTATTGCTGAGGGGGGGGCGGGGTATCATGATTGTCTGGGCATGCTCAGTGTCCCATCCCTGTGGCCAGGAAAAGGCCCAGGCTCTGTGACTAAAAGTCTCAAAAGAGTGCATAGAATGGTGTGGATCCCAAAGAAAGGAGTGCTATGAAGACAATACAAAAAGAAAGCATATAGGAATGAATTCATGACTCTGTCACATATATGATTACTTTAATTGGTACTATTGTTGGCCTTATTTTGCAGAGGAGACAAATGGAGAGGTTGAGTAAGAAGGTCACACTTGCCATGGCCAGTGTGCTCAGTGGCTAGTGTCGGCTCACACACCAAAGGGTTGTGGGTTTGATTCCAAGTCAAGGGCACGTACCTGAGTTGCAGGTTGGATCCCTGGCCCCAGTCAGGAGGGCTCATGCGGGAGGCAACCAATCTATGTGTCTCTATCATAACAATGTTTCTCTTTCTTTCTCTCTTTCCCCACCTCCCTCCCTCCCTTCCACTGGAAATCAACGGAAAAAATATTGTCTGGTGAGGATTAACAACAACAACAAAAAAGGAAGAAAGTCACACTTAATAGCCCGGCCAGGATTAGGACCCAGGATTGCCCAACTCTAAAAACCCCTACTTTTATCCATGGTAGTCCCTGTCCTGACAGGCCCTGCAGAGCTCAAGGACACACACGGGGAATGGGAGGAATCCTAGAGGAATCTGGAGTGGGAGAGACAATGGAAGACTTTGCCCTGGGCCCTGGCTTCACTGGCTTATCGTCATTTCCAATGGGAAGGTCCAGGGTTTCTCTGTGAGCAGGGAGCTCACCAATACATTGTGCACAACAGCTCTGTCATACCACTTTAACTCGAGACCCTAGCCGGGGATCCTCCAGCTTGTTTTCTCCTGTGTGGGCATGAGCCAGGCTTTTCCCTGGCCTCAGGTTCAGGGCTGAGCTGCATTGCTTGCTATCTGTGTTTTTGTACACAAAAGAAGCGGCCCTCCTCAAAGCCAGCTTGTCAAACGTGGCCAGCCACCCAGTTCCCTGATGGGAGGCCCTGCACCTCCCCCAGCCCGCTCCTCTGACAGGCCACAGCCTCTCCCACCTGGCATGGTGTCTCCTGCTGCTCCTTGTTCCTGCATGGAATGCATTTCCTCTACCCTCTGCCCAGCTGGCTCCTCATCCCGTGGAATCCAGCTCAGGGATCAGTTCATTCAGAAAGCTTCTATGACATACCTCTCTCCCCTGGTCTAGAGGCCCCCTTTCTAAGAGCACTAATCACATTTTGGTAAAATTCTTTTCACTGGTCTCTTTTCCTCACCAAGTCATAAGATCTTTGAGGATAAGAACTTCATTTCTGAACACAGTTGGTGCTCCATAAATGTGTGTGGAATTAACAAATGAATGCGTAAAGGGACATTCCCTTTTGCAGGCTAAGGCACAGACCAGGGCTGCCTAGGGTGTATTGGGGATGCAGGCAGGGCAGGAACACAGCCAGGATCCTTGAGGCTACATGGGCAAATTCCTCTGATTTCAGACAGAGGCCCAGGTCATTGCTGGCTTCTCTACACCCTATAAAAAGTAAAGTAGAATTTAGTTCTTAGGTAAATTATACAGTAAATCATAGACTTGTGTGGAATATTGGAGTCATGGAAGCTGATGTCGGGGCCGGGGGGGGTAGGGGGGGGGGTGGGGGAGAGGGGGTTGCTTATATAACTGATGTCGGGGAGGAAAAGCTTTTCCTCTACTCTGTTAGGTTCTGTTAATTGAGGACCTGCAGATTAAACTAACAATGGATGGATTGGCAAGAAAAAAGACAGATTTAATTACATACATACAGGAGCTTACAGAAAAATGTGACTCAGTAAGGTGGTTAGAATTGGGGGTTTATATACTATCTTAAAAGGGAAAGGGATGTTTCTATCTCTCTTTCCCTCTCCCTTCCTCTCTGAAATCAATAAAAATATATTTTAATAATGATTAAAAAAAAGAAAGTTCAAAAAAAAAAATCAAAAAAAAAAAAAGAAAGTTCATTGGGCCCTTACAAGAATAGGTGGGAGGAGATATGGTAGTTTTACGATAATGTCTGTTCAGGCTGGTGATTCTAGTCTCTAGTCAGTCTTCCCAGGTTGCTCCCCAGGGAGGGCATTTAAGGACAGTTGAGTTCTTTTGGGGAATCTGTGCTTTTAGGCAGATAACAGATATCAGGGGCTCAAATTCCTTCTCAAAATAATTTTTGTGCCAATGTGGCATATTCTGGACCCCTTCATCAAAAGTTTAGGGATTTGCCCTAACTGGTTTGGCTCAGTGGAGAGAGTGTCGGCTTGCAGACTGAAGGGTCCCAGGTTCGATTCCAGTCAAGGGCACATACCTTGGTGTGGGCACATCCCCAGTGGAAGGTGTGCAGGAGGCAGCTGATGGATGTTTCTCTCTCATTGATGTTACTGACTCTCTATCTCTCTCCCTTCCTCTCTGTAAAAAAATCAATAAAATACATTTTTTAAAAAAGTTTAGGGATTTGATACTTTATCAATTAAAGCTGGATCCAGGGGCTCAAACCATTCTGGTGTCTCTCTCCGCCCCCCCCCCCCCATCAATTAATGGATCAATCTGTTCCCCTCTCCCTCCCTTTCCATGCTGTCTTCTTCTGTGATGGCTCCTCCCATATCATGGCCAGATGGTCTCCAGCCCCTCCAGATGTGCACCAAGCCAGTGGCTGGCAACCTCTCTTTTTCCCAAGAATTCTAGCAAAATTCCTTGGGTTTGGTCTCATTGGGCTCTGCAAGGGAAGAAATTGGCTGATCAGCCAGGCCAGGCCTGGCACATGTACCCACCCTGGAGCCAGGCGGGTAGAAAGGCCAGGTCAGCTTCACCCAAGCCACGCGGACTGAGAGCACAGGAGGGGTGGTTTCCAGGGGGATAGCTAGGGTGCTGCTAACAGAAGGAGCGCAGTGGAGTCCAAGCAAGGGGAAACCACAGATGTCCTTCATGCAGAGAGACGTCTGCAGGATGAGAAAAGCTGAATCATAGAGCTGCGGAATCACCGCCTCAGAAGGCTGGAACAGAAAGACTCCTTAAAAGTGGGCTCAGGCAGCTTTTTATGTGACAGCTGCTTGCCTGGTGCCCCGGGGAGCCCCATCGCGTCCCTGACTGATGCCCAGGTCCCATGCAGCCTGAGGGACCAGGGGAAGGTCCCCGTGTTGTTCCCTCTCTCTCCTCGCTGCTCTTCTGCTGGGAGATTCTGGGTCACAGCTGCCCACCAGAGGCCTTGTTTATGCTCCTTTCCAGCGAGCTCTGGGCTCTGGCCATCTGCCAGGCTGGCGGTCAGCCACATCATCCATGAGCTATACACTCCCTCTTTGATTAAGAGGCCTCGTCAGAAATACATCCGGGGTGCTTGGAGAGCTAAAAGCAAGGCAGGAGCAGCCCAGCCTGAGACTGGGGCTCAGAGCCCTCCTCTGGCCTAGGATGCCTTCCCCTGTCTTCCCTCCACCAGCCTTGGGAGCCAGGGCCCCTCCCCTCTAACCACAAACCAGAGCGTGCTGTTCAGACCTGCTCACACACTGCTGAGGCCGGGGGCCATTATATTTCTCCCAAGTGAAAGCTGGAAGCTAGAGGGAAGGACGGTTAACCTAAACAAAGCCTTACAGCATGGAAAGGCCAGGCCGTTCCCTCTCCCCCGACCCTCTGCTGAACTGCAGAGACTCCGAGGCTGAGCCAGGACTGAAGAGGTGTCCCTGTGGTTCCTGCCATCCTTCCTTCCTTCCTGTCCTCCTTTCCCTCTTCACTTCTCCCTCCACAGAATGTTCTAGCAGAAAGGTTTAAAAACACCCACTCTAGAGATTGCAGACTGGCGGCTCACTGTTCAGAACATATTGTATTTGGCTCTCCCACGGTTTAAGAAAAATTTGAGCCAACATTTTAAAAATTGGGAGATTTCACATAAAAATTCACATGTCCAACGTCTTTAGAAAGTTCGTAAGATCTGTTAATTCTGGGCCCGCATGTCCACCTGGCACCAATTGCGATGCCCACAGCTGCTCCTTTTGTCCCTTCCACTGAGACCAAGTGCCAGTTACCATTTTACTTCACCCTTGGCATTTTTGTTTTTATTACTTTAGGTCAGGGGTGGGGAACAGCCAGCCCGCGGGCCGTATAAGGCCCTTGAAGTCATTTGGTCTGGCCCTGCCAAGACATTAGGCAGTGAGTTAATTAAATATCTGACCAAATATAGCAGGCTAATTTTTATATATATATACTAGGGGCCCAGTGCACGAATTCATGCAACTTGAAAGGAACTGTAGGCTACGAGGCTGTGGTAGGCACAGGGGCAGGTCTCGGCCCATCCTCCACACCCCCACCTGGCCCCTCCCGCCGCGGCCCCTGGTCCTCTGTCTGCCAGCAGCCCCACTTCCACCGCCACTCCCACACGCTGACAGTGCTGGCCCCACTCGCACGCACTGAAGATGGCCCCTCAGGAGCAGGGGGAGGTGGAGAAGCCCTCAGGGGCGATCAGGGCCAGCAGCCGCTGATGGTGCCCAGCGATCGGGACCTGCGCCAGGCACCAGCAACAGGTGTGAGCTGGGCCAGCGCTGGCAGCAAGTGTGAGTGCCAGGCGGGACCGCGGCATGTGGGAACAAAGAATTGTCAGTAACCACCAGAGGCTTGCCCCGATGACAGCGACCGGCACCCCACCTTGGTTTGGCTCACCTGCTCTACCATTCTGCTGCGACAGATGCCCGCCATGGTCAGCGCAGGCCCCCTGGTGGTCAGCACACGTCATAGTGACTGGTTGTTCGGTTGTTTTGCGGTTTGGTCTATTTGCATATTAGGGTTTTGTGTATATATAGATTTTATTGATTTCAGAGAGGAAGGTTGAAGGAGAGAGATAGAAACATCAATGATGAGAAAGAATCACTGATTAGCTGCCTCCTGCAGGCCCCACACTATGGATGGAGGTCGCAATGGCATGTGCTCATCAGCATGTGCCCTGACCAGGAATCAAACCATGACCGCCTGGTTCACTGGTTCATAGGTCGATGCTTCACCCCTGAGCCACGGCAGCCAGGCAGCAGACTAATTTTTAAGTTGATAATTTTGTATGGCCCTCGAATGATGTTATAAATATCGAACTGGCCCTTGGCAGAAAAAAGGTTCCCCACCCCTGCTTTAGATTGTTTGCCTCTAGGACACCTTCAGAAATCAGAAGTGAGAGACTATGAGGGCGGCATGTTTTAGGGAAATCAGAAGAGAACCTGCCTCTTTGTAGAAGTAATGAATAGTCCTTGATGTTTCTACCATCAGCCTGGCCCCAGTGAACATTTGAGTTTGCAACCCCAATCTAATCAACATCCCTAATTTTGCAGAAGGACTGATCTGGGCCCACAAATGCACAGTCCATTCTCAGGTATCCACACCTGCTCTTAGATAGGAAAGGGGCTCTAGGCTCTCTCCAGCAACACCTGCCCTGCCCTCTGCAGGTGTGAGGACATCCTTTCGGAAGCAGCAAGGCCCTGGTCTCAGCGCCTCTCACTTTAAGAAGGAGCCTTCGCAGAGGAGATGGCAGCAGGCTGAGAGGTCTGCGCCCCTGCCTTTCAGAAGCCTTCCAGGAAGGAGGGATGGGATGGGGTCACTGAGGGCTGTCATCTGAAGAGCTGTCTGGGTGTTGACTTGTTCTCTGAGGCTCCAGGCTCTGTGCAGTGACCTCTGAGAGGCAGACATCTCACCAGAGAGAAGTTTCTATTAAGTCTTGCTGTTTGAGGAATGAGCTGCCTAGGGAGGTAGGAAGCTCCCACTTTTAGAGATGGTCAGGCAAGGCTAAAGGCACTGCTGGAGATGTTGTAGGAAAAAGATAAGAGGTAGAGAGTCTGGGTTGAGTTGAGATGACCATTTGGAGATTCTCTGATAAATATCAGAGGCTTTTGGAACCCCATAAAATTACAGCGTTATGTGTCTGAGAGAGTACTTGTGGCTTTTTTTCCCCCCCAGATTCACAGAGGAGCACCTGAGCCTGCAGATAGGTATTAAGCAAGTGGGTGGGTAGTCAGCCATGAGGCAGGACAGTGTAAAGTGAGGAGCACAAGGTTGCCTGTAGCCCAGGTTCAAGGCCTTGCTCCGTTTATCAGCTATGCCTTTCCAGTGACCGCTAACTTAACCTCTCTCTGCTTCTGTTTCTGCATTTGTAAGACAAGATTAATAATGGTACTACTAATAATGGTACTTTGTGATCTTGTTTTTAAAGGTTAAGTGAACTCACAACAATAGTATTATCTATCATTATTGCTAATATTTTTTTTCAACTCTGAGAGTCTACTGTGAACAGATTCACACATTCTGATGTGTACATAACAGGCAAGGCTTAGTATATAGTCTGGAATGTTTGCAGGGGGTGAGGCTGTGAACCAGAGGTGGGACTCTTTAAGAGTGGAACTTCATTCTGTGGTGAGGCAATGAGGGGAAGCTGCATACCAGTAGAATGGCTTTGCTTAGAACTTGCTTAACATGGCCTTGAACTAAACTTATGGCCTTATTTTCCACATCTATAAAATGGAGTCCTGCAAGCTCCTTCTTCCCAGGGTTGCTTTGAAGGTTAAATGACATAATTCATTTAAGGCACTCATCCAGTGTCTTGCACATAGAAAAAAGCACTCAATAAACTATACTCATCACCATCATTCTGGGTTAAGGGGTTCTTTCTGAAGATCCTAAAGTCCCTGCACATACCAAGCCTCAGTGGTCACCCTTCTGTGTTCCTGAGATTTATTTTTTTACACACTCAGGTTCCCCGCTTAGACTCTAAGGCTCTTGGGGACAAGAATTGGCAGCCACAACGGATAGTGGAATGAAGAGCACGAACCAAGAGCAATGAGTTCTAGCCTACGCTCTGACACCAACTGGCAGGCATGTCTCTGCTCTGGATCTTAACATTTCATTTGGATGAAAATGTAGCTAAGAATTATTCAGCCACTCCCCTGCACTGAGCACTGTTAAAAATGATTAAAGAAGGCAATTTAGGGAATATAAACAAACTGTATATAATTCATGAAGCGGGCAGTCTCCATTCCCAAGGATCCAGAGAACTTTGAAAGGGGACGAAAGGCAGGAAGCTTTCATAGAATAAAGAATAAGGAACAGGGAAGAGAAAGATAGAAAATGAATAAGGAAGAAGGAAGGAAGTATAGAGCTCTGAGGTAGCTCAGCGCTTGGGGATTGGCTGACTAGATATACTGCATCTCTGGTCAGGCAGAGTATTTTCACGATAGGAAGTTACCTAAGTTTTGGTCTGCTGACTTGACACTCCATGCAAGGGTGACTCCATCTAGAGCCTTGAGATGTATTTCAACAGCGCACCATGCTGACCTTTATGTGACTGTTCTCATTCAACCATGGGATAACTTTGTAAAGTGCCTGGTATTGTTATCATCCCATTTTACAGATGAAGAAACTGAGGCTCAGAGAGGAAACCAGCCTGACTCCAGATCACACAGGCAGTAGGGATGAAGCTAGTTTTGGCCCCAGAGCCTATGTATTCCACCACTAAGCTGACCTGATTTAACACAATGATTTCTAAGAACTCAAAATCCTAGAAAAACGAATCTAGCTCTGGGTAGTTTTAGTCCCTCCACTGTCTTACCCACCTCATATCCATCTTCCTCCTACCTCTAACCTCAGCACCCCAGTGCTTCTCCTGGGTTTCCTTTCCTATTCCAGCACAGGAGGTACTGGCACAAAAAGCCTTCATTTCATTTACTCTTTCAGGCCCTGGAGAAATGAACTACCTTCTGTTCATACAGCTAAATATCTCCCTTTTAGGCTGATGGCTTCTTAACAGTTACTGAAATAATTTACCTAAAGGGGCCTTTTGTTGTGTGGCATTTGAATAAACAAGCTTGATCTAATCCCAGAGTGATGCTAGAGTGCCATTTATTCCACAAACGTTTAATAACTGCCAGTAATGTGCTACACACAGCCCTAGCTGCTGGGCCAGAGTGGGTCCGAGTTACTCTCGAGTGGAGGAAGGGGGAAGAAGGAAACCAAGGAGTACACACATAAACAATGTCAGGTTAGGATAAATGTCAGGAGACAATAACACCGGGCAAGTAATGGAGAGTGAAGAGATGTGGCTGGTGTAGAGAGTGATCCCAGAGCAGTTGCCATGCAGCATCGGTCACGTGGCTGTCTGTGAGTTTCAACTCCACGGTTTTCTTCGTTCCTCAGATTTCCAAAAAGAAGGTATTATTATCCTTACTTTCCTGAGGAGAAATGAGGCTTCTAGAAGTTAAATAACCTGCCCAAGTTGCAAAGCTTGAAAACAGCTGGCTGGGGTTCGAACCACAGCCTTTCATGCCAAGTCCGTTTCCTTGTGTTAACTTCATTGTAAAATGAGTGGGTTAGATGAAGATGACTCCTAAAGGTCTTTCCTCTAAAATCATATCTATCCAAAGAATGTACAAAGGAGATCTGGCAGCAACTGATGCCTCTAAGAGCAGGTGCTCTGGCTATTTTCTCTCTGGACAAAAGCTGGGAGGGCCAGGCTTGCTTATTCTCTGCCTCCCCACGGGGGTTTCAAAGAAAGCCCGTCAGTGGTTTAGCAGCTGCTGGAACAGGTCAGCAGTCAAGATATCAAATGCAAAAGTCTCAGGCCCGGAAGTTGTGAGGACAAAGAACAGGACTGCAGGCAGTCACAGAGAAGGGCTCACCCAGGTGGACCATACCCAGCCCCAGCTCCTGCTAAGCATGCGGAGCTGCCTTCCAGGAATTTACAGGAGTTGCCGTTTTGGCCTCCCCAAGCTTCCCCTTCCAACTCTACAGCCAGGTCTCAACCATTGTCACCTCAGCTGTGAAAGGGTCCCTGACCCAGACCACAGACAGAGTTAGCCAACGTACATGCTTCTCCCTTAGCTCTTGGTTCCTTTCTTTCTTAGAATACCTCTAGGAAAAAAGTGATGATAATAAGTATTTGGCCCGGTACTGAGGCCTTATACAATGACCTCATTGAACCTTTTTTTGCTATTGTTGTGGTAAAATATATATAACATAAAATTTACCATTTTAATCATTTTTAAGTGTTCAATTCAGTGGCATTAGGTACATTCACATTGTTGTGCAGCCAGCCCCTGGTAGTCGCCGTTCTACTTTCCATCTCTATGAATTTGTCTGTTTTAGGTATCTTATATGAGTAAAATCACACCATATTTGTCATTTTGTATCTGGCTTATTTCACTTAGCATGATGTTTTTAAGGTTTATCTTCATGGTAGCATGTATGAAAATATGCTTCCTTTTTAAGGTAGAATAGTATTCTGTTGTATGTATATACCACGTTTTCTTTATCTATCATTCACTGATGGACTTTATTGTGTATAACGCTGCTATGAGCAAGGGTGTATGAGCAAATATGAGCTGCTATGAGCAAATATCTGTTCAGGTCCCTGCTTTCAATTATTTTGGATATATATTATTAAAAACAAGACAACAGGCCTAAAATAGAGTTACTTATGTTAAGCCCCATCTCACCCAACTGAGACTTAATAATAGTTTTGGCTTCTCCCAGAAATTGAGTTTTAAACTAGTCAATCAGGGATCACCTGATCAGCACTAGTTAGGTAATCTTCCTGATAGACACCTGCCATCCCCTGAAGAAAAGTGACCCTGCCACAACCTATCTGTTTTTTGCCTTCTTTTTTTTTTTTTTAATATATTTTTTATTGATTTTTTACAGAGAGGAAGAGAGAGAGAGAGTTAGAAACATCAATGAGAGAGAAACATCGATCAGCTGCCTCCTGCACACCCCCTATTGGGGATGTGCCCGCAACCAAGGCACATGCCCCCGACCGGAATCGAACCTGGGACCCTTGAGTCCGCAGGCCAATGCTCTATCCACTGAGCCAAACTGGTTTCGGCTGCTTTTTGCCTTCTTGTTCCCACTTCCTTCTGTGTATAAAAGTCTTTCATCTTGTACAACTTCTTGGAGCCCCTTTCCTATCTGCTAGATTGGTTGATTTACTCCAATGAATTTTATTTCCTTGACAATACCCAGAAGTGGAATTACTGGATCATTCACTATAGGATGTTGAGTAGCATCCCTCGTCTCTCTACCCATTAGATGCCAGGGGCATTTCCCTTCCCCTCGTTTTGACAACCAAAAATGTCTCCAGAGGTTGCCAAAGGTCTCCCCGGGGGCAAAGTCACCTTACACGTGCTCACTCCTTTGTCCTTTGTGGTTGCAGGAGTATTTAGCCACCTGGTGAAGTCTTACATGTTCTTCTGGTCCCTCCTGAGTGCTCCCAATCAAGCTGTACCTTGTGTTTCTCCCACTGAACTGGGAACATCCTGAGGGCAAGGACCATCTCTAATTCATCTTGATACCCCCAGCACCCAGCTCAGTGCCAGGCTCTAGACTGAACCTAATAAAGGTTTGTTGGATGAATGAAAAGTGAAGTATGAACTGTACATCTTACCTTACAAATACTGACTTTTGAGGAGAAGAATCCACCTGTGGGTCCCTAGTTGCCCAGAAGGGCTTGCACTTGATAGATATTTCTGTTAACATCCACATTTACATGTCCCTTATCGTTGCTCACCATCACCACCCATTGGCAAATGGGTTGCTAAGGGAAACACAGGTGTTTGGGGGATGCCCTAACTTTTGAAGTTGATAAAGGGGCAGTATGGGGGCATGGGTCCAGGGCAGTGCTGTCCAGTAGAACTTTCCACAGTGATGAAACTATTCTAAAGGAGGCAAGTTCGCACAGGTCATTCCAGCTCCCTGAGCTCCTAGTAGTGACCTTTTTTTGCACCTATATCATAATTCAGTTTCTCCCTTGCCTCATCCTAATTCCCTCCCTTCCCACAGCTGTTGGTCCCGAAAGTATCCACAGTAAAATTCCTGCATGCAGATCTCTCAGAGTCTACCTCCCAGAGAACCCAGGTCTCAGTCAGCACAGTAATAGCGATGTGGTATCTGTGGAGGGATTGCTGATATTTGGGCCATAAATTTGCCATCTGGGGTCTAGAGAAATTATACACCAACTTTTCCTATAATGACCCCTGGTACCTAAACTGAGAGATGAAAAACAGCCCAGCTACCGCCCTGCTTCTAGGATACTACATTCCCATCTGCACCGAGCATCTGGTGCTGTCGTCCTTAAGCAGAGACCAAGCGTGAGAGCCAACGGAAAGCCCACAGTTCACTGACCTCAGATGGTTCTCTCAAGCTTCTGCCATGCCCAAAAGACCGCCAGGTTGCTCTGAGTTCCCTGGTGTGACAGCAGGCCCCAGGGAGCTTTGGAAGGGAGGAGAACAATCTGACATTGACAGAAGAGACAGCCTGTGGAGGAGGGGACTCCAGGCAGCACAAGTCAGAAGCCACTTGTCGGGGCTTCTCTGCTGTGTGGCACGGAGAGGGTAGAAGGCAAGTCTCTGGCTGTACGCATTTGCTGGGTGTGTCTATGTTCCGTGTGCAAGCAATAGGTACCTTATAAGTATTACCTAATTTAATTTGTACAACCCCTTATGTGTCAGGAACTCTGATCCTGTTTTCAATGAGAACTAGCTCACCCAAGTTTGCATAACCAGTAAGTGGAGCTGCTGGAATTCAAACCAAGGACTTTCTGATTCTTTTTTTTTTTTTTTTTAATTTCTTTATTGATTAAGGTGTCACATATTTGTCCTCATCCCCCCATTCCCATCCCACGGACTTTCTGATTCTAATGTCTGCCTTCCTTTCCTACTACTCCCATACTGGCCTCCTGTTGTGATTGCAAACCTAGAAGCTCTAATGCTTCCGACTATCGGAGCTGGATGGGCCCTTTAGAAGCGACCCAATTCAGGAACATGGCTAGTAGCTGCTAAGCTATGTGCCAATGCTGATCCACTGGTGATACATGATTAGAAGACTGTGTTGAAAAAAATTCTGAGGCTGATTCTCAAGAGTACCTGATCAATTAGTGACATCTGCCATGACCAGAGTACGTGTGGCAGAATGTAGGTCTGGTCTTAGTCATCCCAGAACTGGTCTGACCTCTTTGCTTCACAAATGGAAAAACTACAGCCCAAAAAAGTGATGAAACTTGAGTAAGATACAAATTTGGTTGGATTTTTCCCTTTGTCTCCTGAGGTCAGTCTGCTTTTTTTTTTTTTTTTAAGTTTTTAATGAAAGTTGTATATAATATTACTTTATTCCTGCATCTTCTCAATTGTTTCTTCCTTGTATTTTCCCTTTTCCTTTCCTACTTGGCGAGATTTGGCTTTACATTCAAGGATTTTTTTGTGGTCTTTGTCCAGCTTTAGTCTAGTAATAACCACCTTATCTGGGGTGAATGCCCACATTAACAGTTGTACCATTAGCTTTCTCCCGTTGCACTCGTTCAATGTAGATGACATATTTCTTCCTGTAAACCTGGACTACTTTGCCAGTTTGCTGCCCATTGTAATGTCCTCGAGCAACCTGAACTTCATCATCCTTTTGGATGGGCGTGGATCGAACATTGTACTTCTGTATCAGCTTTTTGGAAAGAGGAGAAGACATAATCTTGCTTCGAATGTGGGAAGGTGCATTGAAATGCTTTTTACGGTTCTTGCTCTGGTCAGAAGTCTCAAAGGGATTGAACTTCATTTTGACCGCTGGTGCTCCTACGATGCCGCAAGAGAGAAGAGCTCAGTCTGCCTTTTGTGGCCTGCCTCAGATCCTGGCAAAGGGGCTGTTTGCTGTACTAATTAAGCTCACAAATACCCACTTTGGGTGGCATTCAAATTGGTTGTGAGGCCCTGGCCAGATAGCTCAGTTGGTTGGAGCATTGTCCTGATGTGCCAAGGTTGTGGGTTTGGTCCCTGGTCAGGACACATAGAAAAAGCAACCAATGAATGCATACATGGGTAGAACATCAAGTCAGTCTCTCTCTCTCTCTCTCTCTTTCTCTCTCAAATCAATAAATAAAATATTTTACAGCATTGGTGGTGAGCCATTGGGAGTCAGGGGTCTCTGAGCCACCTAGTGCTCTCTGATCATTGGACTGGGATTAGAGTCCTCATAGGGAAAGCCATAAGCTCATGAAGAAACTGAAAGAACTGTTCTGAACCACCCAAGTCTGGACCTGAGAGCCCACTGGAATTGTTAAGCCAAAACCACGGCCCGACCAACTAGCAGTTTCACTCTTTGGGGCTCCATTTCTCATTTGTCAACCAGGTTTATGTAAGATATAGAGAAATTCCCAGAGGCTTGAACAAAACCAATGTTTATTCTGTGGCACTGACTTTGAGAAAATATTTGTTTTATATTCTGGTTTTCTCTGTAACTGTTGAATGATTTTTACTTCATTGTCTCAAGGGGAAACAGTTTTTGCTACCTCCACAGAGTAACGTAAAGATGCCATAAAGACTTATCACAAATCAGAAGGGCACTAACTTGAGCAAGGAAACAGATTAGTCCACCAAAAAAGCATTCGTTGATGCTGAATTGGCAATGGAACGAGTTCCTATCACAATGCCTATAGAAGCTCAAAGGATGTTTGCACAAATGAATGAATGAATGAATGACTCAGTTACAGGGCACCTCCTCAAATAAGCTTTGCTTGACAACCTATTTAAAGTAGCTAACTTTCCCCTTCCTCACAGTCACTTTCTATCTTAAAACCCATTTAATTTGTTTGTGGCAGGTACCACTATCTCAAATGATCTCTCTAAAATCTATTTGTATATATTCTGCCTCCCTTCATTAGAATGTTAGCCTTGTGAGGGTCCAGCCCTTGTCTGGATTGTAAACCACTGTATGCTCAGTAACCAGAATGGTGCCTGGCACATGGTTGGATTTTATGAATACTGGATAAATGAATGATTGAATGAGGAACTGAGTCCCTGAGAAGCTATGTGGTAACATAGGCCTTATTATTAATTTTTTTATTATTATTAATTTTTATTATAACAACTTTATTGAGATATAATTCAAATAACAGTCATTAATTTAAAGTATATGGTTCAGTGCTTTTTTTGTATACTCACAGAGCTGAGCAACCATCACCAAAATCAATTTTAGAATATTTTCATTATCCCAAAAAGAAATCTTTACCCATTAGCAGTCCCTAACCATTTCTTCCCTACTCTCCCCACCCCGAGGCACTCACTGATCTACTTTCTGTCTCTATAGATTTGCCTAATTTGGACATTTCATATAAACAAAATCATGCAATACGTAGTCCTTTGGGCCTGGCTTCTTTCAGATAGAATAATCCAGGTTATTGCATGCATCAGTACTTTATTTCTTTTTATTGCCAAATAATATTCTATGCTGTAACCTGGGTGAACCTGGTTGAGATGCCTTTGGTGGCAGTTGTGGTGGTGGTAGATTTGGTGGCAGTGGAGTGGCTATATGGATTTGGTAATAACGGGAGCCGTTTTGGAGGTGGTGAATGCTACAATGATTTTGGCAAATAAAAATTATTCTTAAAATTTTGGATCCATGAAAGGTGGAAACGTTAGAGGCAGAAGCTCTGCCCCCATTCTCAGGATAAATTTTTTCCTATTGATTCTGTTCTTTTTGGCTTCCCCATGTGTCCGCCTGTCCAAGGCCCTGCGTTGGCCACCTCAGGGAATTGAGGGCCAGGCCTAACAAGTCTGTATCCTAGCTACCTTGGAGAAAGGGAAAGGACCTTGATGAGAGATGAGCTAGAAATAGCAGGGAGCAGGCACACGTGAGCGGAGGCCACAGCTGCCTTCGTATCCCAGCTGGAGGATGTTCCTTGGAAAAAGCTAGAGCCTTATTAGGATTGTCTTTAGACTGAGATGACAGAAAGAGAGAGCTTGACTAAAGAAAGGAAACAAATGTGTTGAACACCTGCTGCCAGGTGTGATGCATCATGGCAAGTTGTTTCATGTACATTAGGTCATCCAATCTTCATAATATTCTTGAGGGTAGGAATTATTAACCCCCATAGCAGATGGAAGAACTGGGGCAGGGGGTAAGTGAAGGAGCCAGAATGTAATCTGAAGACCGCCTCCAAAGCCCGTTCTTTCCCAGGGTACTTGGCATCTCTCTGAGGGTTGGTGCTCTGGCCATGTTGCGTGGATACACAGATCAGCCCTATCTGGTCAGGCATTAGCTCTAGTCTCCCGCAGATGAATTGTGGGTGTGGCTGCTCCACAAGTCATTAATGAAACCATCAATCAAGACTTTCAAATTTGGAGTTCCACTGCCTGAGTTTGAATCTGGGCTTTGCCATCAACTAGCTTGGTATATTTTGAGCCTTTTAAGCTTAAGTGACCACTTGACTTTTCCATGCCTCAGTTTGCTCATCTGTGAAATGGGGATTAGAGGGTTGTAAGAACTAAGTGAGTGAATATATATGAAGTGCTCAGCACAACTCCTGACCCACAGTTGGCTTTCTATAAGGCTTAGGTATTGAGTGCCTATGATTCTTTCTCATCGCTGTCATCTCAGTCTAAAGACAATCCTAATAAGGCTCTAGCTTTTTCCAAGGAACATTCTCCAGCTGGGATACGAAGGCAGCTGTGGCCTCCGCTCACGTGTGCCTGCTCCCTGCTATTTCTAGCTCATCTCTCTTCAAGGTCCTTTCCCTTTCTCCAAGGTAGCTAGGATTCTATCTTTCCCTCTCCCTTCCTCTCTGAAATCAATTTTTAAAAAATAGATTAGGTATTAAGTGCGTATTACATGCCAGACCTGGGGCTTGGGTTTGGAGATGAGCAAAAGAAGGTCTGGTCTTTGTTCTTTTTGTCTAGTGCAAGGAAACAACAAAATAAATAATCACACAAATAAATAGAAAAAGCTACTAGTATGTGAGTGATACACAGTTCCTACGACTAGGTAGGAAACTGTGATCTGAAAGATGAATGAGGAGATGCTAAAGAGACAAGGAGGAGGGCGCAGGGCTCCAGGCTGAGTGAAAGGCAAGTTCCCTGGGCTCAGAAGATACTAACTGGATCATCTGGGTTTTGAAATCATCTGAGCTGTGTGCCAGTTTCCATGAATTCAAAGGCAAAGTCACATCTTTAAAAAGTTGGTCACTGGCCCAGCTGGCGTGGCTCAGTGGTGGAGCGTCAAGCTATGAACCAGGTTACAGTTCGATCCCAGTCAGGGTACATGCCCAGGTTTCAGTAGGGGGCATGCAGGAGGCAACTGATTGATGATTCTCTGTCATCATTGATGTTTCCCTCTCTCCTTCTCCCTTCCTCTCTGAAATCAATAAAAATATATTAAAAAAAAAAAAAGTTGGTCATTGGACCAAAGCCTTCACAAAACACTATGAGTGGTTCTACCAAACAAAGATTCTTGTGGGGCAGTAACAAGATATGATTACTACTGGGTCAGAGGCAAGTGAGTAGTTAAAAAAGGTCTTCAACTTTTGATGGGTTTCAGGTCACCTGTGGAGACTTTTCAGAACATCCAGGGCCACATTCTGAGAAGTCCTGAGTTGGTGACCTTATGTGGGGCTAGTAATCTTCATTTTCTCATGCTTAGTAAGCAATGAAAACCATAGAATTCTCACTTTGAATTCTGGCTCCACCACCTACTATCTGGGTGGACTTAGGCAAGTTTTTTAACCTCTCTTAGCCTCAGTTTTCTTTTCTTTTTTGTTTTCTAGAGAGCGGAAGGGAGGGGAGAGACACAGAGAGAGAAACATTGATGTGAGAGAGAATCATCAAATCCTGCCCCCAACCAGGGCCAGGGATCAAGCCTGCAACTGAGGTATGTGCCCTTGACTGGAATTGAACCTGGGACCCTTCAGTTCGAAGGCCAGTGCTTTATCCTCTGAGCCAAACCAGCTAGGGCAGCCTCCGTTTTCTTATACGTGTGATGAACAAGACTGACCTCCTAGGTTGCTTGCGGACTAAATGATACTGTTGTTTGCAAAAGCATCTAGCAAAGTAACAGTCATTATAGCCACAAAGCCCAGTATGACTAAAAGACATGATTATCATAGCCTCCCCTTATACTTGTGGCTTTAAAATGCCACCTTCCCCAATGCCTGCAAATCTGCACCTTCGGGACTGGAATTGGAGAAGGTGAATGCCGAGCAGATTTCCCCTCAGCTTTAGAAGTCAGGAAGTTCTCCCTAAGGGCTGAGCTCTGAAAACTCAAAGCTGGGAGGTGGACGAGTCAGAAATCAATTGTAACTCAGGCATAGGGGGCTTGGTTTTAAATCCCGTCAGGTAGAAAAGCCCCTGGCAGCCTTGGACGGCTCCCATCCCAGTCTGTACTTGAATTTGGGAAAAGGTAATCACCGTTGAAGTGATAGGAGTACTTAAAAAGAGATCAAACACATTTGACTTCCTCCTGCATGAATATGGAAGAGGGATTTCTCTCTACCCAGCCCTTCTCATTTGTCCTTCTGATGGGAAATGTCAGGAAGCTCTGGCTACAAAACCGAGCCCATGTGAAGGCCCTAGCGCCCCATGTCCAGTGAAGGCCAGGCTCTTGTTGGGTTTCCTGCCTCCTCCTCCCTCATGGTTTCATCTGCATCCTTCCAGGAAGAACCTGAAATTCTAAAAAACATACACACAAAAACTCAAAAATCATTTAATTTATAGCCAAATGCAAACTGCAGTCACTTCCTGGGACAGTTATGGGGAGGTAGATATGAAGGAGAACAGGCTTTAGAGTTGACCAGTATGGGGGGGCATCCAAAATGGGCCACCCCAAGGTGTGCCTCAGTGGTATTCAGATGATTTTGAGCTAAAGGCAGTTTTAACTTCAGATTCAAGAGAAACTTAACTACCTAGAAGAACTTGAGTCAGGAGCCTTGCCTATAATAAGAGATTATCAGAGATTACTTTTTTTGATCTATACGGAAGGGCAACATTTTTTTAAAATTTATTTTTATTGATTTCAGAGAGGAAGGGAGAGGGAGAGACAGAAACATCAATGATGAGAGAGAATCACTGATCGGCTGCCTCCTGCACACCCCCGACTGGGGATCAAGCCCGCAACCCAGGCATGTGCCATTGACTGGAATCCAACCTGGGACCCTCAGTCCTCAGGTCAACACTCTATCCACTGACCCAAACTGGCTAGGGCAGGGCCAAGTTTTATTTACTAAACATCTGCTCTTATCATTCTGCAATGACCTTTTAAAGCCTCCAAGGTGCATTCCTAGCTCATCCCCAGCTCATCCCTAGCTCAGAATGTCTTATATACACATCAGTTCCCTTCCTAGCTCTGAATCTCTCCTGCAAATGGTACAATTAATTATAATAATGTATTTTATTTAAAAGATTCCAACATGTCATCAGTATAAAATTGACCAATGAACTATTTTATAATATTTTTATCCCACTGAGTCTTTAAGATCTGGTATGTGTTTTATACTTACAACATGTCTCAATGTGGACCAGGTACATTTCATGTGTTCAGTAACCACGTGAGGCTGGCCGCCACTGTGTTGGGCAGCATAGCTTTGGAGGGTGCAGCAGCAAAGCTATAGAGAGACAGCAATTACAACACTTCCCCTCTTTTCCCTTATCTGAATCTTTTAAAAATGCAAAATCAAGCTATGAAAGCGTCTTTCAAATTCACTTTCCTCTCTTTGGATTGTCTTTTTTTTTTTTTTCAAGTACTCAGTTCCTAGGCTGACACAGAGGAAGGCCTTGGGCTCTGGGTGAGCCTGGAATGGAAGTGGGATGTAAATTTTCTCCTTTTGTCCGATTACCGGCAATTCTAGCAGGAGAATACTTTCTAACTTTGGAATAATAGAAACCACTTATTAAGTGTCAGGCACAGTGCTCAGTGATTTACATGCATTACTTCACTTAATTCTCACAATGACCCTTTGAAATAGGTTCTATTATTATGCTATTTTTTATTATTATGCTATTTTTACAAATGGAGATTCAGAGAAGGTAAGTAACTTGTCCAAAGTCACACAGCAGGGAAACAGGCAGGATGAGATCTCATTGAATCTGAAGTCAATGCCAATACTAATGAGTGATTATGCCATCCTTTATCATCAGAGAATTGCAGTTATGTCTCAAATTCTCCTGACTCTCAGTTGATGCATTCAACCACTCTCTGCAGCTGCAGGTTTCTCCGTTTAAAAGGGAATAATAGTCACTTTGCAGAGTAATTTTGAGAATTAAATGAGCTAATTTACTTACAAATCTGTACTGGAAATGGAAGTGTTTTGTCTCACTACAGGAGCTCTATTCTGGCCTTTCACCAGGGGCTCATGGTCTGATTACCGTAAATCTCGGGAACCTTTAGTGACAGTCCCAGGAAATGTGACTCCAGTGCTTGGCACCAAAGGCCAGTAAGTTAGAAAATCTGGGATGAGACCGGTGGACCCTGCATTCTCCTGTATAAAGGGGTGCTGTGAATACTGGGCCCGGAGGCAGGGCACTCCTGTGCCCGTCGGGGCTGTCCCTCAGAGGGGCTGAGCAACCTCAGGCAAATCCCGTCTCCTATGTAAACGGAGCGGATAGGACCAGAGAAATCTGAATTCCTTCCTAGCTCTGACCTTTCCCTCTGCAGCTGAGGACTGCCCCACCCTCCCCAGACACACACACACACACACACACACACACACACACACACACAGTTTTAGAGGCCCAGTGTGTCAGCCACGTGACTGCCAAAGCACGCAGGGCTCTGTTCCCCAGTGGGTGGAAAACGCAGAGGTGGCCTTATTATGAATGAATATTGAGCAAAAACCACCACGGTGAGCCTTCAGAGAGAAGTCACTATGGTGACCAAAGCAGAGAGGACGAGTGTGAGCTGCAAGAGCCCTCCAAGGTCTCTTGTCTTTCATTCCAGAACTCTGCCGGGCTCCCGAACAGTGTGCTCTGCTGAGTGAAGTGCCTCAAGGTCAAGGGAACAAAGAGAGGACGACAACTAAATTGGCTTGTCTGTTCCCTTCTTTGTCAGCATCCAAAGACCTGGGTGGAGTAGGCTGAGTGGAAGGATTTTTAATTTGAATAGAGGAGCCAACTCACTGAGAAGGGGTTCACTTCTAGAGGTTCAGGGACGGTGGTGTTGGGGCCGGGGCGGGAGCACCCCTATCTCCAATGTCACGCCAAGGAGATAGCCAAGACCCTGGCCTCCGCTGCAGCAGGAGAGATCCTTATGAATCATTTAGAGTCCTTGAAAAACTCTTCTGGGACTCGCTGCTTGCCTTTACCCAGCAAACACACCAGAGCAAAAAAAAAAAGATGTGCCTCCAAGGAGAACACAAACAGCAGGCTGGTACAGTCTCTGGGTTCTAGGATGGGGACTCTCTTGTCCCTCCTCCCCATCAGATGCCCAGCAACCCTGTCAGTCCTGGGGCTCCTCACACCTGCCCTTGTTTGGAA
Organism: Eptesicus fuscus; assembly: GCF_027574615.1. Lineage (NCBI taxonomy): Eukaryota > Metazoa > Chordata > Mammalia > Chiroptera > Vespertilionidae > Eptesicus > Eptesicus fuscus. Next base: position 94,682,899 of record NC_072478.1, on the reverse strand, counting down.
ATCCACCTCTTACAAGATTACCCAGGCCCCATTTTTTAAAAATAGATTTTATTGATTTCAGAGAGGAACAGAGAGGGAGAGAGAGATAGAAACATCAATGATGAGAGAGAATCATTGATCGGCTGCCTCTTGCACGCCCCACACTGGGAATTGAGCTCCCAACCCCGGGCATGTGCCCTGACCTGGAATGGAACTGTGACCTCCTGGTTCATAGATCAGTGCTCAACCACTGAATCATGCCACGCATGGGACCCCATACCCCATTTTATTCATTTGTTTATATATTTCTTTTTAAAAAAAATATATATTTTATTGATTTTCCACAGAGAAGAAGGGAGAGGGATAGAGAGTTAGAAACATCAATGAGAGAGAAACACTGATCAGCTGCCTCCTGCACACCCCCTACGGGGGATGTGCCCGCAACCAAGGTACATGCCCTTGACTGGAATCGAACCCTGGACCCTTCAGTCCGCAGGCGTACGCTCTATCCACTGAGCCAAACCGGTTAGGGCTGTTTATATATTTCTTTGATGAAGTCATAATTTAAACATTTTCCCTTGAGAAATACATGTTCATTGTAGAAAAATGAGAAAATTAGGAAATCTGGGACATGTAGGTGGGCAAAAAGAAAAGAAAACCCACAGTGATCCAAGCCCTTGGAAATGACTATTCACTAATTGAGTCATTTGTTTAGGAATTCTACAAACATTTTTGAAGGCCTACTGTATGCCAGGCACTGTGCTACCTGTGAGAGGTGCAATAATGAACAAGACCAAACAAGGGGCTTTTTTCTGGGTATAGGTAAACCCACATTCCTTTAAAAAAATATCTCTGCTGTTTTTTAAACAAATACAAATAAAACAGACAGTAGAAATTTGGTTAAAAAAATAAAAGAAGCAAAACAACTTAAAACTGCATATTCAGGTCATTTTTGTATTTGCATATGTAGCAACTATACAGTCAGAGGAATAATGGGGGTGTAAACACTTAAAGAGATACTTGGAAGTGAACAGCCATGAAGTAAATGTTAAGACCAGTCCTTGGTCCTCAGCTTCTGGCTCAGAATTTACATACCAGGATGAATCAAATCATCTCCACCCTCCCACCCAGGCTTCCAGACTTTTGGGAGGGATAAGAAGAATAGTTACTGCCTCACAGTCATGATCCAATTTAAGGTAACCTTCACAGCAACTAATTGAGGTAGAGATGATTATTCTTCTCATATTACAGATGAGAAAACGAAGACAGAGAGAAACTATGATGACACAGAAACAATTCTGTCAAAATGATCTTGGGTTTGTGGTTTTTCAAGGATGGTTCTCAGATCACATGTACCTCTTTAGCTGAGGTTTCCACCCATTTTTCAGAAGGCTTCACTTAATGCTGTCAGAGCAAATGATTGCCTTCCCAGTGAAAACACAGGAGCTCTTTGTAATCACTGAGCAAATAGGACTTACGCTCTGGTACCTATACTTACTTCCTGTGTGACCTTGGGCAATTTAACATGCCTCAGTCTGAATTGGTGATAATTATATGATGTACCTCATAGGGTTATAATAAGGTTTAATTGATTTAATACCTGATACAAAATAAGCACTTGATCAATATTGGGTGTTACTTCTTGGCCCAGCACAATGCTAAGGAAGCTATAAAATAAAGTCCGTACTTTAGGTCTAATAATTTAATAGCTACCACTTTTGAAATGATGGGAGAACTCAACTGAGAGGAATGTCAAGTAAATAAACATTCTTAGAACTTTTTTGAGAGGGTGGGCTCTAACAGGGGTGGTTAGACTCTAAGGTGAGGTTTAATCTGTGGGTTTGGGATTAGAAGGCAGGACAAAAATGCACACTGATGTGCATTTACCCAAGGATCCTGTCCCAGGGGATGGCTAAGGAAATATAAGAAACAGCACAAAGATCAAAGTTGTCAAGAGTACATTCTTTGGAGACTGGCAGGTCCAGTTCCCATCCTAATCCCAGTCTACAGCTTTGGAAGCTTTCTCTGACCAATCTGAGGCTCTCTTTCCTTGCTGGGTGGTTGTAGGATCATTGTTCATTTCTGCAAGACACAGCATGAAGCCTGGCCAACTACTATGACTTGCCTAGGACTGCCCCATTTTTAACACCAAACATCCTGCATCTCAGGAAACTCCTCAGTCCCAGGCAACCCAAGATGGTCAACCTAGAACCACTCCCTCCCAAGTTGTGCTCACAGGGTCCACTTTTAAGGAACCATGTTGACATGTCATCTGTTGAGAATATACAAAGAGAGGGAAAGCATGTGAAAGAACACCTAGACTGTGGAGGAATATGTTTCAGGGGAGTGCCCATCTTTGATAGGCTTGATTCCCCTAGGCCAGTGGTCGGCAAACTCATTAGTCAACAGAGCCAAATATCAACAGTACAACGATTGAAATTTCTTTTGAGAGCCAAATTTTTTAAACTAAACTTCTTCTAACGCCACTTCTTTAAAATAGACTCGCCCAGGCTGTGGTATTTTGTGGAAGAGCCACACTCAAGGGGCCAAAGAGCCGCATGTGGCTCGAGAGCCACAGTTTGCCGACCATGGCCCTAGGCTCATCTGGTTGCTGTCTCTGCCTGGTACACAGTAGGTGCTCACTAAATGGTTCGATCAATGATGGCTCTCCTTTTAGGGTTTGTCCTTGATAGAGGGATTTGCCTTTGAAATATGATGGCCTTTCCCACCTGGTGCGCTGAAGTGAGGATCTGTTACTAGGGGACAGATAGTATGAGCTATAAGGCATTTAACAGCCTGTGGATAAGTATGTGGTGGGGGCATTTGGGGAAAATTTCTGAAATACATATTTTTAAAAATCTTTAAATTGTGTGATGATCAGCTTTCAATGATCCCCACCTTTTGGTATTCATACATGCCCTTGTATAATGTTCTCCCCTTGTGTTTAGGCTGGACTTAGTGACTTGCTTCTGAACAGAATAGTGTAAGTGAGGGAATGTCTCTCCTGAGATTAGGCTATAAAAGACTGTGGCTTCTCACTTTCTTGCACCATTTCTTCCTGGATCTTATCCTATGCTCATTCTGCTGAAGCAAACTGTAACTAGTGAACTATTCTATGGAGAGGCACATGTGGCCAGGAGCTGAGGACAGCCCCTAATCAACAGCCACTGATGAACTGAATCCTGCCAAGAATCATGTGAATGAGCTTTGAAATGGACCCTTCTCTTTTTAAGCTTTCAGATGAGACTGCAGCCCCTGCTGGCATCTTGATTCTAGCCTTGAGAGAGAGAGAGATACCCTAAGCAGAGGACCCAGTTAAGCCAGGCCTGGATTTCTGCTCACAGACACAGTGATAAAATAAATGCTAGCTTCTACCAGCATACCTTTGTTTTGCTTGCTTTTGTACTTTATATAAATGAGATCATACAGTATGTAAAAAATAGCTTTTTAGCAGATTCTCAGTGAGATCCCTTGATACATTGAGAACCACTGAGACACATGGAGAGAGAGCCAATGATTGACATGTTTGCCAGTAGTTATCCATCACAGTCTTGGTCTGGGAACAAGTGACTGATTTTAGAAGAGAAATAATGGTTACCTGGACAGAAATAGGTGTAGGATGGGACAAGTAATTCACTCAGCCACCACTCACAGCCATGTGCTCTGAGTCTTGAGTCTCTGTTCCCCATGCTACCCTCTGTCTGTAATTTGATTTCCTGAGAGACCAGGCCCAGAAAAATAAAACAAAAGAAAAAACCCACTAAGTCACAATTAGAGATACTTATCCTTCTCTATGAACCAACACCCCAGTATTTGGGTTTTTACTTGGCTTTTCACAAGTTTGGTTATTGGGAGTCAGAGCCCTGGAGTATGGTGAACCCCAGATGCAATGATAAAATGGAGTTTCTAGATCTAGTTGCTAACAATTATGAAGCTACGCTTATGATGATTTAGAATCTATATTAAGCACTTTTTATATGTTACATACACACCAACCTGATAGGAAGCTAGTTATTAAGCTATTTTATAAACGAAACAGTTTAAACAACTTGCCTAAGACTGCATTCTGCCCATATCATACAGACTGGATGGTATCTTAGTCTCTTCAGAGTGTTAAAACCAAATACCACAGATTTGATGGCTTATTGACAACAGAAATTTATTTCTTACAGTTCTGCAGGCTGGAAGTGCAAGATCAGGGCACCAGCATGGTGAAATGAAGGCCTTTTTTCAAAGTTGTGTTCACAGGGTCCACTTTTAAGGAACCATGTTGACATGTCATCTGTTGAGAATATACAGAGAGAGGGAAAGCATGTGAAAGAACACCTAGACTGTGGAGGAATATGTCCCCTGTATGGGACTCTCAGTCGGAGGCCGACTGAGAGTCCCATACAGGTTCATTCATTCATTTCCACTCTCTGAGTTTTTAGTCACTAAACTTTGTTATCTTCCACAGAGCTTGAGGTCAAAGTCTACTGTGACAGTGAAGATGTGCTTGAGTAGTCAGCTGGATTCCTTATCTCTGCCATTCATCTATCCCTCCACCCAGCCACCCAGCCATTCCTTCAATCATCTTCCAATCAACCAACTGTCCATCTGCTATGGTCTGAATATTTGTGTCCCTCCAAAATTTATTTATTGAAATCCTAACCCCTAAGATGATAGTATTAGGAGGTGGGGCATATGGGAGGTGATTACGTCTTGAAGATAGAGCCTTCTTGAATGAGATTAATACCTTTAAAAAAAAATTATATTATATATACATACATATATAGTATATATAAAAAAATAAAAATATATATATATGTATATTATTGATTTCAGAGAGGAAGGGAGAAAGAAACATAAAGGTTGAGAGAGGAATTATCAATTGACTGCCTTCTGCGTGCTCCTTCTGGGGATCAAGCCCACAACATGGGCATGTGCCTTGACCGGGAATTGAACCATAGCCTCCTGGTTTGTAGGTTGACACTCAAACACTGAGCCACACCAGCTGGGCAGGATTCAGACTCTTTTTTAAAAATATCTTTTTATTGATTTCAGAGAAGAAGGGAGAGAGAGAGAGAGAAACATCAGTAATGAGAGAGAAGGATTCAGACTTTTAATGTCTGCACCTTCACCACTTCCTCTCTAGTGAAAGGATTTCATAGGGTGTGACTTTGTTGTGAGCAATGGGACATTTTATTTCAAATGAAGTCTTCCTGGGAAGTCCACTGTGTGGGAGATTAAGTAGGACTTGCTAAGGTCAAAGCAGGGTGGAAGAGTTTTCAAGACCCCCATCCCCCTCCCACTCTCATCCTCCCTCTGGAGCCTCCAAGAAAGCTCCCTTGCCCCTTTTTGCCATGTGAGTATACAAAGAGAAGTCTGCAGCCTGAAAAAAGGCCTTCATTTCACCATGCTGGTGCCCTGATCTTGCACTTCCAGCCTGCAGAACTGTAAGAAATAAATTTCTGTTGTCAATAAGCCATCAAATCTGCGGTATTTGGTTCTAACACTCTGAAGAGACTAAGATGCCATCCAGCCACCCATCCAATCCTCCAGCCAGCCAGCCAGCCACAAATACCATGGAGCTATCTATTCCACAAATATCAAGGGCCTTCTCTATGCTGATTTTATGCCAGGAGGAAGCTGAATACTGAAGTGACCAGAATACAACAAAACTTATGAAAGCTGGGTTTTCACTGGATTTAGAATTCCTTGAGGATAGTATCTCTTGTTTTTGTATCTGTAGAGCATAAAATATGATTGGCTCCTCCTGTCTTCCTTTTCAGTCTTATCTTACCCACTTATTCAATTACACTGGTCTCCTTTCCATTTCTGGAATAAGACCTCTTTTGCCTCAAGACTTTTGCAATTGCTGTTCCTTTTGACCCAAATATTCATCAAGCAATGCTAATAGCTGGCTCCTTCTTATCCTTTGCAACTTACTAAAATGTCTTGTCCTCAGATGGGGCCTTTTCTGATTACTTTATCTAAAGTAGATGCTCTTTTCCCCCTCCCCAGCTACTCCCTATCACCTCACCCTGTTTATTTCTTTTAAGGCATTGGTCACAATCTGTAATAATCTTGTTTATTCTTTATTTTCTAACTTCCTAACCAGAAAAATAAGTCCAGGGAGGCCAGGTACTAAGTCTTTTTTTTTTTTTTCCTGCATGACTTCTGCCTTCCTAGTCCAGTAACAGACACCTAGTAGTAGGCCTTCAAAATTTATTTGTTGAATAAATGGATGAAAAAAATCATGACCATATAAACAGACCTTGAAAGGTAGAGTAGGAACAGAGAGGGCCTTGAAAGACAAGCAGAAAAGGGTACACTTGATGGGAACATAGGAAGCTAGTAGAAGTTCTTGAGTTGCAGAATGAAAAAATGATTTAGGGGGTAACTTGGTGTGCCACAATCTGCCATAAATCCTTAATTTAAATAATTCACTGCAGTGTCTTGCAATGAATCACTACAAGAGGTATTTGGGATCTAGGACCTGAGCTGTATTTTTCTCCCTGTGTTTAATTAATTGATAATGGTGAACTATAAAGTGATCATAGTGAAGACCTTGTAAGGTGGGATCCACATCTATTTACTGCAGTCTGGCCTGCAGGAGAGAAATTATTTGTTCAGTAACTGAGTGAAACAATCATGCACTTAGAAAATTAGATAGGATTTGCTACTAGCCATCTGTGTAGATCCTTAACCTGGCTAAGGTCAATTTATCTGTAAAGAGAAAGAAGACTTAGCGCAGGCATTTAAATGAAAGCTTATGAGAAAATCTATGGGAGAGTAGACCTCGGTAAATTCATTTCCTTCTGTTACTCTGGAGATGCTGAACCTGCCCTGACAGGGATTTCCTACTGGCCTTTTCCCAACAGTCTTGTGGCTTGAAATAGAGCATATGGTGATATTTACTTTTTGCTGTTTTCAGTCTTTCCAGTGTAAAGCTGGAATTGTGACTCTGCAACTTAACTAGCTGAGTGACCTTGGGCACCTCAATTTCTTTATCTATAAAATAGGTATAATAATAGTACCTGCCTCATAGGAATATTATAAGGATTACATGAGATGGTACACTAAGTGTCTGTACTAGTGCCTGGTACATAGTAGGTTCTCAAATGTTAGCTGTAATCCTTTAGGATTTTACTTTACTCTCAGTAATGCGGACAACTTTTCTCCTCTCCCTTCTGTAGGTATTCTCAGTGCCTACAATCTCTCTTCTGGAGAGAACGCTGACTCTGAAGTGCAATTTGGGAGAAATGGATTCAGTAGCTTCTTCCAGACATCCAAACCAAGAGCCTTAAAGTAAGAATAGAATAGTAGGAGCATTATGACACTGAAGAGAGAGACTTTTTTGTATCAGTGGCAGAGGAGAGGACAGGAAAGAAAAAACGCTTAAGGACTCAGACATACCCATTTTCTAGTGATTTTGGGAGAACAAGCAATATTAGCGTGGGGGCCTCAAAGACTGCTCTCGGGAACTTTTATTAGCTTAATCTATTGTGCTTTTTATTAACATTTTCCTAGAAAGTGAAGTCAAGGAAAACATTCCTGGGGTGGGGCTGGACTAGCTACCATAAGGTTATAGAGACTGTTTTGCACATCATTTTATCTCCAGCACCTAGCACCGAGCCTAGCATACCAGGGACTCAAAAAGTGTTTGTAGAATTATTTTCAAACTTTAGTTGTCTTTCCCAAGGAAACTTGTCGTGCCCACGAGCGGCCGCCAGCAGGTCCGCGCCTAGAAATAACATTTATTCTAAAGACCACTGCGCAGAGATTCTTGGGAAGCAGTTCCCCTCCCTCATTCGCTTGTTTCTCCTCCCCTAAGTCGCCTTTGAAAGAACTGGCACGCCACGTGATTCCCTCCTTTCTCCCTGCTCTGAAAGCCTGGCTGATAAAGGGCAGGAGTGTAGGCCAACCATAAAATTTTATTTCCTCTTCTAGCCAATAGTAAGAAGCTATAAGTATACGGCTCAGTTTTTTTTACTTTCTCCGCCCACTTTGAGCCCGCCCCCCCACTCCCATTGGACATTTGACAACTCACCCGGCCAATGAGAAGTTCCTACTCTACATGGGAGGGATGGACTGACTAGATATAGACGTCCGGCTCTGGCCAATGGCATATCACAAGTGAGGGAGGAGTGGAGGACGGGACCAATGGCGCGGTGCCAATAACGAGCATCAGTGGAAGGGCGGGACGAAACTGTTCGCGGGAGGGAGGGGAAGGCCCAGGGAACCAAGCAGCGCTGCCGCCACCGCCGCGGCAACCGGAGTTGGAGGAGGGAGAAGCCAGGAAGAAAATGGCGGCCGTGGCTGCAGAGGCGGCAGCGACTGCAGCGTCCCCCGGGGAGGGGGGCGCCGGCGAGGCCGAGCCGGAGATGGAGCCCATCCCCGGCAGCGAGGCCGGTACTGACACCCTCCCGGTCACGGCCACTGAAGCATCTGTGCCGGACGGCGAGGCCGACGGGCAGCCGTCCGCTCCTCAGGCCGACGAGCCGCCGCTCTCGTCGCCGCGGGAGCTTGCTCGCAGCCCGGAGGCGGCGGGGCCGAAGCTGGAGGCTGAGGAGAAGCTGCCCGCCCAGGTGGTGGAGGCGGCGGCAGCCGCGCCTCAGGAAGGGCTCGACCTTCCCCCTTCCCCCGCGCCACCGCCCGAGCAGCCCCCGGCTCCCGAGGAGCGCCAGGAGCCGCCGCTGCCCCAGCCCGCAGCCCCGGCGCTGGTGCCGCCGGCGGGCGGGGACTCCGCGGTGTCGCAACTCATCCCCGGCTCGGAGGTGCGGGTCACGCTGGACCACATCATTGAGGACGCGCTCGTCGTGTCGTTCCGCCTTGGGGAGAAGCTCTTCTCCGGGGTCCTCATGGATCTGTCCAAAAGGTACCGCGCCCATCCCCAGCACGCCCCCGGGGGGCCCCGGTCTGCTCGGTCCCCCGGGAGGGAGGGAGCCAGGGCGGCCCCTTCACCCCTGCCTGCCGGCGCCCCGCTGCCCGCACCGCCCTCTGTTCCCGCGTGGCGCGCGCTCCGAGTGGGGCAGGCGCGCGAGGCCCGGAGAGGGCGGGCCCTGCCCCAGGTGAGCGCCTGCGAGGGCAGGTGTGCCTCCAGGTGGGGGGCGCGGGTGCCAGATGGGTCTGCAGATCTTGCCCACCACCCCCAGTCTCCGTTCGCGCGGCTCAGCCACTCTAGGGCGGGGGGCTGCGTTCATGCAAAACGCAAAGGATTTTTGCCGAGAACCGGGTGCCTGGCCGCGGAGATTGCTTGTGAGGCGCTTCTGTTCTCAAATCAACCTGTAACTTTAATAAGGGTGGAGAAGGGGATGTGCGCATTGGGGTTCCCAAAAGGTTACCTGTCACTCCCTGTAGGGGAAGAGCATGTATTTAAAGTGAGCCCTTTGACGGTTATTCTTGCAGATAGAACTAATTCTCCTTAGATAATTGTTCAGCAGGAAACACATGTGGCTAATTATGATGATAGTGTTAAGGAAAGTCTAAAGAAGAGATTGGATTTTTTTTAAAAACCTTGACTATCAAGATGGTGTGGTATATGTTCGCATACTGACTTCTAATACTGTAGATATAGTTTAAATCTACGTATTAAATAAGTTCGCGCACAAGTCTCTGTCTTATCCAGCACATTTTCATCTTTTGATTTTAAATATTGCTTTAAATAGGTAAGGAAAATCGTCTATAGAGTTAAGGTAACCTTTTCACTCTTCTTTTGCAGATATGAAGTGCAGACTCCCATTCACGGCTCTCCATTCTGTTTCCTGCAACAGCACACACACTGATGGTATCTCACCTGTTTGGAATTGGCTTTAGTATGTTTTATTTTTAACTCCTCGCCCTCCCATTAAGGTGCAAGAGTCCTTTCCCATTTGGGGGGCAAAATCTATTCAAAATACATTTCAAAGTATGATATTTGGGGCAAAAAATGGGGAAACTTTTCAGTTATTTTGGCGAAAAATGGGGAGTCTTTACAATGATTTCTGCACGTTGTTTAATCTCAAGTGTGTGGTTTTTTTTTTTTGTAATTTTGACTTTAGGACTTTTGCACTTTGGTTTTCATAGTTAGGAAACAAAATAAGACTAGTGTGCTTTCTACTGATGTATTTAATAGCGAAAGAGAGACTCAGTAGTGTGTATGCTATTGAATCAAACAGAAGTGAAGGCCAGTGATTGTGTGAGAATCTGGATTTCAAATCTGCAAAAGGAAGGTGTGAAAAGGTAAGTTGTTTCTGGAAATGGAATGGATAGTGCTTTCCTTTTTTGAGGTGCTCATTTTATTGTTTTACTTTTTAAAATTTCTTTGGTAGAGAATTGCAATTTATTTTTTGGATTTTGGTATATTTTGCTAGTTAGTACTTTTTTTAAAAAAAAAGTTCATTTAGAGGTGATTATTTTATTTTTTCAAATATATTTTATTGACTTTTTACAGAGAGGAAGGGAGAGGAATAGAGAGCCAGAAACATCTATGAGAGAGAAACATCAATCAGCTGCCTCTTGCACACTCCCCACTGAGCAACCAAGGTACATGCCCTTGACCGGAATCGAACCTGGGACCCTTCAGTCCACAGGCCGACGCTCTGTCCACTGAGCCAAACCGGCTAGGGCGAAGCTGTTTTTATTATTAGCTTTTTACATTTTAATGTTTTGAAGTGAAAATGTAGGATAATCTTAAAATATATATATTTTATTTTTTATTAAAAAAAATATATTGATTTTTTTTTTCTTTTTTACAGAGAAGAAGGGAGAGGGATAGAGAGTTAGAAACATCGATGAGAGAGAAACGTCAATCAGCTGCCTCCTGCACCACCCCCACTGGGGATGTGCCCACAATCAAGGTACATGCCCTTGACCGGAATCGAACCTGGGACCCTTCAGTCTGCAGGCCGATGCTCTATCCACTGAGCCAAACCAGTCAGGGCATTAAAAAAAATATATTTTAAAAGCCATTAAGGGAAACATCAATTTTTCATTCAACAATATTTATTGAGCACATCTGTGTGTAAGACACCCTCCCAGGTATTCCTCCATTGTGCTTCACAGGTGGTGTGGTTTTTACCAACTGAGGGCAAAACCCTCCACCAGCCACACCAGCCAAGGCGATTGAGTTCTCTCACAGGCACTTTCATGATGATCCAGGAGATACCCTTTATAGACTACCAAGACCATGACCGTAGTTATCAGTTGCTTTAAAAAATAGTTTGTGTCCTTTTTTGAATTGGCCATTGAATTAAACCTTTAGGTATAAATAAGAGTTTCCTATTGAATCAGGCATTGTACCACATGCTTTATTTAGTTTTTATAACTCATTTATATAGGGGAAAATTGAGGCTCATTTAATTTTACTAGTCATTTAGCTTATAAATGGCAGAGTAAGGATTCAAATGTAGGTTGATCTGGATCTAAAAAGCCTACTTCCATGTTAAAAAGTTAGTTGGGCTGGCAAATTTTCTTTTAAGTATTAAGTAAAGAATTGTATATTTCTGAAATTTAGTACTTATCTTGATTTCAGTAGCAGTATGGGTAATCCATAGATTATGGTTGTTACAGCCAAGTATAGATTCTTAATTTTTTAAAAATGTTTTTGTTGATTTCAGTGAGGAAGGGAGAGGGAGAGAGAATCACTGACCCGGAATCAAACTGTGACCTTGTGGTTCATAGGTCTATGCTCAGCCACTGAACCACGCCACAGGGCCAAGCAGATGCTTTAGTCAGCTAATGGCCATGGAGCCTTCTTCCTGGAGATGCCCCATTTCCTTAGCTGTATGTTGGGATGCAGAGGATGCTCCGAAGTTTTGGTTCTTGCCTGTCCAATGAGGTATATAGGAAAAAATTAACATTTGGGAGACTACGAAGTGCATCAATGTATGTGTGCTTTTCTTCGGTCTAAAAAAAGGGCCAATTATTACTTTTATTAATTATTTTATTCTAATATCATGCATGGTACAGGAATGTCTTAAAGTTGGGAGAGTTGTTTGAAAGTGTTTGAACGTAAAGTACAGGATTTCACATACACGGATTGATCAAGAGTCTCCTTTTGTTAAGCATTTGACATTCTTCACTTTTCTGTCATTGTATTACATTATTTTTTGGTCTTTTAGAGGAAGTTGATTGAAGAACACATTTTGGGGGCGAATCTCTTTATGGAAAAGTGAGCAGAACACATGTAATTAAACTGGAAGAAAAGAAAGTGGTACTAATAATAGCTCAATCTGGACTGGGTCCGGCTTCTTGGGCTCTAGTACTGGCCTCTAGTAATTAACACTGACTTTGGGCAAACCTGTGCCTCTCTGGGCTCCAGTCTCCAGTTCTTCTGAGGCTAAATCATTTTGACTTTCAGCAGTTCACTTAAGCACAAGCAAGCAGACAAACTTCATGCCTCAGTTTATATATATGTGTCAAGTGAATAGGGTGACCAGTTGGTCTGGTTTTCCTGTCTCATCCTGGATTGATTGTTACTTCTTCCTTCGTTCGTTCTTCAGTGTAGGTTGATTTAGTCAATAAGTGACCCTAAAAGTAAGGGTATTTGAATATCTGGTTAGAACAGATTTTATGTATCATAGTATTTATTTGAAACTTTATAAATGCCTTTACGGTGAGCCATGCATTCTCTAAGTTTACTCTAGGCTCCTTCACTATTTTATACCCAGCCTTCTTAGGTAGATTAAATTACTTGACTAATTCTGAATTTGTTAGCAATGTATAATGACAGTGTAATACTAGCAGATAAAAATAATCAACTAACCCACACATTTAATTTGGTTTTCCTATTTCCTTTTCTTCCTTAACATTATACTTAAAAAAATTTTTTTTCCAGGACATATTTTATGCTTTTGAAATTTTGACAGGTACATTTTGTTCATTTAGCATTCTAAAATAAGCATTCCTTCAAGTTACTAAGCTGTCTTAATGATTATTTTAGGATAGAAGAATAAATTAGTGGTTGTACCATCATTTTAAATTTTTTATTATGGGAAACGAACCTCCATGAATGTATTACACTTGCTTCGATATTTTTCAACCATTAGCCAAACTTGTGTCATAATATGTCTACCGCCTCTGGGTTATTTTGAAGAAATCCTAATCATACCACTTTACTATAAATATTTCAGTATAGAGCTCCAAAAAGATAAGGACTTTAAAAACTGAAACTATTGCTATTACCACACCTAAAATAACAGTAATTCCTTTGTATCATATCCAGTTAGGGTTAAATTTCACAGACCAGTCTTAAAATTAACATCTCAGTAAACATCTGTTTTGTTTACATCAGGATCTAAATAAAGTTTATACATTGCAATTGGTTGGTAAATTTCATAAGATTTTTCTTCTGCAATTCTGTCACTACTTTTAGTTTTTTTGTTAAATCATAGTTTGGTAGAATTTTTCACATTCTGAATTTTTTTTTCTGATGCATTTCCATAATGTTTTTAAAATAGTTCTTTTCCCTCAGGAGCGAACTGAAGGGACAACAACCACAGTCCTGGGAGGGTCACTTTTGAAACCCTTGTTTTGAGTCATTAGAAATGGTGTGGAAGTCGCTTGCCTACTGGCAAACTTTTAGACCTATCCCTTAAATACACCTCCAACTGTAGTAATTCCAAACAGAAAAATGTAACCAATCAAGATCATCTGCAAAGGCAAGAGTTTTCTCAGCCTTTTCAACAGGGACAGTATTTTCCTGGGATCTATGGTTTCTGTCTATGCAGAGGGATCATTTAAATTGTTTAGTACTGTTTTCCATATCTTTTTTTTAAAATATATTTTATTGATTTTTTACAGAGAGGAATGGAGAGGGAGAGAGAGTTAGAAACATTGATGAGAGAAACATCAATCAGCTGCCTCCTGCACACCCCCTACTGGGGATGTGCCCGCAACCAAGGTAAGTGCCCTAGACCAGGAATCGAACCTGGGACTCTTGAGTCCGCAGGCCGACGCTCTATCCACTGAGCCAAACCGGTTAGGGCTGTTTTCCATATCTTAAAAAATAATTATATGAAATCCTGAAAAACCTTTCTGAGTTCCATTTTTTGGACCTGATATAAATTAAGGAATTATGAAATAAATGCTAATGCTTAAAAATCCTTGTGCATTTTAATTTTGTGATACATGTTTATTAAAGGTTGTAGTTCAGAATTGGAGGATTACAACATTTTACAAATGTTGACTTTCTGTGTGTGTATGTGGGATTTTGTTGCATAAAAAAAGAATTGAGGTAATTTCTTTAGAAAACTTCAGATTTCTCGAAGTTCTTAAAGTAATTTGTAGAAAATTTACTTGTTATTTAAGAAAATATAAACCAAGACAATGATTTTTTTTCTTTACAGAGACCATGAAACCTATGGTGCAATAGCCCTACCTTTGGTGGGAAAAATATACAACCATTCTGGTGAAGCAGTGAGTAGTGGTATCAGTAGCTTATGCTACGCATCCAGGTTGAGAATTTAGGCCCTCAAGTAGTATGCTTGAATGATTATGTTGAGTTGTACATATTTGAAACACTTAAATATTTGTTGGTGATTATTTTGCTCATATCCCGAGGTGTTGAGAAAGGCCTCACATAGTAAAATTGCATGGAGGAAAGTGCTGATCACTCTCTGGCCCAGACAACTGTAGGGACACTTAGTACCATGCTAGTATATATGTACTGTATTGAGAGTGAGCTAGCTCTTCGATTGCATGTTGGACTGAAATGATTTTTTGGAAGTGATTAGTTGTTGGACATTAAAGATCTAGTTTGAATCCGAGTGTAAAGAATCTTGTAATATCGTGGCATTCAATTTTATAACTAAATTTTATAAATTGGATAACTAGATGTGTTATACACCAACTCTGCCAGGCATGTTTTATTGGACTTGGGATTTTTAATGAGGTTAATTTTCAACCTTTTTTGTGTGTAAATAAGACCATATTTCACTGTGTATTGTGCTCTTGATGCAACTAAGTTTAATCTTCCTAAGATTAAACTTTTCTGTGCGGGGCTTTTAAAAAGGTTGTTGTAGCATGTGCTCATCTTCTCTGTTAAGATGGTTATTTTCACATTGATAGAGAATGAATGATGTCCTTAGTGGTTATTTGTGCCTATAAAGTGTATCCTTATTTCTTTATATTTATTTGCCCTGTTCTCCTTAAATGCCCAAACTAATTTAGGCACACATTACCAGAAGAACACAGCTTGCCCTAGAGACAGATCTTGCAAGAAAGTGAGTGGAGGTTAAGTTACATTCTGGGTGGATTTAATATAGAATGCTTTTGCTAAACACTTTTGGGCAGTGGGCCTCAAAACAAATGTACGTAAGATTTCTGAGCTCCTCTCCATCACCTTGCATTTTTAACAAGGTGATTCTCAGACCATATTTGGAGATAATTTCTTTAGGGGGTGAGGGATTGTTTTGCCAAAATAGTAGAATGATAAATTTGTTAAACCTGTTTTAAAAGTTACTAGTTAATTTCAAATGGATGTAATTACAAAAAAGCAATACATTTGGGGATGGGCCACTTGGGAGGCAGATGTAATCCTTATTACAGAACTGGTAACTAAACTTGCAAATGGTTTCTTAAGTCTGGTTGCCCACTAGAAATTTCAGGAGACCAGAATTTTTACCTCTTTACCTTTGAACCAATTTTGTATGGTCACTTTACTGCAGAATAGTGTTTTTCAGATTTTGAAAACTTGCACCTCTTATAATAATTGAGTCCATTTTTCTGCATATTCCCAGCATCTAAGAAGGTTGGCCAAGCTTTACTTTCTGTAGTTAATAGTAGCTGCTATGTATTTCCCACTTTTTTTATTTTTTTAGCCTCACGCAAGGTTATGTTTTCATTGATTTTAGAGAGAAAAACATTGATTGTGAGAGAGAAACATTGATTGGCTGGCTGCCTCTCTTATGCACCCCACAATGGTTATGAGGGGATGGAACCTGCAGTCTAGGTATGTGCCCTGACCAGGAATCCAACTCAGAACCTTGTGGTGTACCACACGCTCCAACCACCTGAGCCACCCGGTCAGGGCTGTATTTCCCACGCTTATTCAGGCATTGTGCCAAGCACTTTGTATACATTGTTTCGAAGTTAAATTCTAATCTCATTTCACAGATAAAGAGATATTTCAGTAAATTGCCTAAAATATAGATGGCAGATACTTGGTGTATTGACAGTGATTTTTTTGAATAGACTGCTCTCTAAGGTTTGAAAACAGTCTTGTTCTAATATATTTATATTTTATCACTACCATTTTAGCTTATGATTTCGGTGGGGCTGTTACTTTGGTAGGTAGAAATGATAGAGCTCCCTATTCCTCACTGAACCAGGGAACAGCTGCTGCTTTGAAGATGTGAATTGCTCTTCAGTTCGATTTAGTGACCTCTTTGGGCATTTTGGAAATGGGGTTTCTTCTTCATATATGGTCCTGGATCTTAGATTAGTATCATTCGTTGTGCCTTGGTTGGCCTGGCCCTGGCAACAGTGGAGTCCCGCTTGTTGATGAGAACAGTTCAGATTTGGAGCTCTCAGAATTAAGTGCTGGATGATTGAATTGGAAAAGGATTTTAAAGACTAAAATACAATAAGTTGCTGGACAACCTGTTTATTGTAAAATAGGAATAGTGACATAAATTGACATTCCATTTTTTAAAAAGTTCATCTGTTGACATACTTAGACTTTTGTGTGATGGTACCTACTGGACAGAATAACAAAAGAAATATTGAAAGTACATAAAAATCATAATGGAAACATAGGAAACTTAAAACTGCTTATAATAGTATCTTAGAGCCAGGACCAAGGGAATTCTGTTCAAGTGTTTGAAAACTGATGAGTATTTACATTAATAATTAAAAAGGTCCTTTAGCATTTCTGGGAAAATGTCAAGTATGTTGCTCTAAGTGATGTACAAAATGTGAGTCAAGATGTGTCTGCTTTGAAAAACATATTGCTATTTTTGTGGCTATTATTTTTGTGTGGTTATTTTAAAATTATTTGTTAGGATTTGAACACCATACAGATGTTATTACTATTTTTGCTTTTAAAAAGACTGAAGCATAAGTGTTTTCTCTATAGTTCCCATTAATTATCAAGGTAAGTTTTTAAAGAGGATCATTAGAAGGTACATGATTGGGAGCTTGAAATCTAAATTATTAGAGTTTAATCTCTTTTCCCCCCACCTTCCAAAGCCCCATGTGATTTTATAAGAGGATTGAATAGACTTTTTAAAAGATTGAGTAAATTTTTATGGTTAGAGAGATGTTCTGTAAGAACTTTATGCTGCTACCTTCCCCACCCATTAATTTAAAAAGGTATTACCTGGTATTTTGTTAATAATTGGTGTATGCTTTGTTTTTATGTTGCTAAAATCATCCTCCCTTCTCACCTTGTAGTGCCTATAGACCTTGCAGATTGCCCTTGTAATACCTGGGGCTTTTAATTAAGAATAGCATCTATTTACTTATAATTAGTAAAATCTAATTTTAATTTTACTATAGTATAGTTTTATATATTGTGCTTACTTACTGTGTACTAGGCCGTGTGGTAAGCTATTATGTATATTCTTTAATTTTGATGATAATTCTATCAAGTTACTTAACTGCAATTTCAAAATCCTAAAGCTCTGAAAACTGAAATTTTTGTTACTTTTTTGGTGGCAAAACCTATCATGACCTGAAGTTTTGTGAGGCTATTAGATCTATTTGTCCCATTTAGTGTGGTTTTTCATTTCACTAGTGAAATATTGATATGCTTGATAATAGGGTGCTTAATATCTTTTGCAAACAAGAAAAAATCATGAATTGTGAAGCCTGTCTACATCCATGGAATTCAGAAAAGAACATGTGGACAGCTGCTCTTCTCCCTTAGTGGGGAAGCGGGTGGAGGAGAGGATGAGGGGAGGCAGTAGTTAGGAACCTGACGGGGATTACTGCTTAGATTCATATCCTGGCTCTGCTGCTTACCAGCTGTGTGTTCTTGGGAAGATCACTTAGCCTCTTTATTTAGTTTGTTCAACTATAAAATGGGGATAGAAATAGTAGGGTGGTTGTGATGATTCTCAGTTAATGTAGAGGAGTACATGTTTAGAATAGTGTATGCCACATACTGCTGTGTAAGTGTTTAGTTAACTATTATGAAGTGCTTGTAAGTGGTAGAACTAGGATAAATGTTACAACAGCTAATATAGTCACTTAATATGGGTTGGCTCGAATAGCCCATCAACCTAGATCCTGTTGTGTTGTGGGCTGTAGTATAATTTGCATTTTTAAAATATCTTGAAAGAATCTCTGGGAACTTCAAGTAATACTGGCAAAATATAACTCTTAAATTAATAAGGAAGGATGATGTTTATATTTTACTAGGGATGAGATAACTAGGAGTTGCTTGCAAATGGAAGGTGGGAGATGTTTCTCAGTAGTTCTTCTCACTAACCCCTGGGGCAGATGGCTTTATGAGGAAATTTTGGTCTTTGTCATGAAGAGAAAGTTAAAATCTTATTAGGGAAATTGAGTTCTTACAGTCTTTCTGCTTCCTGTATGCTTTTAAAACTTAATTGAAAATGGCTCCCTTTTGAGAATGACACATTTCAAAATTAGGGAAAGGAAATTTTTTGTGCTCTTTGTACTTATTAAATGATGGGACCAGAGTAGTATAGCTGAGCTTAAAGTTGTTTTTTTTAATATATTTTTATTGATTTCAGAGAGGAAGGGAGAGGGAGAGAGAGATAGAAACATCAGTGATGAGAGAGAATCATCGATTGGCTGCCTTTTGCACATCTACTGGGGATCGAGCCCACAACCCAGGCAGGTGCCCTTGACTGGAATCGAACCCAGGATCCTTCAGTCCACAGGCCGACACACTATCTACTGAGCCAAACCAGCTAGGGCTGAGCTTAATTTTTTAACAATTTAGACACTTTCAATCCTTTTACTGGCCTCGTCTTGTTGAGACTAGTATTCTTCTTCCATCACACTTACCCAACCTTATAACACATGCCTCTCTTTCTGCCAGATGGATTACCTTTCTTTTATTGCTTATTTAAGCCCCTGAATCCTTGTCTGTCTCCTATGGAGGAGGGAATCCCACTGCTAACTGGTGACTTCTGGGCTGCATCTGGTCCTGTGTGGCTTTCACCCATCTGCTTAGTGCTTTATTTTATTAGGGCTTAACTTAATTGTTTACCAACATTCAAAAATTGGTTACCACCATTCCTTATTTCACTCTTCACCTAATCAGCTTCTGCCCTATAGGTATAGTCCATTTCCTGCAGAGCCCACTGCCTGATCACACGATTCCAGTGATTTCTTTCCCTCTGAAATTGGGAGCCTCTTGGTAATGACTATAGCATTCTAGTCTCACCTTCTGAAGTTGGGTCGGAAGGCTGGGACCTAGTTTTTTACTACAATTAGCATAGTTGTATTGAAAATAGAGATTTTGTGCTTACAGTACTTGAGGTGGGTTTGCTGGCATTTCACCTATTTACATTTAAAATAGGACAAATTTAATATACTTAAATGTTTTGGTGGAACTAAGGTCAACTAAATGTAAGATTATACTTTTTTAAAAACTCATTAAAATTTTTTTATTTTTAATCATTTCAAATATTATGAACTCCATCTAGATTCACTAATTTTTAATATTTTGCCACATTTGCTTTATCATTCTTTATAGAAACATTGTTTCCTTGAACTCTTTGAAATTAGGTTACATACATCCTTTTTTAAAATTTATTTTTTTGTTAATCCTCACCTGAGGATATTTTTTCCGTTGATTTTTTTTTTTTTCCAGAGGTTTAGGGAGGGAGGAAGGACAGAGAGACAGACAGACAGACATCATGTGAGAGATTGGTTGCCCCAGCACAAGTCCTGGCAGGGGCCATGGTCTAGGCATCAGACCTGCAACTTAGGTATGTGCCCTTGATGGGGAATCGAACGAACCTGAGTCCCTTTGGTGTGCAGACTGTGCTCTAACCATTGAGCACACCAGCCAGGGCCATCCTCTCCCTTTACCCCTTAATACTTTAGCATTTACTGTATTTCTTAAGATCAAAGATAATCTCATACATAACCACAATATAGTTTTCAAGTTCAGGAAGCATTGATAGAGTACTTTTTATCTAATTTGCAACCCATATTTAATTATTTTGTCAAATTTTGCAATGCCCTTTAAAGCTTTTTTTCCCTTCTGTAAATGATCATTATTGCATTTAGTTGTAATATCAAATAGAGCATATGTAATAGGGACTATTCCTCAGTTGAGGTTTTTCTTATATTTGCTCACGTGGGGTTCAGGTTCAGACATTGTTGTGTTCTCAGACACTGTTGTGTTCTCATCTGCAGGCACACGATAGTCATTTTTTTCTCATTGGGGATGCTCGCTTGGATTCTCCCTCAGGTCAAAGTGTTCTTCTGTCATTCCCCAGTGTAGTTACTATTATTTTTCTTGCACTAATAAATAGTAAATAGTACTATTTCCTTTACTACTATGAAAATACACTGCTTCTCACTGAACTTAAAAAGTTTTTAATTGTGGTAAACACATAAAATGTACAATTTTAACCATTTTTAAGTTTATAGTTTAGTAAATGTTAAGCACATTTACGTTGTTGTGAAACAGATCTCCAGAACTTTTTTAACTTGCAAAACTAAAACTATAGCCATTAAACAGCTCCCCATTTCCTCCTCCCTCTAGCCCCTGGCAACCATCATTCTACTTTTCTCATTCTATGAATTTGACTACTTTAGATCATTTAAATTGAATTATATAGTATCTGTTTTATTGTGACAGATTTATTTCACTTAGCATAATGTTCTCAAGGTTTATCCATGTTGTATCATGTGACAGGATTTTTAAGGCTGAGTAATATTGCATATTTATATATATACTAGAGGCCCGGTACATGAAATTCGTGCATGGGGGGGGTGGTCCCCCTCAGTCTGGCCTGCACCCTCTCGCAATCCGGGACTCCTCAGGGGATGTCTGACTGCCAGTTTAGGCCCAATCCTACAGGGACCG
The DNA here is from genome assembly GCF_027574615.1 of Eptesicus fuscus. Taxonomy (NCBI): domain Eukaryota; kingdom Metazoa; phylum Chordata; class Mammalia; order Chiroptera; family Vespertilionidae; genus Eptesicus; species Eptesicus fuscus. The sequence continues at coordinate 94,661,943 of NC_072478.1, read as the reverse complement.
GGCCTAAACCGGCAATCAGACATCCCTCTCACAATCCAGGACCGCTGGCTCCTAACCGCTCACCTGCCTGCCTGATCTCCCCTAACCACCTCTGCCTCAGCCCCTGCCATGGAAGGACATCCGAAATGATGTCCGGCTGTCAGGTCTAATTAGCATATTACGCTTTTATTATTATAGATTTGGTTTCTCTATTTGTTCCTTCAGTGAGCACTTAGGTTGTTTCTACCTTTTTGGCTATTGTGAATAATGCTGCTATGAACTTAATTGTGCAAATACTTTGAGACCTTGTTTTTAATTATTTTGGATATTTACCCAGGAGTGGATGTTCTGGATTGTATTTTTAATTTTCTGAGGTATAGATTTACATTTTTATTTTGTAAAATTTTCTATTGCAAATGGATGTGTATTGAATTTGACTTGTGCGGACGTTAACTTGGACATAACCAGTCTCAGAGATGAAATGTGAACCAAAATAAGCTTGCTTCAGTTTTCCTTCCTTCATGGTTTAACTTGCTAATTTAAGGAATTATCCTTGAAATGAAATAAATCTGGATATTATTTTTTAAGTTAATTGAATGTAATTTTTTTCTTACTGTAGATTCTTTAAGGGAAAAGAAGTTTGGGAGGGAGTTTTCTTTTTGTTTTCTGTTGATCTTTTATTGGAGAGAGGTTTTGTCCAGCCAAAACACTGAGGCCTGTCTCAATGACCCTCTTGACCTTTTTTTCCTGAGCATTGAATTCCCCAGGACCTCTGTTTGCATACCTAAAGTTTGCAATGCCTTTGTTGTTGTTGCTTTATTTTTAGTGTATAATATTTTAAAAAGAATCCCCTGCAGTTGGAGTGTGGCAACAATCAGAATTAGAATCATGTATACTATAAAATGGTTGTAAACGGGAAGGAAAAGAACTCATCTCTAAGTCAGAGATGAGTTGCTTGATGTTGCTGTGAAGTTAATGCTGATGGACACTATATCAGCATTTAAAAAATTTCAGAATAAGAGGTAGGAATTATCAATATGTCTGGCTTTTTAAAAATAGTAGTTGGTAACATTTTTAGTTTTCTTTGAGGTATTCCTTTGGAAACGGAATTTGGATGATGGTTATGAGCTTCACTCCAAGAAGGGATACCTATTTAGGTATAGGATGGATTGGTAATGCTAGAAATCTGACCAAGTATCATAATTTGTAAAGCTTATCAGTGAACAAACACAGGTTTCATTTAGTCAAAGCTAGAATCATTGGTAAAATTCATATGTCACGTGGAACACAAATAATAGAAAATATCCTTTTACTTCCTATAATAGTCACATCGTGAATTCTGGCATAAATACTCCACATTTACATTTGTTTCACCTTTACATATGGTGAGGATTCTTTTTCACAGTCATTTTCTTTTTCTTTTTTTAAGTTGATCAGAGATCTTTATTCTGATCCCTTTATTCATTAAGCAACCAACACATCATTTTCTTTTTTTCTTTTTTTTAATATATTGATTTTTTACAGAGAAGAAGGGAGAGGGATAGAGAGCTGGAAACATCGATGAGAGAGAAACATCAACGAGCTGCCTCCTTGCACACCCCCTACCGGGGATGTGCCCGCAACCAATGTACATGCCCTTGACCGGAATCGATCCTGGGACCTTTCAGTCTGCAGACCGATGCTCTATCCACTGAGCCAAACCGGTTTCAGGACAAATCATTTTCTTTTTCTCTGCCTCAAGCAGCAGCAGTTGCATCCAGACAGAAATGGAAGACACAGCCATGGAAAACCTTGTAGAGAAAAACTAACAGGTTATTCTGGCTTTAGGTAAAGTTAGAACAGGAAAATATATGTGTGACTTTCCAAGGACTCTGTCCTTCAAAGCTGAGGCCTGCAGAGGGCTAGCTGAACGATGGCAGGTAAAGGCTCACAAAAGTGTCCAGCTCAGTAATCAATCCAAAGTATCTTCCAGAAAAGCAAATTTATTCACAGCTTCTATTGCATTATCCAGATCTCTCCTCTGGAGGGTTTTCCTCTTTCCTTGTTGAGCACAGCAGGAAGCATCTTTTGCGATAGCCTCAGCCTCCACGAACAGTTCCGCGGCTCGTGCCAGAATGAGATGGCTTTCTGTCCCAGGAGCGACACTTAACCAAGGCCTTCACTCGGCCAGCGGCAGCCTCAAGAGCCTGGCCCTGGGCGCGCTCATAGGAGCTTGCGCTGTGGGGCCACTGCCTCCCCACTGAACCCTGACCCCTCTTCGTGGGGCTTCCTGCTCACTGCAGCCGTGCCTGCGCCTCCGCCCAGCGTGCTGCGCGAGGCCCCCACCGCCATAGTGATTTTCTCTTGCCTTGACACAAAATAACTGCTAAGTCCAAGTATTTTCCCTCCTCAAAATTTTGGCCCTTGACTGGAATCGAAACCAGGACACTTTGGTCCACAGGCCAATGCTCTATCCACTGAGCCATACTGGGTAGGGCTCTTTTTTAAAGTTTTTTTTTAAAAAATTTTTTGATTTTAGAGGAAGGAAGAGAAACATCTTTTTGTTGTACCACTTATTTATGCACACATTGGTACCTCAGATAAGTTGTATTTTATGTAGCTCTACATTAAAATCCAAAATCACCTCTCCTCTGTCCTGGCATCTTGAAAAATTGGTTATTGAGCACCGATCCTCCTATATAATAAAGAGGTAATATGCAAATTGACCATGACTCCAACACACAAGATGGCCGCTCCCATGTGGACACAAGATGGCACCATAAGATGGGCAGTAGGGGAGGGCAGTTGTGGGCAATCAGGCCAGCAGGGGAGGGCAGTTGGAAGGGACCAGGCCTGCAGGGGAGGACAGTTGGGGGCGACCAGGCTGGCCAGGGGAGTGCAGTTGGGGGCGACCAGGCTGGCAGGGGAGTGCAGTTAGGGGCAATCGGCTGGCAGGAGAGTGGTTAGGGGGTGATCAGGCTGGAAGGCAGAAGCAGTTGGGGCAATCAGGCAGGCAGGTGAGCGCAGTTGGGAGCCAGCAGTCCTGGATTGTGAGAGGAGTCCCAGATTGGAGAGGGTGCAGGCTGGGCTGAGGGACAACCCTCCCCCCCCCACTCCCAGTGGATGAATTTCGTGCACCAGGCCTCTAGTATATTAGAAAAGGCTAAATGCTCAAAGTGCCTTGCAGTTAAGTAGTCAGGAAGCAAATAGGTACCAGCTGCAATGCTAGAATAAAAACCCACTTTTTGCAAAGTTTGATGTTATGAGAAGGATGTCCTTTGTGGACTGGTCCAGACCCGAACTTGTCCCACCTTAGGTAAAAAAAAAGTCTGTCTTCTTCCCTTTGTGGTTTCTAAGTATTTGCTATAAGGTTGGTTTGTGGTAGCCAAGCTAATAAAGACTTTAGGAAGAAAACTATTTACATGTTAGAGCCAGATATCCTGGTAATGTTGGCTCTTTCTATATCTTTGCCTGATTGTAGGAGTGTCTACAGCCTAACCATAAGTTACTTAATGTCAAGAAGTTTTCCCACCAAAGGTATTCTGAACCTTTTGGGGGCCATAAGGACATTTTGGAGAATCTGAGAACCAAAGACTAGGACAACAGACATATATAAAACATTTGCATCTAATGTCAGGTTCTGCCTGACTACCTGACGCAAATTCTTGGGTTCTAAGCATCTCTGCCTTAAAGGATTGGCATTACAATTGATAATTGTATTGTGTTTAATGCTGTTTAACTCAAATAGTATTTAAAATTAACATGTACATATTTGATAGTGTGACTTTATTTTTATGTGCAGGAATCTGTGCATAGCGAATTTAGTTTAAGGGTTCTTGATATTTAGCCCAGGCAGATTAAGCCACAGTTATTTCTAATTCTACATAAGAAACAAGGTTATTGACCCTGCTTTATTAGAAATTGAGAATAGTATAAAGATTTGTGTCCCATGCCATTGCTTTGCAAACTGGGTCTGGACCTGTAAGTTTTGAAATCCATTTGATGTGTGTGACTAGTGTGAAAACAAATTAAAATAGACCAGAATAGAAAAAATTATTGTATATCACATAATATAAGGTTAAGTAGCCAGTGAAACTTTTACTTGAGTGTGTATATTTATGTATGTATAGTTGCAAGCATTTATATATAAATAAGCATTTTTATTGGGTTATGATGTGAAAATACAGGGTGGGGCAAAAGAAGGTTTATAGTTTATGGAAAGACAATAATATAAGAATAAACTCTGTTTCAATAATTAATAATTAATAATATCAGAATAAACTTCCCTGGACTCAAAACTATAAACCTACTTTTGCCCCACCCTGTATTTCTTAATGTGCAATTTGATTTTAAAAAGGTAAGGATCCACAGCTCTGTATCTGTCTGCTTTCGCAATACTAAATTTCTAGTATTTTTGTAGGGAAGTGCTGTGATGAAGGGCTTAAGAGTTGGGATGTAAGAGTAAGGGGCAACTATTTTTGAACTTTCGTGATTAGTAAAGTAGAAATGGGATTTTACAGATTCAATATTTTTTGGGTAACTAAGGCTCAATTTGTTTAGTGAAGTTTTTGAAAGCTAACCAGAGGTAGATATGTATATTACAAATTTATAATTGCATTTGCTTGTACATGTTATGTATATTTGAGTGAACATAAACCAGATGTTTAATACTAAGATACCTAGTATCCTTTCTGATTCATGACTGGAAAGGTCTATTCTAAATAAGTTCAACTTACTGTGGCATTGGTTAGAGAGACCATTATAAAATATGGAGGGCTTTGGGATTTTTGGGCAGGAGGTGGTCAGTGGTTTTTTATTTTTGTTCTTTAAAATGAAATAATTTTCAGGAAAGGTCATGCGAGTAAATATTAGGTATTGTTTAAGAAATTGTATTATAGCCATTAACTTAATGGCTTCCTTTTTCTTTCATTTCTTTCAAAGGTTTGGGCCCCACGGGATTCCTGTGACAGTATTTCCCAAAAGGGAATATAAGGATAAACCTGAAGCCATGCAGCTCCAAAGTAATACATTCCAAGAAGGGACGGAAGTCAAGTGTGAAGTGAATGGTGCTGTTCCCAACGACCCTTCTCCTGTCCCGCCGCCTGAGCCGAGCTTGGCTGAAAGCCTGTGGACTTCCAAACCACCACCACTCTTCCATGAAGGAGCACCTTACCCTCCCCCTTTGTTTATCAGGGACACATATAACCAGTCAATACCTCAGCCACCTCCTCGGAAAATTAAGCGACCCAAACGAAAAATGTACAGGGAAGAATCTACTTCAATAATGAATGCTATTAAACTACGACCCAGGCAGGTCCTATGTGACAAATGTAAAAACAGTGTTGTTGCTGAAAAAAAGGAAATTAGAAAAGGTAGTAGTGCAAGTGACTCTTCTAAATATGAAGATAGAAAACGGAGAAATGAAAGCATAACTACTGTGAACAAAAAACTGAAAGCTGACCATAAAGTGGATGGGAAAAACCAAAATGAAAGCCAGAAAAGAAATGCTGTGGTTAAGGTTTCAAATATTGCTCACAGCAGAGGCAGAGTAGTCAAAGTTCCTGCTCAGGCGAATACATCAAAAGCTCAGTTAAGTACTAAAAAAGTGCTCCAGAGTAAGAACATGGATCATGCAAAAGCTCGGGAAGTGTTAAAAATTGCCAAAGAAAAGGCACAAAAGAAGCAAAGTGAAACCTCTGCGTCCAGAAATGCACATTCAAAAGTCCATTTCACACGTCGATATCAGAATCCTAGCTCAGGTTCCCTTCCACCCCGGGTTCGTTTAAAACCACAAAGGTACAGGAATGAAGAAAATGACTCTTCTCTGAAGACGGGACTTGAGAAAATGCGGAGTGGCAAGCTGGCACCCAAGCCCCAGTCTCGTTGCACCTCTACCCGCTCAGCAGGTGAGGCCCCTTCAGAAAATCAGAGTCCCTCAAAAGGCCCTGAAGAGGCCAGCAGTGAGGTTCAGGACACAAATGAAGTGCTTGTGCCTGGTGAGCAGGAACCACAGACACTGGGCAAAAAGGGCAGCAAAAGCAATATCTCTGTTTACATGACCCTAAATCAAAAGAAATCTGACTCTTCCAGTGCTTCAGTGTGTAGCATTGATAGCACAGATGATTTGAAATCCTCCAACTCTGAGTGTAGTTCTTCTGAAAGCTTTGATTTTCCTCCAGGCAGTATGCATGCACCTTCCACCTCCTCCACATCCTCTTCTTCAAAGGAAGAGAAAAAGCTCAGTAATTCCTTGAAAATGAAAGTCTTTTCCAAAAACGTCTCTAAATGCGTCACACCAGATGGCAGGACCATATGTGTAGGGGACATTGTTTGGGCCAAGATATATGGCTTCCCTTGGTGGCCAGCCCGTATTCTTACTATAACTGTGAGTCGGAAAGATAACGGCCTCTTAGTTCGACAGGAGGCCCGTATTTCATGGTTCGGGTCTCCAACAACATCTTTCCTTGCTCTAGCACAACTGTCCCCTTTTTTAGAAAACTTCCAGTCACGCTTTAATAAGAAGAGAAAGGGCCTGTATCGCAAGGCTATCACAGAGGCAGCTAAGGCTGCCAAGCAGCTGACCCCAGAAGTACGGGCTCTGTTGACACAGTTTGAAACGTGAACACGGACAGTAAGGTAGGCAAGAACCATTGAAAGGTACCACAGATTTTTCTAGACTAGTTAGGAGGAACTTCTACGAAATAGCCTGGCCAAATTGGAGAGAGAAATTGAACTCAATTGGCTGCTTTTTTTAAAAATAAAAACTTACCTTATAGCCATTTTTAGACTGAGAAGCTAAACTGAACAAGCAATCAAATTTTGTCTTAAGGTTATGAGATTTTAGTAGTATTTTTCAGTTTTAAAGTCTAAAACCATCCTAAGGCACAGGAGCCATAGCCTCAACTGAAAACGAATTCTTGCAGGGATTATTGCCATTTGTACCTAGTACTGTGTGTATGTGTGCATATATACACATAAATATGGGTGTGTGTATACATACATACTATCTATAAATATAATCTAGCCTGTCACTATGTGACACAGGTTGCATATTTGGGATTGTAGTAAGGGCTGCTGAGCTGGGGGAAATAGTGTGGATATTTAATGACTACTTGTTTTTAAATTAATGAACACTTAACCTTTCTATGTGCATAATGGTGCAAGAGCTTGATATTTAGGTGTTTGACAAACTGAGATGCTTGCTATTCAGTTTCGGACTGGGGACATAGCTCAGTGTTGGGGATTAAGATTGTCAAGGTTGGCTAGGTTTGAATCATCACTCTCTCTGTTCAATGAGGATTTAACAAAAAATTTCCAACTTCTGGTTTGGGAGTTCAGATAGGTTTGTTTATCTTTGGATATGTAAATAGTTGGTTGCTAAATTTGGTCAGATTACTCCTGACTGGCTGTTCCTAAATTCTTAGGATACGTCCTGATGAATTACACTTTGTGAATTAATTGTCATATGTGTAATTATTGCCTTTTGGATGTACCTAATTTGATAACTTTAAAAAAAATTTCCGTTTAAGGTATCTGTTTGCAGGTCAGAAAATGAGAAAATGTAATTGTGTAATGCTCTGAAATGTAAAAAAAAAAAGCTGTAAATAAAATGAACTAAATCCAAATTATTTGTGTGTGTTTCTCAAAAAGCTTTGAAAAATTTCAAGATGGTAGAAAATTAATCTTTGTAACTGTGTAGAGGAGGTGAAAAATCAAACATTTCTTATTTGCCCTATCAGAGAATATAATATCTGAGCATAGATAATAATCTTTAAATGAAATATTATAGTATAGAGGTCTAATATGCTTCTAGATTTGAGACCCTTCTGCCAGTTTCTCCTAAATGTATGGGTTTTAATTTTTTTATTTCTAGCCTTAATATTTCATCATGTGCTTGATTTTTTTTTTTTTAATATTTGGGTAATTACAACCAATCTCTTCTCCTTGCTCCAGTGCCTCAGTTATCATTGCTTTTGGGGCCGGTAACTTAGCTCATCGTTTTTCTACATGGTCCATATGTCCCTAAGATTCGATTTTTTTATTTTCCATTTTTAGTTTTGTATTGTTAGTGAAAAGTATATCAGATTGCCTATTAAGGCAAGTTTATCCCAAGATGATGTTGCTTTCATACTTTTTGTGTCTAACTTTTAAATTTGATATTATGTCAATTTGACACTTTGGGAAACATGAAATTTTTAAGGAGCAGCTTTTCATGGATTTCTATGTAATCCAATTTGAAATACCTTATTTACTATGGAATTAATAATGAAAAGATTAATGGAGATTTAAAATCCATAGTTTTCATGTTAGCTTCCTTAAGGTTATGGACTTCTGATGGATGTACTGATTTCTGCAAAAGAAAGAATTTCTGGGGAACTCAGTCAATGCTTTTTGATTATAATAAACACACAATTGAAAAAACAAGATGTTTCACTTGAATAGAACATATTCTTTCCTGCAAACAGAAACAACTATTTACAATTTATTTTTGATAACAGGTTGAAAGAAGTTCACATCGTGATTGAAGGGTTTTAAGGAAGTATCTCAAAAGATTTTCCGAGTATTTGTTTCAGATTAATGAACTTGTTCAGATATCATTGAAAGTTTGATTATCCAAGGTTCAGATTTAAACAAGGGAGCAAAAAGTCACCTGAAATATGTAATTCCAAGGCTTCAATATAATGATCCCAGGTGAGTTTCTTCTTAACATGGTGGTTTTGGCAGTGATTGCTAATATAGTCAAGTACTTTGGCAAATAGGCTTTTGTGGCATGAACCAAATTTGGTTTTAGGAACCATAGGGAAAAAGAAAGAAAATGGTCATATTTGTTGAGTACAAAAAGAAGACTCTTATGTAGTCCATACTTTTGAGGAAAGGCTTGAAGCACACTCACAAATGTGCATGATCTCCAGTCATGCCCTTATAAACTGGCAGTCTGGCCGTTTCATCTGAAGTTTCAAAAGGGAGACTAGTTTTAAAGACTTCCTGAACACTAATCCAATCGTTGCATATTAATGTTCTGTTCAAATAGAAATTTCTTAAGCAGTTAAATTTGTAGATGGAGATAGAGTAGAATTGGGTGATTGCAACCCCTTTTTCTTTCCACTTCTTGTTAAAATGAGGCATTTACTTGTATGGAGATAACCAAATGGGTAATTTTCCCCCTTGCAGAGAGAAAACTAGGTACGGGCCAGATCTGCAGTGGTCTGAGTAAAATGGCTAAAACAGGATTAGCAAGGGGAGAAACCAAGTGAAGTAAGAGCTGTAAAAGCCAGAGATGAAATTATTTCTAGAAATTCTCCGAAATTTAGTGTTGAGTTTTTTTCCCTTTTAGTTTTCTAGGATTTATAGGCCAGAAAGCTGACTTCATTTGGAAAGAATATCTGTTCAACCCATTTATAGAATTAGAACCAGATACCTAAATGATGAAGTAAAGTAGAATTCACTAATCTGAAGTCCATTTTCATGGTTTGATAATGTGTCCTGATGTGGTTTTGATGGGAAAATTTATAAATATTAATTTTAGATTAGTACTAAGTAGAATAGACAGGACTATAGATATAAAGAACTGCAGGCAAAGAATATGGAACTGTTACTAAAATCAAGTATACTTTAGTGGGTGAGTTTCTAATTTATAAAATACTGAGTTGCCACCTCTCTGAGGTTGTACTTCATATAGGTTTTGTGGAAGGAAAGATACACATTTACATTCTTTGATAGATATACATCCTTTATATAGGATAACTGAATTGGGATTTGGAAATACTTTAAGAAACCTTTAATTTGGATCGAAAATTAGCTTTCTTTTTAATTGTGAATTTTTCTATCATTCTGCATTAGTTCACTTATTGTTAAGTACTCATAGCAGAGACTGGCAAATGTCTAGAAAAGTTAATATTTTGATTCAGGACGTTGTTTTGATTTGGGCCAGGTGATGGCCTCCAATAGGGAATTTGCAGGGACAATGAAGACCATTTTTTTTTTAAGTGTGGGAAATTCAGGGTTTGCTTTGGGATTTGTATTAATATGGTTGCTATTGAAATGCCAATAGAAACGTTTATGAATATGGAAACAATTTGTTAATTACATTAGTTTCCAAAACTTAATTTACATACCATCACAATTGCCTCATTTTCAAATTTGTGCACTTTTCATTTTTTGTGTGTCAGTACAGCTAATGGAAAACAAACGTGCTTGACACAGGTAGAGAATTAGAACACAATTCTAAGATCTTGTGTACCACACTTTGGTAGGAAACACTAATTTTTACATTTTATCTTTAAGTCCATCTTGGGGTGAATTGAATAAAATTTTCATGCATCTAGTTAATCTCTGAAAAAACTAATGGCCAAACTTGAATTTTTTTCTTATAGATTCCTATGTTCTGGCACAAATTAAAGATTGGCTTCAGGGAGGTGTTTTAAAGTAAAAGAAGAAACTATAGACTCAAATGGTATCAGGATTTATCAAAATACTGAATTTGTGAGTCAAAATTCTCATTTTCCAACTGAATGAGATGTTTGTAATATATGTTGTCTAACTTACAGGCCTTATTCTGTTGGACACTTGCTTGTAAAAAAAATTTTTTTAAACTGATGTTGATAACAGGCTAGTTTAAAAATGCCTGGTCTTAAAACTTGGTTTAAACATTAATTATTTTTTCAATTTTCTTTGTATCATAAGAATGAGACGGTTGACCTCCTTTTATTGCCTTAGATATCTGAGTGTTAACCAGAAATCATGATTTAAAACTTAACATTTTTTTTCTATCCTGTAGTCAGTATTTAGAAGGAAAACCAAACATTCCATAGCTAAAGTGTTAGGCTGTTATCACTTTTTCCCCTTTTTTACACAAACTAAAAAACTTGTAATTATAATGCATATCAAGCTTTAGCCAGGGCTTTTTAAAAAGAATATTTAAGATAATTTTGTAATCCTATGTCCCTCAGTTCCCTCCAACACAGAGGTTCACCTAAAAGCTTTTGAACAAGTCCAGAAGGAACAATCCCTCTCAGTGCCCCTCCCGGTAAAATACAGAGGAATGTTGCTTGCTTGGGGAGAATGTGTTGTAGAAATGTGAGGGTCATCCTGTGAGTGTGAAAGATGGAAATGGATAGTTATGAGCGTATAACTTGACTGATGCAGGTGAGTCTGAGCATTCATTAACATTTTGGCGCCGGTAGTGCTTGACATCAGGCTTTTATTGATAAAAGGCAATCTTATCCACTTTCCAGGCACACAGCTGAAAGTACAGTCTCTTGAGCCAGATTTCCTAGATGCAAAGGCTGCCTTGGGTCTGTCACAAGCTGTGTAATCTTAGGCAGGGTACTCGATGTCATTGTCTGTGAAACAGGGAAAATAATTGTACTTCCTCATAACGTAATTCCTCATTAAACCAATAAAGTGCCTGGTAGAAGACCTATATAAAAACTTGCTATCATTACCACAATCACCACTTACTGTGCATGGGATAGAAATTTCTTTCAGGTAGTTTGTTTTTTGTTAATACTCAAATGGAAATATTCTTTCCATTGATTTTTAGAGAGAGCAAAAGGGAGGGAGGAAGGGGGAGAAAGAAAAATCACATGTGAGAAACGCATTGATTAGTTTGCCTCCTGCACGCACCCCGACTGGGGCAGGGTTCAGTCCTGCAACCCAGGTAATTGCCCTTGACTGAGAATTGAACCTGAGACCCTTTGGTGCTTGGGCTGACACTAACCACTGAGAAACACCAGCCAGAGCTCAGGTAGCTTTTGATATCCTGCAATATACTGAATATAAATGAAAAAAATGCTATACCAACATTATATGAAAATAACAATCATAGTGTAATCATCCACAAATATCTATATGTAGGTATGAATTATTTCCAGCAGGCATGTGGAGGGCAGCTGGGTTGGAGGTCATGGGACTTATGGTGAAGGGAGAAGTGCATTAACATTTCAACGCTTGCCCCATTCATTTACGGGATCACATAAATCCCAGGAGTCTATTACTTGTGGTTTTCTCCTCTTTTATGCCAAGCACAGGGCCTGTCATAGCAGAGATGATAGTCTACTTGTGAGTGAGGAAGAGGGATTCTTGTTCAGACACTGATGTGTACTAAGGACTAGTCACCATTTCAGAAGCCTAGCATTTCCCACATCCTTTCAGAGAGGCTTGAGTGAGCAGGTGGGGCTCAGCGCAGTAGAAGTCCTCCTAGGAGAGTTTTCCAAAAGTATTAGAACAACAAAGCTACCCTCGTCGGCTCTGGGTAAACTAGTTGATTTGCACGGATGCTGCGTTCCCCTGGGACCCTGGTGTTTCATTTTAACCTTTTGCACTTCGGATGTTGAGTGTGACTCGACACGGTTGGCATCGGTAGCCCATCCCTTCCCTCCCTCCATCTGTCCTCCTTTATTTGGGCTTTTCTTACATTAAATAAGTCAGTTTGTATGAAAAGAAATTCCAGTTTTTTATTCTACTGCCGCGCTTTGTAAAATCTGGGGTATTTAAAAAATTAAATCCCGAATAGAATAAAGGAATCGAGAAAAAAGCAAGCGAGTGCAAAGGGTTAATATTTTGCAGAATGGTGAAAAGTGGACATTAATTTGACTTTTCCCCTCATTTTTCCCCCCTCATTTTTTATTGCTATTGGTATGATTGAGTAGGAGCCGTTTCCCCTTTCTAGGAGGGAAATACTTCACATTCCAAGGTCTTGATCTGTGGCCACATTCTCCAGAGTGTAGTCGTTTTTACTCAGGCTCATTTTTGAGATGCTGATTACAAAACTGATTTTCCTTCACAGTTTAGCTTTTAGCAGGAAATCTGGCTGGGAGTAGCACATCTAGGTGTGACCGCTAATGTTCTGGTTAGAAAAATACTAAGGCTAGAAGCCAGAATGTCTTATTGTGTTGATGCTTTTACCTGTTTGTTCTTGTTGCAGCATACTACATTATATTAAGAGAAAATTCATGTTGAGAGTTCAGCAAGATGGTAGGTGCATATATGTAATCTTAATTCTTTAGTTTTCTTTAGTTTTCCATTCTGGGCTTTGCTCTAAGAGTGTGACCTCCTCTGCTTCCTTCTTTCATGCACTCCAGAAAGGAGACTGAGTGTTTACTTACCCTGTTCTGAGTTGTCCTTTTACATCTCTGCTGCCTCCCAGGAACCGTTGCCTTACATTGTTGCATGTAAGCTTTGACTTAATGAACAAAATAAGTAATTCCACTGAGATGGCTTTCAGGAGGGTGTCCCTCCATTTACTGTATCACAGTCAGGGCTCCCTGGCTTCTCGTAATGGATCTTGTAGGTGTGGTCAATGTCTAAAGAAGAACCTTGAGACCCCAAAAGCACTGAGGGAGGGAAAACTTCAACATTCGCACAAAAGCCTTTGTGTGTGTGTGTGCGCGTGGGGGCGGGGGTTGGAAGCAATGCACAGGAAAGGATGGTCATTCTTTGATGCAGATTCTTGACTTTTGCCTAGAATGGAAAAGTAGGTTCTTTAGAATGATTGTTTAGACCTAAAAGGTGTTACTTATGGAGGGAGAGGTTAAAAAATTCTCTTGTGCATTCAGATTCCTTTTCTTCTTGGTGTGACTGCTGTTGAGCTATAGTAGTATATTTAAGTTTTCCTGTGAACAAAAAGGTAAATAATCTCGTTGTTAAGCCTCATTTAAGGAAATTGTTCTTCATTAAAATTCAGAATTATGTTTATAGATCAGGTGTATAAAATTTATCCTTTCAATGTCAGAAAAGCCTTTTTAAAAGTTTTGATATGCTTCTGGTTTAACTTAGCATTTAAAAAATATTATAAGGACCAAACATTCTCTAACTCAATGACCCCAGAGTTAACTATAGTGATTTGACAGATGATCTGTTAATACTTAAAGTAGGGAATTAAGCAGACAAGCAAATATGTTTAAAAAAATAAGGCTTGAAATAGCAATTTTTTATTTGAATTATGCTTAGTATTTGAAGTCTCTGTTCTGAATGCCTAAGTGAGAAAGCTTATCTTGTTAAACTTGTTTTAAGCAGATACTGAGTCATTGATTCAGGTCCCTGAATAGTATGCACAAATGGTCATTGGCGTTAAAGGAGAAAGGGATTTAGGCACCTTTTGGTCATTCTGCAAAACAGAGTCTCATTAATGTTGTAATGTGGAAGGGATGGAGACTCCAGCCCTTGTTGAATGCTAAGATCATGACTATTCCAATACTAGGCTAGTAAAATTGTTGTCAGGAACATGAAATGCTAGTTAGCATTGGAGAGCAGCATCATGTTGTACCGGAAGACAGTTTGCTGCTGAATTGACTTGGGCCGGAGAGTTCCCTCGCCTGGCTAAGGCTGTTGTGTACACACCTCGTCAGTTTTCCTTGGTTTAGAACCAAAGCTTCACATTTTGTGAAGCCATTAAGTTATGTAGAATAAATTCATTATGAAAATTCAACTGAATTTTGGTCACATTTTTAAATTTTTTAAAAATGGATTAAAAAAAGAACTCAAATGACTTCTCTACTTTTGTTAACTTGGTTTTTTCTACCATAGGTCTCAACAAATGGCAGCTATTACATCAGACAGTGACGAATCCTGCTGCTCCCTTACAGTGTCTGACAGACCACTGTGGATTCAGACTGGGAGCATTGACGTTAACAGTGAGACGGGCAGGTCTGTCTGTGTTCAGCCCTGCCACAGAGTGAAGAGGGCACCGTGTCATTCCTTGATCATTTCCAAAGTAGATGAGGCTAGATGTTAAAGGATTCATTAGTTCTTTTTCCTTAGCCTTCATTGGTAGCTGCGTATCCCTTATGTAGGTGATCGCTTTAATGAGTCAAAATAACTTTTCATTTTGTATTACCTGCTGTGCTAAAAAGTAGAGCCAGCCTCCTTCGAGCTTCCAGGAATTGAGAGGAATTTTTACTATGGTGGTAGAAGTTGGGTGTCAGATTGTAGAATTATGCCAAATAGCAACCGAGCCTCCCTGGATGGTCAAATAGTGGATTCCTTTATCTTTTCACTATTTCAACCTTTGTCACTTTTATTCATTACTTTAACTTCGTAGTCATTTCTTCTTAATGTATATATAAGAATATATATGTTGATATATATTCTTAATCTCAAAACTATCATTTACAACTCAGTGGGTGGCAAGAGTGTGGCAATGTAGTTGTAATCTAAGCACATTTATGAAAACCTTGGATAATGCCTGAAAGGCTTATTTTGGGCTCTTAAACAGGAGGAAAGGTTTAGGGAATCCGTTGTGCTGCTTTTGAATTTGTGATCTTTTTTTGTTTTCCTGAATAAAGGCTATTCATTGGGCTGTATCACTGCATGAGCTGTAATTTGCAAGCTGGGTAGAATGGCACATTTTGGATCAGAGGTTGAGGTTGGGAAATTATGAACTCTTACCTGTATAGGGGTGGCAGCTACCCTTAAAATGATCTCTTGAGGGAATAGTGTCTTTGGTTTTTTTTTTTTTTGCACCTCACATGAATAGTAAGATCTGCTACAATCCTTGACTTTCCTGCCGACTTGAATAGGCCTCACTCAGAATGAAGCCAACTATTGACAGTTGTAAATAGGAAATGGAAATGTACATGGGATTGGCTAGTTACTATATTTCTCAAATATATAAAAAGGATATTTACTACCAAAGTTCTGAGTATTATATTAGTATAATTCTGAATATTTATTAGTATAATATTAGTAATTATACTAATATTAAACTAATATCTTAGTTTTAGAAAATAAACACTGCTCTTAGCTGAATGTGAAATTTTAAGTGTTAATCATTCTGTTTCTTCAGAAACAAGGACTATACTCACCTTCCACTCTGTTGTGTGCTGAGTTTATGGCTAGAAGTTATTTTTCATTGCTTAGGAAGATAGAATGCCCTGTGGAATTTATTTATAGGCTTTGATCCAGTAAGTGAATGAAGCATGGCAACCGTTGGAAATTAACATAGAAAAAGAGTTCTAGTAAAGAGTGGGAAAGGCGCGTACTGTGAAATGTTTGGAAGTTAAATATTGGGAAGAATGGGGATTTTCCTTTTCTTTTTGCATTCTGTATTTGTTTTGTCTGTTATTCCACTGAAAATACCACGTCTTTGGTTTAAAATACATTTGACCAAAAAACTCATTGTTCTCTCCACAGATCACCTCTTTTGGAAGTCAAAATCTTATTGATACTGGGGATTGTAGAGGATTTCAGTGGGGTTTCCCCCCACTTTTGCTATTAAAGGCAGGTTGGAATGTTAGGCATTCTGGTCACGGTATTGGGTAGTAATTTTCATAAGCCTTGTCCTTTCCAATGTTCTGTTCGGAGTCCTGCTTTTTGTAGGACTGGTCAGTCTAACCAGTGTGCACAAGTTGTCTTCTAGGACAAAATGGTGCTCTTGATGTCTCGGATGCTCGTGTCTACCTCGGGGGAGTCACCTCCCACCCTCTTTTTTTGCGCTTTGCACATGTGTGGACAGTGACCTGCAGTGGATTTTGACACAGCCGGGTTTTGTATATACATGCTTCTAAAGTCTATAGGTAGCCTGTGCTAAAGCCAGGCTGCTGGTGCTTCACATAGTGCACAGCAGCTAAGCTGGCTCCCAAGCTTCGTGTTGGAACCTGTGAATGGCAGGGTAAAGAACAAAGCTCAGTTCCTTCTTTAGAAATTCTCAAGTGCAGACTGATAATGTGAAGATGACAACCATTTATTTCTGTTGGAAAGAACACGAATGCTTCTGCTGGTTTAGAGTGGCAGTAAGTTGTTTTCTCCAAAAAATTGGTCAAGTTTAACTGATTTAAAAGAAAAAAATCAGTTGTGATCTCACAATCTATATAGGACTTAATTAAACAAGGACATCACTTTTCTCATATAATTACTTGTGCTTAACTACATTTTCTTCCTTTTCTCTACTATATTTCAGCACAAAGACATTAGCAGGCTGCTGGTTTCATGGACCTGTACCACAATGACACAGAGAACACCAGAGCACCAGGATTGAATGAAATTGGAGACTCAGATTTTTAAAGCTGCACTAAGAAGTAAATGTTCAGGCAGTGGTTAAAACCAACAGTCTCTAAAGGGCACCTGTAAATTGTGCTATATTAAACCGAAGAAAAGGTATTAGGGGGAATGTTTTCTAAAACAAACTTTTGCAATAAATTATGCATGAGTTGAGGAGAAAAGTGATGTGAAATACGCACACAAGAACTCATTTTATGTGCGAAGACAGTAACTTCTTTTGATTGTGAAGTTCTTATCAGGAGTTTGGACAGACCTACAAGGCATGGGATGATGGCAGAAATGTTGAATTATCTTTCATACTAAAACTGTTCTTTCTCCAAGGTTTATGTTACTCAGTTCAGATATGAGCAAAGGTATTTCTAAAATGACTCGCCTGTGAAACCAGTGGTCACATATGCTGAGGCCAGTGTTTCCCTTCAGGGTGCCCCTGGAAACGACAGGAAAGATTTAACATCATCCTAAAAGGATGGCAAGGTACCCTCACCCCGAAAATTTGGACGTTTCTTTCTTTGATAAAGCAGGGCTGTATTACCTTAATACATATTAAGATGTATTTATTTGCCACAAGTATTTAACATTTTGTGCACATTTTCATAATCCCATTCTTAACTTCTAAATTCTGAGTCAGAGTAGATAGGCTAGTGTTGATCTCAGAGTGATGTATACTCTGAGAGCTAGTTCTGAAATCTGAGCTGAAAAGGTGTTTACTCTTCCTATCATTACTGATTTTATTTAGATCCTAAAAGGTGAAGAGTCTGAATTCTGATGTGGCTCTCCCCCCCCAGAGCTCCTCCTTCTGTGTAAGTGCAAGAAATGCTTACAGGTGTCAGGTGGGGCTTATCCCTGGGGAACTAGCAGCAGAAACAGACCCATAAAAGATGGTGTCAGGCTTTTCATGAATTATCTTTGGAAAATACATATAAAAAGAAACCTTAATTTTTCTTTTTTAATGAGCGGAGATAACCAGATTGACCTGCTAGTGCTACATTTTTAAGGTATTTTATATTTGATGGTGCCGTACTTTCAATAATAATAAAAACTGAAGTTTTTTAGTGGCAATACCAATTTATTTTTTAAACCAGAAAGATAATCCTTATTGATTACTTAAAAAAAAAAAAAAAAAAGCCAAAAAACAATTCATTTAAAGCAACATAACCGAGCATTTGGCTTAAGTGTTCAAACTTTCCATAATCTTACTGTATAGGTTTAGAATTACTGAACTCCATACTCAGGATTAATAAAAGGTTCTGGGGGAGTTTTAGAACATTTAATATACCTAAGGACTTGTTTCACAACTCAAAGAAGAAAAGGTAGGCACTCTTGTTTCTGTGAGTAATGCAAATCCTAATTACACTGTAAGTAATTAAAAGTTGTGATTGCATTCTAAAATTGTCTTTTTGGAAAAGTATTTATCATGAAGTCATTATACATATGATGAAATCTGAAAAAGCTCAGGAACTATGCCAGCAGGGAGTCAAAGATTACAGGCCGCAGTGGCACCAGACTCTCTGCCCATCTTGTCTTTAGCTGTATTACCACCAGCAGTACCTTCCAGACTCCCCTCAAGAACCAGACAACTGCCATGTGAGTTGTATAATCAAGAGTTTTAAGTAAGCTTTAGCATTATTTGTGCAGAGTGATGGAAATGATAAAAGGCAAAAAAAAAAATTGAGAGATCAGGCTTTAAAGATCTATTTTTTTCTCATGATAAATTCTCAAAAGGTGTTTTGTTATAAACCAGATTTTCATTAAAAAAAAAAAAAAGAAACTTGGTGGTATTTAAAATCTAGGACATACCATGTTGCTATTTCACTTTCATTGCTTTAGTTGCTTAATATTTAAGCTATGCTTCATGCTACCTTTGTATTTCAAATCTTCAGAAGCCTATTTCATTTTGTAGACTTGAATGACAAATTTGTTTCTCATCTAAAGTATGCTGAGACATAAATGTTAAAAGAATGTTGTGTAACATCCAATAAAGTCTTGATATTTTTAAAAATTTAATTATTTATAAACTATTTACTTTCTAGGAATTAGGTTTTAAAGGTTATTTTTTCTCACTATTGAAATTCAACCACTAGGTGTCCTTTAAGGAGCTGTTTTAAGTAGCATTGCTTCCTTAGGAGAACCTGTAAGTTCTTCATCACTGGAGGGATTTTATGGGACTTCTTTATGTCTAAGCCTGGAGGAATGTGAATGATGGAAACAAGTATCTACTGCTGGGTTGGTTGTTTTTTTAAAGGAGTCCTGCCCTTATGGATAATTGGTTGCTTCTTTAGAAGCCCAGCACATCCAATGTGAAAAAGTGAGGTCAAGTGTTTGATCAGAAACACTCAGCTGTAAGGGAAAAAGTAGCCTCTTAAAACTTCCCAGACAATTGAAGTTTTTCAGCACTGACCCCAAAACTCAGGTCAGTGTGTGTTTTTCCATTTGTGTAAAGCAATCCTTTGGAAGGCTGCCAGTTTTTCCAGAGTATACATGGAGTTTTTAATTGCAAACATTCTCCCATTTCAGTTTATCTAAATGAGTATAGAAAGGAGGCCACTGGAATCTGGTAATCTTTTCTTCCTCAAGTTTCTCACTAATGATAAGAGAGCTAGAGAGAACCCGGGACGGTAAATAAGCCATGAGCTCAGTATCTGCAAGGCCTACACGAGATCTCTTCCTCCTACCTCCATACCATGGTATCCACCTAATGGTGTCATGACGTGTGCCAGTATGTTTACAGACACAACTCCTACAAGATACAGGGAATGAGGGATGCAACCCATGGATACACTTAGGATCTTCTGGTGCTGTCTTCAGATAAGAAAATGTAAGTTCATATTCGTGCCCAGGAATCCTGTGTGGACTGTATCAGCACCTCCCTGGGCATGCCACTGCAAATATGCACTGTGGCTAGAAGCTGTTTTACTGCTTTTATAGTTCATTTTTCTCTTTCAAGTAATGATGCCTCCCTCAGTCCTCAAATAGAGCATGCTGTGTTTTTAAAGCATACTTTTCTCTAGTGATGAGTGTCTTGCCAAATCTCTGCTTATTCACAATGAAATTTCATGGCCTAACAACTCCTTTGCTAGATATCAAGAAGGTAATGAACCTGGACTGAAAGAAGATACAACTCAGGAATACTGTGCCAGAGGAAGGAAGAGCTGGCCAAACACAGAGGCTAGGTCATTGTCCTTAAGAACACTTCTGGGTTAGCCCTTTCATTATTCCCTCGTGAGGCACGTGAGAAGCAGCTTCTAACATTGGTGATATTAAGAGAAAGATGACATGGGTTCTAAACTTAGTTCTGAGATCTTCCTGACAGAAGAACCAGGCCTGGCGCACTGGCCAGAATGGGGTGTGGAAAAGAAGTGTCTCACTCAAGCCCTTCAGTTTCTACTTGGGAGACAAGGGAATTTTTCCTTGAGCAACATGTCCTACAATCTTGTGTTTTTGAATTCTCTCTAAGCTCAGCCCTAACTCATGTGGATCCTAAGTCAAAGCAGAAACCTGTGCTCTGAAGATGAACTGGATCAGCAGCGTGAAGAGGTGGAGGGAGACTAATGTGTCCGGCCCCAGAAGAGCATAGTTGGCCTTCAGAAAGACAGACCACCTTACAGAAGGCAGTGACGGCCAATCCCTCACGTTTAAATGCAGCTGCTTTAAAGTCTGTAGAAGACGGGCTGGAAAAGCTTTTGCAGCAGAAGCTGAAGCTATAGCTCCAGCCTGTGATGCCAACTCCGCCAATGGCAGAATCCAATCCAAGTGTTACACAGCCCTAGCGAGTTATCAGACCTTTCCTTCCAGTTGACTTTGTGAGGCAAATAGCATTCTATTTTGGGACCATCAAATCATCCCTAGTCTTGTCTTCATCTGTCATGATACCTGAGCTTAGCAGCCCCAGTGCCTGATAGGAGTTGCCATTGAGAGAGGCCATGTTTTTCAGCAAGCCAGAAACTAGTAGCTGGGACTGAGCCATGGCCACAAATGGTTAGCTATGGGCTTCCTTGGCAGTGGGACGGCAAGCCCTGCCTTTGGCTAAGGGGAAGGAAAATGTGAGCTTCCGGTTTCCCCTTGAGTGAAAGGAAAAAGAAGGGGCGTCCTACTTCTAGTCCTGGCTGACAGAACCTGTGTGATGTAACCTATTCCTAGATGGTGGACGCCAGAGGGTTGGAAAATGAGAAGACATTTGTAGATGTACAGCAGTATAACAAACCCCATGAACCCATCCCTAGCCTCAACCAGCTTGTAGCCAGGAAGACTGAAATTTCTGATGCTTTGAAATATGACAGCAGCCTAGTCACTAGTTTTCATAACCTAATTTTATAACTAGATTGCCCCTTGAAGGGGCAGTTATTCTTATGCTCTGTGGTTATTTTTTACCACACCACTTTGGCTGGCTAGGAGCAAGTCATCCATTTCCTATTCTCGGTCTAGTGTAGGCTCAGGGCAGCTCTCACCTGACAGGAAGTGACTGGAAATGATCGCCTCCCTCCCCTGTACAGCTTTAATTGTGCAGTTCCCTGAAGGAACAGGTTTTCCAGTCACTTCTGGTAGAACATGCACACATGTCCTTTTTTAAAGGATCCAGATGACAGGAGGACAGCCTGTGGCTTGCGTGGTGCAGAGGGGGCAGCCTGAAAGATAAGTTGCTCCAATTGCTCCAAGGAGGTTTTCCTAAGGTGGCAGATATGTACCAAGTATACAACATAGACCGATAGGCGTATTAGAGAAGTCAGGGAGGGGTGAGTTAGGGAGGTGAGTTAGGGAGGTGGTCACAGAAGACAACATGAACGGCAGCCGGGCTGGCCGCCACCTTGGCTGCAGGTTCACAGGCTGCACCCACGAGACTGCTGCAGCTCTAGGCCTGCCCTTTATTTCAAGGGCAAGCTTAAGGTAACTGAGGAAGTTTTGCTAAACCAGTTTATAAAGGACAAGATTTACAGATGTGCTCACCTGGGGGATCAGCGCTGAGACATCTTTAGTCAGGTTTACATTTAACACCTGCTGCCTATTCCCCTGGGAATCTAATCAAATAGTAAAATGCACTAAAAAAGTCCAGGTCTGCTCTTCCTCGATCTGTCTGAGTTTTAGCTTATGATCTGTTGGAAGCTGTTCAGCAATCGTCTAGAGGTCAGCTCGGAGACCAGAGGCACACCACAAATACTCCTCAGGCCCAGCAACATTTCCTGGGAGCTGTGCCCTACTTCAACTATGCAAAATATTAGAAATACACTTGGCATTTATGAATTAAACAAAAATTTGTGACTTTGACAATACCTGAGCAATCTGAAGGTCCAGAGTGTGAGGGCTTGTCATTTTACTGAAGCTCAGATGTGGGCCCAGGGCTGTGATGTTCACGTCATTAGCTAGTAGGTTCAGCCACTCCCCGGACTCCATATCCTCACCCAGTGAGACAGTCTATTCCTATAAGTACAATAACTCGTAAAACCATAGGATATTGGGGGGTGGGGGCCATGGAGCAAGAGGATAGAAATAACCCAGATGCATTGCTTGTGATGGAAGGGAAACATGCAGAAAGTTGGTTCTAGAAAGAGGCTGGATTTCAAGAATAGAATTTTGGACCCAAGATGTGAAGACAATTACAGAAACCACCAGCTGGTGTGAATTTGTAGTAACAGTCCCAGTTTCCCGGGTAAGCCTACAGAGGCTCCAGTGGATGGAAAAGCTGATCCTGTGAAAGTTGGAGAGGTGATTAAGAGACAGTGCAGACATAGAGGATATGAGATTCAATGTAAATGTGATCTAGGAGAAAGTGGGGAAGCTGACACTAGAGGACAAATTGGGGATTTCTGAAAGTCTCAAGACAAGTCCTTACAAATATCTAAGATGCAAAATTCAAAATTTAAAAATCAGAAGACATGCTTACAAACCAGTTTGAACATTCAATATCTGAGGACATTCTACATGGCTACACAGGATGGGCTCACTTGATTTTAAGGGGCTTTCTTTACAAACTTTAAAAAAAATGAGTCTCCTTCCCCCCCCCCCCATTGATCTCTCCCCAGCCACTCCCAAGCCCTCACCCCCACTATCGTCCATTGGTTTTGCTCACAAGTTAAGCTGCGATTACTAAATTCACTATTGAGAAATCCTAGCTGAGCCCTCCAAAGTGGTCAGAACTGCACACCTATGCAAACAAAACACTGCAGAAACGGAACGCGGCCCTGATGAGGTGAAGACCACAGGTTGTCTTTCACTGCCGCCCACCACATTCTCTGGGAGGTGACAAGTAGCACATAAACCTAAGCTGACATTTGAATCACTTGCTGGATCTTAAAATTTTGATAATAACTAGTTGCTACTTATCTTGAGATAACATATTGGTTAGCAGCAAAGGAGACATTTTAAAACCAGTACTGAATAGAGAGTACAGAATCTGAACACTCGGGTAGTGATAGTTCGCATAGACCACTTACTGAGCAATGTCCTTTCAGACTAATTTACTAAGTTTCTAGTAGAGCAGCAGTGTTATTTTGAATGTAAATATGGCCCTTACCTTCTAGGAGCTCTTGGTCTATTCATAGGTTAAATCAAAACATGTCTTTGAGCCTTCAAAAACACACTAGAAGGAGATCCAAAATTATTTTGATCCATTGCAACAGCATTGGAATAAGAATACATACAATGTCACACTGTGATTACCTTAAAAGTAAATTTTGGCATACTTGTTTTGGTTGGAGGAAGGCATCACTGAACTTTAAATCATACTTTAGCAACAGTAGGCAAACAGGCCACCTTCCTTCCTTACACTAATATCTACTTTTCAACAGTTTAAAGGTTCTTCTATTGTCAAATGTTTTCAAAATGTTTGAATCTACCTTTCCCCCCAGATTTTGGAAGTAGAGAAATAACAGTGGTACATAAAAACTTCTAGGCTTAAGCAAACTTCATTTCTTTCCATATACATTACTTGGCCCACTCACTAGAGGCATTTAATGTGGGCCTTGTTTGGCGTCCCGTAAGATTTCAGGAGGGGAGGGGGAAGGGAGGCCTACAAAGCAACACCTCTACCCCCTGCAGGAATGGTAGTGTCTTCACCAGGGCTGTTTCTAGGCAAACAAGATTCCTATTCCTTGGAGTTCAGCTAGTCCTTCAGGAATCTCAGTCCCAACCTTTTAGTCTCAGCCATTTAACTCAAGTCAAGTCTAAGCAAAATATAGTCCATAATATTTTCATAGTAATATTAAGGGATTATCTGTTTTCACCACCATTCTGTCATGAGCATGCAGAATTTCCCAGACTGCATGATGTGATACTGTGACAATATGAGAATTTTCTATCAAGTCTCATGTTAAAGAGATTTGCAAATATGTAGAATGTCACTCTTACTAAAATGTGCTTTGTTTTGGAAGATATTTTTCTGGGAATATTTATGTTAATATGAAATGTATTTACTTTTAAAGAATTAACTAAATATTTAAGACATTTAATTCTAACGTACATATCAACAGATATAATCCACACGAGCCAAAATATTCTTTAAATGTTTTTGAGTGGAAAGGGTTCTGAGAACGACTCCAGCCGACATGGCCACGCAAGAAGCACTTGCCACTGATGCTGCACCACCCAGTTTTATGTTTCCGAACACGCGCAGGATTTCTCACACCTTTTGGGGAAAATTTACCATAAAAGAATAAAACAAAATTAGCAATGTTCTTTCTCCCTCTGCCCTAGTAAATTCTATGGAGAATTTCTTTTCAATCTGGGAGGTAAGCTTAGCAAACCAAAGCCAATACTGCGCATAATTCTGCTCTCTATCCACAAAGCAATAGCCTAAAGGGCTTTGAGAAGAGATCACAGAACGAGCACAGTCCTTACCTTGGGGATGGGACTACTGCACGTCCGAGTTCTACATGTACTTCATTTCTGAGGTGAAACACGCACTGCCTTTGTCACAAACCAGCAAAACGGGAAGCTTTGCACCAGCATCAACAAATGAATAAAAACACCTACCTTTGAAACCTCTTGGTTCATGTAGTCTAAAAGAATGTTTTATTCTGGGATTCACATATCATTCCTGAATGAAGCTATTTTAAGTTGAAAATAAGAGAAGCTTGGTCAAAAAAATGATTTTATAACATCTGTGCAAACCTGGGGAGGGCCAAAACTTGAGGTGGTTTCTGAAGTCAAGTACACAGAATGGTCAACTTTTTCAAGGTCATCCTCAAGGTGCAACTAAGACTTCAGGCAAATCTGTGGAGTCCAGTAACAATAAACGGAACACTGCTCCCAGAGCCAGAGAAGCCTTCTGCTTCCGCTGTCATGGGGACAAAATTCACAGGCTCAGACTGTCACAGAAAGCATTTATTACCACAGAGGAAATCAGGAGCCCACGCCGGGCAGCCTGGGCAGTGCGTGTGATTGGGGGAGGGGGCAGTAGGCAGGACCCCCATCAGTCCTGTCTGGGCAGTCTCTGACCAGCAGGTTTGCTCGGTCCAGGAGAGCTGGCGTCTGGGCTTGTGTGTTTGTATGGCTCAGGAGGTCAGCCTTAACAGGCTCCTCCTGGACAAAACAAAGGACAACAGCTGCACAGATACCACCTTAAAATGGAAATCAAATTAGGTTCATTACATCAGGAAGTACACTTCACCCTGATCATAAAACACAAGGAAAGGTGCACTGGGGTCTACTGGATGGCCTGTGTTTGAGATAAGATGCTTTTAGAACCTAAACATAGGCAGGGCCTTTCCCCTTGCTACCAGTAAGCAGCACACAATTTACTAGCCAGCTTTAAAAGTTACTGTTATCTCTGTTATCTGTTATTATTTGGATTTTGAACAAAATTGATGGAGTAGGAGCCAGTAGAGGAATCCTGTTTGATCTGAAAATTTTCTGTGGAGAGTCCAAAAGGTCGGAGAACCAAGTTCCCAAGATCTTTTAGTTTACCTGCAATGTAAAAGCGAAAACGCAAATAAATATGGGGAATGAACAGAAGCAGGAAGACCCCCACTGAGCTTGCCTTACTATCCGATTACAAAATATAAAGAGCATCTCTTGGTAGTTACAGAAACTCCTGCTTTTAAAATGAGGAGGCCTCAGTCCCCACTCCCCCTCTGGAGTGCAGTCACTTTGATGCCATCCACCCTGGAACCTGTGTGTACATGAGCGGGAGGGAGCCCAGCTGGCTCCTGGGACAGCAAAGCTTCCTGTCCAAACTGGCCAGAACCATCGAAGGACATAGACTTTGGGGTGAGTGGTGGCCGAATCACGTGCTGCTCCCGGGTAAACGAGGGCACCCTGCCAATCCCCCCTGCCTGGCGGTGGGACACAGGCCTCTCCATGTCTGTTCTCTAAGGAAACAGCAGCAGCCATCTGCTGAATCTAATTCCACTTAGCAGATTTCTACTGATTTCAAATTCAAGAGCCTCCTCCTTTTCTACGGAAGGCCTCACCTGGATTCCACACCACACTCATCACTTCTCGGGGAAGAGGTGATCTCGTTCATTTGCACAAGCCAGTCAACCTCAACAGTCCAGCCTTCTCTCCCCAAGTTTCAGGCTCTCACTACCAGCGACTTCCTGTCCTAAAGCCAGAACTGAGACACATGGTGTAACCAAGGGATTTTATGCTGATTCTACATACAAGAAAGTCATGGAGCTTGTATGTCAATAGTTGAGGGAGTTTCTAGAACATTTGAGAGATTCTTAGGGATTTATGGGGCAAAGGGATGGAATATTCGAAACCAGGAGTGTTTTAGAAAATATTGGCTAGGATGAGTGAGAAAACAGTTTCAATCCTTTCTAAAACTGTTCTTAATTTTTCTTGCAGGTTTGCTTCCAATGGAGATGAGAATGGGGGTAAAAGGGAAAGAAACCCCCATCACCAGAGGTACAGGGTCCTCCCATCTTATCCCTGTTAGCAGCTTTGTCCCTCTGAGGCCTCCCCTCTTGAAGTAAAGCCCAGTTAAAGAACAGAGATGCTGCCCTTCAGATGTCCAGGCCTGTACTAATAACTCATGGAAAGAACCTTTGGTTTCGTTCTAAGATTTATCCCTCTGAAGCTCACCACGTCCTGAGAAAGCTCCAGGAACGCAGGGCAACCATTCTCCAGGCAGGCTTCCCAAACATAAACCTGGAACACATGCTCAGTGCTTCTCTTTAAGGAGCATCACTGGTGTGGAACTCGTCCCTGCACACGGGGGTAGCACAGAGCATGGTCTTGGTAGAGAAATGCAGGGATGGGGACCACAACAAGCAGAGACAAGATGGGGCACCCTCAGGAAAGTGTCACCCAGAACTTTGGCAGTCTGACTTGGCGTTGAGGAGAGGGAGGAAATCAACATTTTAAGGAGCCAAATAAAATGTCCCTGCTGGCATAATCTGCGGCTCCTCCTACACAGTGAGTGAGCATGCATCTTGAGAGTCCCAGAAGGGCAGTTCCACTGGAAACCCCTGTCCAGGGCCACTACCTGGGTGGAGGGTTCACTGCAGGCCCCTCCCCAGCTAGGCAGGAGTGAGCAGTGTGTCCATTGGGCAGAAAGGGAGGGGGGAGGGTGCATGGCATCAGGTTTAGGTTCCCACAAGCCAGGCCCAGCGTCTATGGTTCTTGTGTCATAGGGAAGGCCACTGATGGTTTAAGTACTGAGCTTTTGGGGTTGTTAGTGCTGTGACAGAGTAAAGAATGAACCAGAAGAGGAGAGCCTGGAGGTGGCTGACAGAAAGGCAGTGCCACATTGTGGGAAAGAGGCCCTTTATTCACTGACCAAACATCTGAATGTCTACGATGTTGGGTAAAGCAACTCAGAAATCAGAGTGGGGCCAGTGGAACATAAGGGAACAGCGCACAACTTTCTGGTTGGACCAACAAGTTTCTAGCGTCTGAAAAGTTCACCTTTTGCTGTTGAAGATGATGGCAGAGAAGCACCTTCAGTAACGATCATGCTCCTAAAGAGATGCACAATCACACACATGAATTTTCCTGCTGCTGAGAGTCAGGTTGGACACTCAGACAAAAAGCAGCTTCCTTGTGCCTAAGACAGGATCATTTGCCAAACTGGCCTAAGTGCCACACTTCTCACTAGTGGCCAAATTCCACCCCCACTCTGCCATCCGGGCAGTCATCAGTTAGGTTTCCTTATTACCCCTGTAGCAAATCTGGCACCGTCACTCAGCCTGACTTTGGGGAGCTCTGTCCAGGACACCTCTTTCCACTTCATCACATCACTGACCCCACACCTGAGATCCTCAGACCTCAGATCCCCTGCCTCTCATGGCCATGAGGTCAATCTGTCGAGAGAAAGGGACAACAGCAAACACTCCCGTTGGACCACTTTCCTCAAATATGAAGCCAATCGGATTGTCCTGTGCTCAGCAAGGACTGTGGCACTGGGGCTGAGGCCACCAGGTCCCCACTCCTATTGTGATGACATTTATAAATGACAGGCTAGGAAGGGAGGGCAGAGTATGTTTTACCCATTCCGAATTCCAATCAGGATTTTTCCCCCTAAGGAGGGCGTATATAGGTCTTCTAACAAAAGAAAGTCAAGTTACAGAGAGAAAAGAAAACCTGAATAAAAGCTCATTTTGTTCAATAACCACATAACTTCCTAACACGAAGCAGTTTTTTAAATCTTTAACTACCAGTGCTCCAGCAGAAGCTACCATTCCCACAGAAACTCACACAAAAAACTGTGCCAAGTCCACGGCAAAAGCTTGCTCCACTTCTAAGGAAGTGACATTATTTTGCACTCAGAATGACTACCCTCCAAGGATCTCACGGCACACGAACCACAGCCACGCCACCCGTAACAAGGAGGGGAGAACACCAGAAAGCTCTTGTGGGGCTCAGTCCATGCAGAGTGATTTCTCCCCTCCAGGCTCTCCGATGGCAGGTAACACCCACAAGCAATACTTTATTCATGACCCTTATATTCATTAACAAAAAAGAATCCAGCTATTAATACTATTCACGTGTAACAACAAACCGACTATCACTTACCAAGAACTTAAATTAAGTGGGATGGGAGATTTCATTACAGAAGCAACTGAAGGAATTAATTCAACTTGAATATTTCACATGGAGGGAAAAATATAAGTAAAATCCAAAGCCATGAAGACAGGGCTCATTAGAATTTACAGTGACAGGGACAGATGGAAGTTTTGATCCCAGCTGCCATTGATGACACAATCAGGCTCAGTTTGCACTCGTTCCTTCACAGTTTTGCACAAAGCCTAGAGAGCACTGCCTAGCTGTCTTTCCCATGTCCACTGTGGTCATTCATAAAGCCATCTCTTTCAGCAGGAAGTCTAGCTCAGCTAAATGCACATACTTATTTTGTGTGTGGCTATAATAAAGCATCATTGTTAGAATAGGAGAGAAACGCTCTTTTTTTTTGACAAAAGAGTATCTCCAAAATAACTTTTCTGCTCAAACATGGTGTAAAGTTTAATTAAATAAGTAAATTAGAGAAAGAGACTTTTGGGGAAAAACTGGGGAAGGCTCTAGAAATTGCCAGTCTGAAGCAGCTCTCCCTGGAGCCTGTGTCCAGACAGCAGGGTCGGAGGGCTGTGGATTGCCTGGGCTAATGGGCTCTTCTCAACCAGCTCTCCTATCAGAGTGAACCATGGGGAAATTTGTTCTCATTCTCTGGATCCCGACGCTTACAGCTCATAAAAGGCCAGGCTCAATTTATTGTAAAAGATTTTCCTTTAGGCACATGTGACTGCAATATATTAAATATAAGTCACGAGACAGATTTAGAAAATATTCATAAGAAAGACCCTATACTCGATCTTGAGTAGGGAAACATCAGGTTATAAGCAGAATATGCTGGGCAGACTGTTCATGAGAGGGGTTCTCTGAATCCAGCTATAAAACCCTGGCAAACAAGACAAGTAACTAAAACATGGATCAAAAGAATCCATTTGCCCTACCCTCCACTCACAGCCTTTCCCCACCTCCCCTAATCCCTGCCTTCTCACATCTCCTCAAAGAGACTCAATGCATTTTCAAAACAGAAATTCCCTTGATTCTGCCATGGTACTGGCCGATAGTGACAGCATCCTAATGAACTTAAAGCCTTAGGCTGTTTACTCAGTGAAGAAACTCAACTGTTCTCATGACACTCATGATCTGAAATGCAGGTTGCTGGTATCCCAGGTTGGGAACTGTGTTTGCATTCTTTTAGGCAGGGAAAATTTCCAAGAAAAATAAACAGCAGTTGGGTTTTGAAAAGCTGACACCCTCTGTAAACCACAGTGCTCGTCCTGGAGTGAAACAGCTAAGAGCTCACTAGCCCCACGGAACTGCCGCCCACAACAAATGGAAGGCCCAGAAGTCGTTTCAAACTGTTGTGTTTCCCTTGAAAAAAAATGCTGCTGTCCCTGGGACCCACGCTTCCCAGATACTTATGGTCAAGAGAAATAAGAGAAGCAAACTTACCTAACATCTCTTCCTTCAGCCTTTCATTTCGTTCTTCAATTTGCTTAGGTAATCTCTGCGGGGAAAAGAGGAGAAACCGGGGCTGGTAAAAAATCCCTCAGCTTTATTTTGAATTTGAGAAACATTAAAAACGAATGTGAATGTGAGATAAGGTAAAGTACAGATATGTGATATTAAATAAAAAATATTTTTAATTTAATATCACATATCACTGTTTGTGGGTGAGCCACATGAAGGTAGGAGTTTTGTTTAGTTCACTGCTCTACGTCCAGTTCTTGGCAACAGTGGCCCAAGGAAAACCTCAATAAAGATGTGGTGACCAAACATATACACAAAAACATGTCTGAAAGGATACTTACCAGAATTTTACAATGGTATGTATACTTAGGTGGTGGGATTATGGGTGATATTTTAAACTTTTTTGCTCATTTATATATTTTTTACCTTGAAGTCCTTTCTTTATAGAATCTCATTTACTGAGAAAATCAGATCGACAATGGATGTTTTTAACCTTGGCACTATCGGCATTTTGGACGAGGACATTCTTTGTTAAGGGGGTTGTCTTGTGCACGGTAGGATGTGGAGAGCAACCCTGGCCTCCACCTACTTAAGACGTCAACAGTACCATTCCAGTCATGACAACGTTCCAGACACGGCCAAACGTCCCCGGGAACCAGATCATTCCTGAGAACCACTGATCTACATTAGAGTCTCTTTTGGTCCCTTTTAGCTCTGTAATTGGCCCCAAGTACTCTGGGATTCCAGTAATAACTCTATTATAAGAATTAAAAATAAAATAAATTCTTTATGCATATAACAACTAGCATAAAAGGCTTCCTTTCACAGAAGGCTTAAAACTAATATGACAGGATAAAGGCTACCAAGAATTTGGCCAAGGTTTTAAGTATTCCGTTTCCTCATGTCAAAGTTAGTTGATCTTACCACCATTCAGAGATATGTTAAAAGTCAAATAAAGGACTAAAACTGGTTTCAAATTGCTTATGTATTTTAATTATCCAAACCAGGCTGTCTCCCATTACTCCATTTCTAGATAAATAAGAGATCTGTTATTATGGAAGGAAGTATGCATAAAAACAGAGCAAAACAAAACTCAAACCACCTAGGATATTAATGCGAAAAGATCAGTCAACATTTCTCAGGTTTGCTCAGTAGAATAATCATTCCAAGAGAGAAGTGGGAAATCCTGCAGAGCAGGGCAGACAGGAAATAGAAACAAGTGAAGGAATTGGCAGAAGGCAGTATGGAGCAGCGTGGCCAGCAGTGGGACGGGAGAGATCCAGCCAGATGGTGCATACAGGAGTTCAAGAAGAACCCGGTATGTCCACATCTTCCAATTTTTAAAAAATATACTTTTATTGATTTCAGAGAGGAAGGGAGAGGAGAGAGAGAAACATCAATGATGAGATAGAATCATCTATCGGCTGCCCCCTGCACGCCCCCCATTGGGGATCGAGCCCACACCCCCAGGCATGTGCCCTGACTGGCATGGAACTATGACCTCCTGGTTCATAGGTCGACGCTCAACCACTGAGCCACACTGGCCAGGACTTCCTATTTATTTTCAAGAAGAGTATGCTTTGATTTTTATCTAATCAAATCTTCCCACTTTTCTATATTGGCAAGTGGCCTCAATTAAAAACAAACAAACAAAAAGCTGGCTTAAACAAAACATGTCTGTAGATCCCCACCTCCTATCTGCTGGCCCATGCTCTCCCAGGCGTGCTGGGGTGCAAGACAGGCCTCTCCACCCGAACGGCT
The DNA here is from genome assembly GCF_027574615.1 of Eptesicus fuscus. NCBI lineage: Eukaryota > Metazoa > Chordata > Mammalia > Chiroptera > Vespertilionidae > Eptesicus > Eptesicus fuscus. The sequence goes on along the minus strand of NC_072478.1, from coordinate 94,629,819 downwards.
CTCTGCAGAGGGTGGCAGTGAAGAGAGCTGTTTAGTTCAAGTCAGGTTTCTCAAATTGATTTGAACCCCCATTATTATGGGGTAATAACATGTGCACATCCAATTCAGTAGTACATCCTTTAGAATATATGCTGCTCTATGCATTAGGGACAGTCACAGAGTGGTTTTAGAGGTAAAGTACAAACCTGGAGTTATTTTTAAAGTGGGGAAGCAGTAACATTTAGCTAATTTACAACTGACATGAAAATTAGCCCAGCCAGCGTGGCTCAGTGATTGAGTGTTGACCTATGAACCAGGAAGTTACAGTTTGATTCCTAGTCAGAAAACATGCGGGCTCGATCCCCAGTGTGGGTCATGCAGAAGGCAGCTGATCAATGATTCTTTATCACTGATGTTTCTCTCTCCCTTCCTCTCTGAAATCAATAAAAATATATTTAAAAAAATTATAACATCTAGAAGCAAAAGGAATGCAGTGTCGGAGATAAGACTAGAAGTCATTTTAAAAAGGACAAGAAGATTAATTTAGGATATATTCAATTGCAAATGTGATAGGCCTATGACAATAAATAGAAACTTGGTGACTGAATAAGAAAAAGGATGGATAGAAAACCAGAAATTCCTTACCTATAACACTTAAGACTCACTTTGGTCTGAACTGTACTACAGTGGACAAGACTGTCCTAGTCCAACAATGAAGTAAGATTTCTGTCAACCCTAGAGATGAAAGGTTTATACAGGTAACACATTGAGGATGGAGTTTAAATGGCACATGGTGAGTCTCTGGCTACCACTTTCAAGTTCTGTTGCCCATATATTGTGATAGGCTCCTCAAAAGTATAGAAATGGAATGCAGTTGTGTCCCAAGGATTATTTAAGACTCACTGAGTAGCAACACAAGGAAAAGAAGAAAAGAATGAGGCTTACCATACAAGCTTCCCTGGCTTGGTGCACTGATGGGTCTTTTTCTAGAATGGACTTGTAGTCTTCCAGGGCTTCATCGAGCTTGTCGGTGCTCTCGTACAGCTCCGCTCTCCTCAGCAGGGCCCTGATGTAACTGGGGTTTAGCTGAATGGCTGTAAAAGGAGAAGAGGTAACTGTTACCATGAAAAAAAAAAGGGCCTATACATACTCAGCCATATCAAGTCTCTTAACCCTTTGTACGCCATAAGAGTCTATAGACGCAAGTGGGATGGTTTCTGTTTAGGACATGTGGCATTAACTGGTTAATCAACCATCATTCAGGGTCTAAAGGAAGAGCTATTTGTCCAAGGCTATACCTGAGGCCAGCAAGCTTTTTCTGGAAAGGGCAAGACTAAAGATTTCAGGCTTTGCAGGACAGACTGTCTGTCACAACTACTCAACTCTGCTATTGTAGCATGAAGCAACCAGACAGTGCCTGAGCCAACAAGGGGGTGTGTTCCCATAAACCTTTACTGACGCTGAGATTCGAACTTCACATAATTTCCATGTGTCACAAAATATTATTCTCATGGATATTGGTTCCAAACTCAAATCTGGAAATAGTCTTCCCCTTCCTCTCATTTTCCTGACATGGCTCCTCCTCTTCGGACCGCAGCTGGAAATGACTGTTGCCCACTGTACGCCCTGCTAACCAAGCTTACAAGGCATTTTCTCATCATTTGGTTACAGAGAAAGGAACTCTGAAAATCAGCAGTTTGTTCCTAATTTACAGTTTTCAAAGCCACACATCACACACAGATTAAGGTTAAATTCCTTCTTCCAAACAAAACTACATTCAGAATTAGTTCCAGCCCAAGATAGTAATAGATTAGAAGTAGTTAGCTACATTCTAATGTAGCAATAGTTTAATTCAGGTACTGAAAAAGAAATAAGAAATACAAAGAAAAGAAAGCCCCAGCAGAGGGGATGATGAATTAATGTAAAAAAAAAAAAAAAAAAAAAAAAGAAGAGAGAACTCATGCTTACTATGAGAGTTGGACTAGACAGCATAAGGTTCTTTCTAACCCTATGGTTTTCTCAAAGAAATTATTAAATAAAGAGAGGAAAACAAATAAAAATACAAATTATGAAAAGTAATAATTAGCCAGTAAACCTCATGAGTAGTAAGATGCAAGGAAAAGTGATTATGTATGTTCTCCATACCAAGCTGGTTAGAAAGGTAAGAAAAACTGGCCCATCAAAAATTTTTTGACTGGCTTATTTCACTTAGCATAATGCTCTCCAGTGAAATAAGCCAGTCAGTGAAAGAAAAATACCACATGATCTCATTCATTTATGAATAATAAAGAACATTATAAACTGATGCACAAAAAGATACAGAGGCAGAGAAGCATCGAATAGACTGTCAAACAACAGTGGGAAGGCTGGGGAGGGTTGAGGGGCGGGGGGAGGTAAGAGATCAACCGAAGGACTTGTATGCATGCATATAAGCATAACCAATGGACGCAAGACACTGGGAGGGGGGTGAGGGCATGTGCCGGGGGGTAGGGGGGGCTGGGGGAAGGTCAATTGGGAAAAAAAAAGGAGACATATGTACTACTATTTGTAATACTTTAAACAATAAAAAAAAAGGAAAATAAAAATAAAATTTTTTGAAAACAAAACAATAGTGATCCTAAGTCTAGGTGTCTCTAAGTTGGTGGGATGGAAAGACCCTGATAGAACTCAGATAAAAGTGGCAGTCTTGATTCAGTGTGTGGAACCTGAAAGGGTAATTAAAATGATGGCAAATAGGTTTAGAAGAATTATTACATCTGAAGAGTACCAATTCCCAACAGAAACTGCCCCTTACCCCCGCACACACAGATCCAGATGCCTGATAGCAGCTAAGATCTTCAGTTTCAATTTCAAAGTAAAGTAATTTGGACACTATAGGAAGTAAATTCTGTTTCAGCAGATTCTGCTGCCAAGGTAGCTCTGAATTTTTCTTCACATACCCTATCTAATAAAGAGGGGAATATGCAAATTGACCTTCACTCCATCACAAAGATGGCTGCACCCACAGCTGAGGCCAAGTTCCCAAAAGGAGCCTTAATGAGCAATCAGCAGGGACCTGAGGCTACACCCTCCCCCGCACCTGTGGGGCTTGACAGGGGACCTCAGGCTGCATCCCCCACCTGGTGGGGCTTGATGGGGGACCTCAAGGTGCGCTTCCCATCCTGGTGCTGGGCTAGGGGACCTCAGGCTGCTCCCCCGGCCCCAGCGCCAGGCCAGAGAACCTCAGGCCGTGCCCCTCACCCGGCAGGGCTTGACAGGGGACCTCAGGCCGTGCACCCCACCCAGTGGGGCTTGACAGGGGACCTGAGGCTGCGCCCCCCTGCGGTGGGGCGTGACGGGGGACCTGAGGCTGCGCCCCCCTGCGGTGGGGCTTGATGGGGGACCTGAGGCTGTGCCCCCCCTCGCCTGGCGGGGCTTGACGGGGGACCTCAGGCCATGTCCCCCACCCAGCGGGGCTTGACAGGGGATCTCAGGCCGTGTCTCCCACCTGGCGGGGCTTGACGGAGGACTTCAAGGCACGCCCCCCCCGCCCTGGTCTGGGCTGGGGGACCTCAGGTCACGCCCCCCCGTCCTGGTGCTGGGCCAGGGGACCTGAGGCTATGCCCCCTGCCCGGCAGGGCTTGACAAGGGTGGGACTGGCTGGGTCTGGATCTAGCCCAATGGGAGGGGGCTGGCCGGGTCTGAGTCTCGCGCGATTTTGAGGTGCATGTGGGTGGGCGGGGACTTGACTCTGGGTCCCGTGATGAGCCCCAGACTCTGACAGGAGGAAGGTTTTCATATACATTACTAATTTTCTTTCATCTCTGACACTTCTATTATAACGAAAGGGCAAATAGCAATATTAATTTATTTCCTCTAATTAATCCCCTTTTAATGTGCACGAATTTCATGCACTGGGTCACTAGTTTATTTATAAGCCTGGATAAACAGACTCAACTATCCATTCAAGAGCACACTTACACTAAGGTGACTACTACATAATACCTCTGAGAAGGGCTAAACCATAAAGCTACTTCTTTAAAGGCCTCAGAGGAAGGGGGCACAGGTACAGATCACACCCGACCCAGAGCCTCTATCTCTGTTGGTCTAGCCGAGGTGAGGCTCTTAATGTTAACATGTAACAAGATCAAAAAGTTGTACCTTTGCTGCAGTCACTGATGGCCATCTCTTTCTTGTCCTAAAAGGAAATATAAGATTGATATGAGTCACCCTGGTTCTATCTTAATGGTCCAAAGGCTCAATGACAAAGCTGATCATTAATAATTGCTTATGGAGATGCAGAATGCTCTTCAAAGAAAACACACAAAAACATGCAACTTACTTCCAAGCTAAAATTCAAATATGGTGACTTGAAAGTCTTCTGACAACAAAATATTCAAGTAGCTTCTTCCTAAATATCTTAATCTTTTGCACTCGGATGTCGAGTGTGACTCGACACGGTTAGCATTAGAATAAAGGAATCGAGAAAAAAGCAAGCGAGTGCAAAGGGTTAAAGACTGTTGTCATGGACCTATTTGATTTGCAAGATGCTCTATGTCAGAATGCTGATACTGAGAAAACTTTGTGATCAATAAACAGGGCAAATGACTAAAATATGGATAACTGAATTAATAACCCTCCTCTTTGGCTAGCTGACCCAAAGTGGTATCTTCTAGAAAGTATACAAATGGTATGTCTACAATAACACAGTGTGGCTTGTCATGCAGTCTCAGTTAAAACCTCAATTCATCCACTGATGAAACAAAGATACACAACCACCTACCAAATGAGACCCCTCACTGACTGAGCTGCTGAATCGAGAAGCATGACACAGTGGACAGAACACAGTGGACAGAAGAGTCGAATGAACCTGACTCTTGTTCCAGCTCTGACACCAACCTGCTGTTTAACTCCCCCAGTTCTAAAATGTCTATTTCCCCCAATTAGTATTCTACAATGTTACAGAAATGATAGTTTAAATAAATGTTCAACAATTCTGTAATAGCTACTGTAGCAAATACTAAATATTTTGCAGAGTATTTTAGAGCAATGTCTACCAAACTGAATTTTAGGATTTAATTAAAAACAGTTCCAGGCTGGGGAGTGAAGGCTGAATGGGTGCAGGGTATCCTTCTGGGGTCATGAAAAAGTTCTGGAACCAAATGGTGATAGTTGCATAACATTTATAAATGTATTTAATAGAACTAAACTGTATGCTTTAAAAAGGTTAAAACGGTCAATTTAAAAATATATATATATTTTATTGATTTCAGAGAGGAAGGGAGAAGGGAGAGAGAGAGAGAAACATCAATGATGAGAGAGAATCATTGATCGGTTGCCTCCTGCATGCCCCCTACTGGGGATCGAGCCCACAACCCAGGCATGTGCCCTTGACCGGAATCGAATGCAGAACCCTTCAATTCGCAAGCCGGTGCTCTATCCACTGAGCCAAACCAGCTAGGGCTAAAACAGTCTATTTTATGCCAGGTGCCTTTTACCCACAATAAACACAGAAGGTTCCAGAGTCATCTGAAAAACAATGCATTATATCTCTTCCAATGTTCATTATAGCAATTCACATATTAAAAGCTCAAAGAAGTCTTGTAGTAAAGCAATCTGTGTAATTTTGTACAAGTCAGTATTTCCCCAATATATTAGCTTGCTATAAATCTAAAACTCTCAATTTCCTATCTTAAAGTTCTGAAAAAGGAGTGGCTCTTTACAATGCCTGTGCCCCTAAGTAAGCATTATTAAGCTGCAGTGCATCTTAGGAACAGCTGGCCTTTTGCAGATCAGGAACGGTGGCCTTTTACTGCAGAATCCTCTGCTTCAGGCTCAGAGTCTGCTAACAGCTCAGGGGACCCAAGTGTTGCCTGCTGCTTAGAGTGATAATCTGCAAAGTGGGGCATGTGGAACAAAATCAGAACTTCTTTACCACCCTTTCATAACTTCTGTTAGTCTATATACATATATAAGTCAATGTACAGAATATACAAGGAGTATTTTTAAAAAACTTTAATCTGCTCTTTTAGGGCTCTGTCTCTCTTGTGGAGGCAGGCACAGACCTGACACTCTGCCCTCACCCGTCTGCCTTTTCTCTCTCCAGACATGAAATATAAAGCTTGGCCGGGCACACTCCACCAGGGATGCTGAGCCTGCAAACTTGCTTTTCAGAAATTCTTCCTAAAGCAGTGAACCCATCACCTCTGTGAATAAACTCAGAATATGGTCCTTAATTGTTAAAATGCATTAATCCTGGACATTTTCAAGTCACTAATTTTTGAATCTTCTTAAAAATATCAAAGAGTGCAACTTAAAAGAACAAAACAACCACCCACCCACCCCACTGGCAAACCTATCCTTTGTAAAGGAAATGGTCACAGAGCAACTCTCTCCTGAGTTCTCCTCACATGTGACCAAGACCACACATTGCCCTAACTCAGAACCAGTTGATTATACTAGCCTGAGCCTAGCAATACCGATAACTTGACAACTGTATAAACAAAGAATCCCCTGGCCCAGGAGCCAGATGGGCATGGTGCATTTTGTTTGACACTGAAGGTGCCCTTGAATCCATTTAGCAATGACAACTTCCAGTCTGAGAACGGGACAAGATGTCTCCAAGGAGCAAAAGCGAAATAGGAGAGTTTTCCAAGCTAAGTGTAAACACTGTTAGGTGTGAATTCTGATTGACGGTAGAATATATTAATGAGTAATGTTTAAATACACTTAATTATTTTTATTTCCCCTAATATGTGTTTATATACTCTAGAATTATTCTCTAATGCCACATGAATCACCCCCAAAACTTACTTCACTTTGGAGACTAAATCCAATAATAAAACAAACAAGTTCAGGTTTTAAAAAAACAACACCTTTCTGCACATCTAAACCATCCTGGATTTCCCTTCTCCCCGCCCCACCCCCCTTTTAAACTTGGTTATCCAAAGAGACTTTGGTAGCAGCACTAGAGTATTTCAGGCAACATCAATGAGAAAGTGACAAATCTAACTTTTAATACCAACATGTACAAAAGAAATACAACTACACTCTTTTCTATTCTACATTCACCGTGCTACACCAGGTTCTCAAGCCTTTAGAAACGCAAAATGTTCCTGAACTTTCCCCGACACATATCTTGCGGTTAAGGGCACCACTCATTCCAACTGGTGGACATTTCTCCCCACGTCATACTTTCAACAGGAAAATCAGACCCTCTGGAAGAAGCATCTTGAAATCCCAAGTTTTAACCAGTGCTTCCCTTTGGTCTTTATCTAGAATCCCAGAGCCTAAAACTGTTCCAAGCCATGCACCTCTAAGGTCTTTGCTTCATTAACCTTCCCTAGTTTGGTGGAAACTTTGCCAGCCTTCTTTCTGTAAAGTGTTCACTCAGCCACTTTAATGAGGAATGTTAACAGTAATCTGACTCAAGTTTTAAAACAATATGTTTCTATCTCTCTTGTGCCCTTTATATCGGAAATATATGAGCAGGAAAAGGAAGACACCAACGTTAAGGCCCTATGTGAGTTTTTGGAGAGACACTATCCTACAAATACACTGCAAGTCCATGTGCTTCTTCTTCTTCTTCTTTTTTTTTTTAAATATATTTCATTGATTTTTTACACAGAGGAAGACAGAGGGATAGAGAATTAGAAACATCGATGAGAGAGAAACATAGATCAGCTGCCTCTTGCACACCCCCTACTGGGGATGTGCCCGCAACCAAGGTACATGCCCTTGACTGGAATCGAACCTGGGACCCTTGAGTCCACAGGCCGATGCTCTATCCACTGAGCCAAACCGGTTTCGGCCCATGTGCTTCTTAAAAAAAGAAAAGGTCAATGTTACATACCTGTTTCATCCTTGCAGCAGCTCTATTTGAAAACAGAATAGACCTGTCTTTCTGGAAGCAGGATGGGCACATTTGAAGGGCTTGGCTATAAGAACTTTCGGCTTCTATGTAATCTGAGGATAAGGTAAAAGGTGAGAGGTTTATTATTATTTTATTCCTGATAGACTGTGTTCCATAGGATCTGAGAGTGCATAGCCTTCCAGTCACAGGACAAAGGTCTCCAACAGAAAACTCCAAATGTTCAGCTTCCATTTGGCTTCTCAATTTAGTAAGGAGCTTTGAAAGGGGTTTGGGAACTGGACAGATGAAAGAGACTGAAGTCTGGGATTAATGGCCTGTTGACTAAAGACCTTAAAAGAGAAAGTGGTGATAAATTTATATATTCATTGCCACACACAGAATGATAATCAGGGTCCTAAAGGAAAATTGTCTATTCACGTGTCTTTCTCAGGTTAGAAATAGTTAATAAAATACAAAGAGATACGTTTTCAAAATTAGAACCATTAGTTCTCTTAGAACAAAGTAAGTGATGACTGATTAAACCAGGATGTAAGAACACATTTTTAAGCCTAGAAATAACTAGGGAGAAATGTTACTACTCCTAGATTCTTAAAGCATCTACCCTTTAAGATGTGGCAAAGGCTATCATAAGATCAAACAGTTGCCCAAAGTATCGGAATGAGCCCGACTTATTCCTAAGCCTATGGAGGAAACCCAGAAGGACACGAAGAGCATCTCTCTGCTTACAGCATCCGAAGAAAAAGGCACATGAAAGCGCAGCCCAAGTACAAGCAGGATTCCTCCCTGGGCCCTGCCGGGACCCGCGGCTGGTTTTTATAGGCTATTCAAAGTGAGGACTGGGGCCCTGGTTTTGCAGCAGTGCAGCAAAGAGCCTGTTAACATTCCAGGTTAGAGATCGCCAAAGCCACAGCTGAAGAGTTTTCCTCCCAATTTCTGGATTTATAGAGATTGGATTATAGAAAAGAAGAACTATGTCTGTGCCAAGAGACACATGGTAACTGGTCACTGTCAGCTGAGAGCGATTTGAACCTGGTAAAAAACAATATTGCAAATGCTGGAAGGCAGAATGTATTGAGAGCAGTTTATTTGCTAGTTGTTTCCAAATGTTCTTTGGGGCTTTCTCCAGACTCTATAAGAGAAAGAGGAGTCAAGAATGAGAAGACATCAGTGCTGAAACAGTTCTCTCTTACCTCCTTTCTTAAATTGCTCATTTCCCTCCTCCTTCAGTCTAGTGCTCTCTTCTCTTCTTTTCTAAAAGAGACCAGAGATTGACAGAATTTGTTACAATATTATTTTAAGTGAACAAAAAGGTCAGCTTTCTTTACATATCAGGCTACTTAATAGGCAGCAGCTGGACTTAACACACACACACACACACACACACACACACACACACACACACAGACTGATTTCAGAGAGAAGGGAGAGGGAGATAGAAACATCAATGATGAGAGAGAATCATTGATCGACTGCCTTCTACATGCCCCACACTGGGGATCGAGCCTGCAACCTGGGCATGTGCCCTGACTGGGAACCGAACCTGTGACCTCCTGGTTCAAAGGTCAACGCTCAACCACTGAGCCATGCCGGCCTGGCAAACAACTTGACTTTTGAGAATTGGGTCAGTTCTATCTAAATCTCCAACAGATATAGAAAAAAACACATAACTACCTGGCTAATCACCAACACATTCTTGATTGTGTTTAAAATGCAAATCATAGGTTTCCTATGTTTATCTTTTGCACAGAATGGTAATTCAGGTATCATTTAATTTCTACTTACTCATACTGAAACTAAGCAACACATCTACTGGTATACACATCACTGTAAATTCAAAATCTGTATCTGGAGTTTATTAATCGCATGATCTTGGACGACTTCCAGATCTTTCTGAGCCTTACTTTCTTCATCTAAGAAATGAGGCTTTAATACTTTATGGACTAATGTGATAAATGTATATAAGACTCCCAATATAATGCCTGGCACATAAGTGCTCACTAAATATGAGTTATGATTTTCTGTAAAATAAGTAATTTAATATTTACTTAGCTACAACTGTGGTTTGTGTCATGAAGGAGACACAGGTATGCTGGCAGAGTGCATTGTGGGGGGCACACCTCACCTGCAGGGTCAGGGCAGTATGCTGCCAGCAGGCTAACAGGAGGAAATTTGAAGAGACCCAGATAAACAAATCTCCCTTTTCTTAGCTTCTTCTAACAACTCAGAAATTCACACAGATGGCCGACCACCCATCAAACTCAAAGGCCAAGTGAACGTTACTCGGCAGAGAAAAGACGAAACAGGCTGAGTCTCTGTGCTTTCAGCCCTGATCATCGGGGAACACAGCAGAACCAGCAGAAGTCGCCCCCCACTTGCCGCCTTCTGACAGTGTTTTTTTAAAAAACAAAATCTCCTTCATTCTTGAGCCTTCTGATTAAATAAAAATTTCAAAGGGAGGAAACACTGTTAGCAGGACATTTCACCCACAGGAAAAGCCTGGAGCCTAAATAACTGATACTCTTAAGATTAGGAACAAAGTGAAACTGTTATGTCTCTGGAGGTTTGTAAATATGCTGATGGGTGCTCCCCGAATGCCTTATTATTATACTCCGGATGAAACAGAGCACTTGAGGAACCTCAATAAAGAGACTAAACGGTAGGTATAAACTGAATCTAATATTTATGGTCTCTACTATGTGCCAGATGCACAGCAGATACAATAATTCATTTTTAGGTATAATATATCTGAAGAAGGGCTATTCTAAGGGAGTAGAAAAAAATAAAATGGGAGGTGGTGATGGGACTCAAATATAAGAATGTGGCCACATTTACCTAGTACTACCCAGGAGGGAGGTGCTTGGCTTGTAATGTTCTCTACTGTATTGCTTAGAATTTTTGAATGCAAGCAAAAAGACTATCTTAGGCAAAAAAATTTTGAGGGGGCAGATTTATTAGAGAGAGAGTGGGGGCGTAAGAAACAATGGGAGGCCTAAAATATAAGCGTAGAAAACAGACAGGAAACAAGGCAGCTCAGTTAAGTCAAGAAGTAAGAAGAGGGAGAGAAACCAAGATGGCGGCATAGGTAAACACCTGAACTGCTGCCTTGCACAACAATTTCAAAACTACAACTAAAAGACAAAACAGACATCATCCAGAACCACAGGAAAGCTGGCTGAGTAGAAATTCTACAACTAGAAGGAAAGAGAAAAGCACACTGAGACTTACAGGAGCTGCGGAAGTAAAGGCAGAGGTACGGAGGCGCATGTATGGAGAGGGCTGGCAACTGGAGTACCCGGCTGGCTTTCTCAATCGGGAGGGAGACAAGCTCCCGACTGCTCTGAACTCCAGTTCCGGGCGAGACTCTGGGGACCCAGACTCATATGGGGAGAAACTGGACTGTCTGGCAGCGGGTGAAACTCGAGGGCGGCTTTCTCTCAGAGGTGCTTGCAGCGATGACCGCGGGACACTGAGACCCAGGGGCCTCTTAGGGCAGGGCTGATGGGAAGCCACTGCTGTTTGCTCTGTCCTGAGATCCCGCCCCACGAAGCCATTGCTGTTTGTTCCGCCCTGAGACTCCGCCCCATCCAAGCTGAGCACAGAGGCTTTTGCATATGAATGGCCTGGTCCTTTGAATTCTAAACTTACCTAACAAACTGCAGCTGAGTCAGTGAGACCCAGAACATCCAAAAGAAGGCCCAAGGCCCCACAGCAGCTTGCATTGCTTCACAGCTGGGCCTCATCTGGGCACCTCCAAAACCCAAAGAAGAGGAATCTGCAGATCTCTCCGTAGCTCCAGCTGGGTGGTCTCAGGCAGAGGCTAAATTAGCACCTCCTTGGAGATCCAAGAGCCAGTGTACCCAGGGGTCAGAGTAGGACCATCCAGATTACAACTCCTCAGATCCATAAGGGACACACTCTGGGGTCAGACTCAGTGAGCACCAAAGCCCCACTGAAGCAAGTCTTGCCCCATAAGGGTGTCTCCAGCACAGAAGTCCTCCCATCGTAGACACAGCTGATCCTCACAGCCAATTGGCCTGGAGGTCAATTCCTACCAGGGTTACCAACAACAATCAAGGCTTAACTACAAGTCTGTGCACACAGCCCACAAAGGGGTGCACCAAGAGTGTCCACCTCAGGTAACTGGGGAGGCTGAGCCACTGGGCCCTATAGGACACCTACCACACAAAGCCACTCTATCAACTCAGGGGAAGCAGCCAAAATGTGGAGACAAAGAAACAGGTCACAAATGAAAGAAATGGAGGAAAGCAAACGACTGGATACAGAGTTCAAAACCACGGTTATAAGGTTTTTCAAGAATTTTCTAGAAAAGGCCGATAAATTTAGTGAGACCCTTGAGGATATACCCTTGAGGATATGAAAAAGGACCAACTAGAAATTAAGCATACATTGACTGAAATAAAAAATAATATACAGAGATCCAACAGCAGACTAGAGGATCGCAAGAATCAAGTCAAAGATTTGAAATACAAAGAAGCAAAAAACACCCAACCAGAAACGCAAAAAGAAAAAATGAATCCAAAAATATGAAGATAGTGTAAGGAGCCTCTGGGACAACTTCAAGCGTACCAACATCAGAATTATGGGGGTGCCAGAAGAAGAGGGAGAGCAAGACACTGAAAACCTATTTGAAGAAATAGTGACAGAAAACTTCCCCCACCTGGTGAAAGAAATAGACTTACAAGTCCAGGAAGCGCACAGAACCCCAAACAAAAGGAATCCAAAGAGGACCACACCAAGACACATCATAATTAAAATGCCAAGAGCAAAAGACAAAGAGAGAATATTAAAAGCAGCAAGAGAAAAACAGTTAGTTACCTACAAGGGAGCACCCATACGATTGTCAGGTGATTTCTCAACAGAAACTATGCAAGCCAGACGGGAGTAGCAAGAAATATTCAAAGTGATGAATAGCAAGAACCTACAACCAAGATTACTCTACCCAGCAAAGCTATCATTCAGATTTGAAGGTCAGATAAAGAGCTTCACAGATAAGAAAAAGCTAAAGAGTCATCACCGCCAAACCAGTATTATATGAAATGCTGAAAGGTATTCTTTAAGAAGAGGAAGAAGAAGAAAAAGGTAAAGATAAAAATTATGAACAACAAATACATATCTATCAACAAGTGAATCTAAAAATCAAGTGAATAAAAAATCTGATGAACAGAATAAACTGGTGAATATAATAGAATCAGGGGCATAGAAAGGGAGTGGACTGACAATTCTCAGGGGGAAAGGGGTGTGGGGAGTGCGGAAAGAGACTAGACAAAAATCGTACACCTATGGATGAGGACAGTGGCGGGGCGCAGGTAAGGGCAGATGTTGGGGTGGGAACCGGGTGGAGCGGAGCTATGGGGGAAAAGAAGAGGAACAACTGTAATAATCTGAACAATGAAGATTTATTAAAAAAAAAAAAAAAAAAGAAGTAAGAAGACACTAATTATCCTTTAGCTGAAGAGTCTGGTCAAAACAGGCTTGTAATAGCAGCAAATGAACCCTAACCATTCCTCTTTCTTTGCTCCACCCAGATTCAAAGTCTTGATCAGCGGCATCAAATGAGCCAAGTGTATGTCACATGCCTTCGCTGTCAGACAAAGGAGTGAGGGACATGGAGTACTGTCACTCAACAAGATTACAACACAGAAAAATTCCTTCAAATATGAAAGGGGGTTGGATGCGTAAGCCAAGAAAACTCCTTAATAAATCTAGTCAAGAATTATTTCAACCCTGAATAGCTAAAGCACCCTTGAGAAAGAACAAAGCTGGAGGCATTTCACTGTCTGATTTCAAACTCTATTACAAAGCTATGACAATTAAAACAGTATGGTACTGGCATAAAAACACACACATAGGTCAATGGAACAGAGCAGAGACCAGAAATAAACCCAAGCATAAATGGTCAATTAATTTATGACAAAGGAACCAAGAATATACAGTGGAGAAAGGACCGTATCTTCAATAAATGGTGATGGGAAAACTGCACAGCCACATACAAAAGATCTTGGTGTTGATTTTCTGAATCTGACATCAAAAGCAAAGGCAACAAAAACCACAATAAATCAGTGGGTCTACATCAAACTAAAAAGCTTCTGCACAGCACAGGAAATCATCAACAAAAATGAAAAGGCCACCTACTGAATGGGAGAAAATATCTGCAAATCATGTATCTGATAAGGGACTGATAACCAAAATATATTTTTAAAAGCTCATACAACTTAATGGCAAAAAAAAACACCCCCAAAAACAAAAAAAAATCTGATTAAGAGAACCCAAACAAAAAATTTTTTCCCCCAAGGAAGACATACAGATGGCCAACAGATATATGAAAAGATGTTCATCATTAGTTATTAGGGAAATACAAATCAAACACAATGAGGTATCACCTCACATCTGTTAGAATGGCTAGTATCAAATGAGCAAACAAAACAAAAATAAACTCATACTTACAGACAATCGAATGCTAGTTACCACAAGGGAAGAGAGGTAGGGGGAGGGCAAAGTGAGTAAAGGGGGCGAAATATATGGTAAGGGAAGGACACTAGACTTTGGGGGGTAAGCATGCAAGAGTATACAGATGTTGAATTATAATGCTGTACATCTGAAATATAACATTTATATAATACTATTAACCAATGTTACCCCAAGAAATTTAATTTTAAAAATTTAAAACAATTTAAATTAAGGTAAAAGTAAAACCCTATAATTATTAGCAAATTCAGTCCATTAATTTTAAATTAACACACACACACCATATATCATTGTCCAATAAAGTGAAATGAAAAGTTGGTTTCACATTAGAAAATATATCAATGCAAGGTAACATGTTAAGTTAAAAGAGAAGATATGCTCTCATGAATAAATGCACCACAGGTCTTACAGGTCTTTAATATATCATTTATTTATTTATTTTCTTTTAATCTTTATTGCTGAAAGTATTACATAGGTCTTCCTTTTTAAATATATTTTTAAGTTATTTTAAAAACACAAATTCTTTAGAGAAGGGCAATTCACCAAGTTAATGGAGTTTAATGTCCATCCTTTAATTTCAATCTCCTCTACTTTAACTCTAACTTGAAGCTACTTTTTGATCTAAATCTGTTCTTCAGTGCCAACTCATCAGGAATGTTCTGACCACAGATGAATCACTCAGCCTACCAGTGTAAAGTGTGAGTGCGTGTGTGTTAAGAGTTTAATCATTCTTTAGTAAATTTAGAACATGAAGACCCCAATGGGCAAAGCTAGATCCAAGGCATGCCCAGAAGGAATTACTGAGTAAGGGCCAAACTGAGCAGCCAGCCAGCCCAAGAAAAGCTCACGGTGTCTTCATAACTAGGACCAAGAGTTGAACTGGCAGGAGGACTCCATAACATATTTCTATGGCCAATTATTCTCAGGAAGGCATTTCATTTTTTTGGGTTGACCAATCACAACTTGGTGACCTATTAAGCAGTAAACACTGGAAAGAAGCCGCTGCTTCCACAGATTGTGTAAAGTGAGGATTGATGCAATTATCAATATCATGCTGAACATCTCCTTGGAAACAGCTAAAAATAGCACTCTGAAGAGAAAGCTGCACCATTTCCCAGCTGTGCCAAGAGACTAACTTGATTCTAGTACAAAGACGAGGGTTTATTCTGCTGCTGGAACATAGTCTTTTCCCGAAAGGATGGCATGCATACTGTGTAATGGTACTGGAATCCAAGGACAGATTTTATATGTATAAGTCTTATTTAACATGCTAAGTGCCAGGGGCAGTCACACATAAATGACTGCTGATATTCAGCATTATCAGGTGCAGATCAGTCCAAGCTCTGGTCTAATGTGGTTAGGAGACTCTCACAGGCCTCAACAATGCCCTTTAACACATTCCAGAGAGGCCTCACAGAGAAACATCTGCTCTAGAGTTCCATTCCATAACAGTGGGAATCAAAGAACTTTACAGGGCTCTGTACTCCTCACTCCTCCCCACCACTGAAAACTCAGGGGGAAACAGCGACATCATTCTGCACTGTACAATCATCACAGGAACTGTCAAGGAAAACCCCAAAAAGACAGTGCCCTTGATAAGTGCAGTTTATCTCAACAGTTATTACCACAACTTCAAACTTTTCAGCCTGGTATTTAAAGTTCAATACAACATACACCAGTATAGCATTTCACTGCTTAAAATCTGTCACATACATGACTCATTTGCTTTAAAGACAATTCTAAGAGGAGGGCATGGACGTATTTAACTATCCATTTTATAGGTAAGCAATCAAGATTCAGAAATCACTTGTTCTTTATACTACATCAAACCTCTATTACAACCTACTCAACTTTACCTTCTACTACCCTGCACTGAAGCGTCCATCTTATATAAAAACTGCTGTTTGAAATTTTAACCCAGCTATTTGGCTTCTGTAAATGCTTGCTTGCTTAAATAATAAGGAAAATAAGACTACTCCCACTTTAGAGAGGCCATTAAACCTTCCCCGGACGAAATTATCAGTGCTGGCACCAGGCCAGGCCTATGGTTGAGGTCTCAAGGCCCCAGCACATAGGGGCTCTTTAAGAACTTGCAAAGGGGGCCCCATATTTGGGAGAAGAAGAAGGTAAAAACATATAAATAGGGAAAGTTCCGCCGTATTGGGGTCCAGAATTTGAGAGACATTTTCTTCTGGGCCCGCGCGTAATAACTGTAACTCCATCTCTCTAAGTGTTGCTTGGTTCTTCTCCGGTTTTCTGTAACAGCACAAGTCCTCTCTTCTAGACAGTCTGATTTCTTTTTTGTCTCTCAAAACTCACCATGCTTAATCTTCATTCCATTCTTTTGTTTATTCAAGCAATGCCCTTGTTTCTCTTCCATATCTTCCCCCGACGGTCCAAACCAAATTTTCCAAGTCTAGTACAAAACCTATCTCCTCTCCAGGACCACCATTCACTTCCTTCCCACATGATCTTCCTTTGAATGCAGTCTGTACATAATGTCTCTACTTTGGACATTCAATTCTGCCTCAACAAAATTTTTTTAATTGTAAGATAATAAAAGCACTGAAAAAATTTGGAATGGTACTTAATGCTTAGATAATTTCACGGGTTGTAAAACACTGCACACTCCTTAGACCTGAGCAAGAGGGACCCCTGTGAAGGCCTCTGACCACAATCTTCCTCCCATAGGCCCTTTTCCGACCATGCTCCAGGTGTTCCTGCCTACATCTCCCCAGTCCGCTTCCAGGATCTACAGGGCCTTTGACTGGGTCTGTCTGCATGCTTTAGGTCAGTGAATAAAACTGACTTAAAGAACTTTACAGGGCTCTGTACTCCTCACTCATCGTTAACTTGGAGCTTACAAGTGTATATGCCTTCTATCACTATTCAATGATAAAATATATTAAAAAATAACCTTTGAGGCAGAATTAAATTCCCAAATTAGAGACATTTTTTACAGTCTGCATTCTAAGGAAGATCATTAAATTTATTTTAAAATATTTTCTTAAATAATCCTGCAGTGAGCATGTATTTAATAGACAACGGGGAGAAAGCTAAGAGGTTCACACCAGCAATTTCCATATTGTAAATCTATCAGCGGCTTTCTGCTGCCCCCTGCAGCTCTGTAAAATAATTGCTACAAATGAAACATCTAAGTTGAGCCTAGTCACCTGGAGACCAATCACATCTAGGTAAACGAAGGGTTGAAAAAAATACATACCGGTTAATGGGCTGGGAAATGGAGGCACATGCAACAACTTTCTGCTCGAGTCCAATCTAGTGGGATGAGAAAACTATCCACTGAAAGGCCAAGGGACACCAGCCCACAAGTTCTTCTGAAAGGGAATTCTTCACCATTAAAAAATAAACAAATGCTCAAGTCTTGTTTTCTTTGAAATTGGACATAGTTGCTTTCCACATGCAGACACATGTGTTCTTTCCACAAATCCCTTAGAAGCCCTCTGGGAAGCCTGGAGGGGGGATCTCTGGATTTAAGCTATAGTTGGAACCTGACTCTCATTGTCTTATTCTGAGGAAAGATGATTGATCTATGAGGAATTAATCTTGGAAATATTCCCTTGTTTTTTAACTCAGAAAAATTCTATTTCCAAAACCTCAATTTAATAGAAATAAATTTCCTTATTTTGGTATTGCTTAAATTCCACCCAGTAAGTCCTCTTTAGACACTGAGCACATATGAGGGTTAGAAAAGAAAAGAAAAGAAAAAAAATCCTATTAGTAAACTATCCTTCTGATGGTGGATGCAGTCAATATACCTGTTAGGTCATTACTTCGCTCTGGAAGTTTAGACATCTGTATCAATCTGGCTCTCTGGCTCCCAAGTGTGGCCACCGTTCTCCCAATATCGAAATGGCCTGGGGATGCTTGTTGACAAAGGAGAACCCTGGCTGCCACCCCACCAGCCTGTGGTCTCAGACACTTCAAGGCTTTGCAGTTACAAAGTTTCCTGTGATTCTCAGGCACAATCAAGTTTGAGAAGCACTGAAGGACACTTTACCTCTTCCATCAGCAGGTAATCTAAAGATATTAACTTCCAAATGTTTTGGAGTAAACAAGCCTTATTTCTCCTGGTTTAAACTCAGGCACAGAAATCTAAGGTCCCTTCGGTTCTTAAATTCTAGGATTTCATTTAATCATTTGTCAATAGCATTCAAAAACCTAATACTGGTAAACTCTAAGAAATTAATAAATAAGACAACCTTAGTTCCAAAGAATGCCCATTAGAAATGAAATACAAGGAAACAATAAATCAGAAAGATTTTCCTATGAGGTTAACAAAATATGCAGACCACTATAGAAAAGTTACTGAAAACTTTCTGGAACCAACCAGGAGAATGTTCTCTGCAAACACGCCACTCTTACAGCACTGATAACATCATAAAAGCAATGCAATGAGGTGAGGTAGCAGAAACATGGAAATCAGGAGGATTTAGGAAAAATGAAACCATAGGATTTAGGAAAAATGAGAGAAGGAAAAGGATGGGTATAAAACTTCTGTTCTAAACCAATACTGCAATAATGGTTCCTGGTTAAAAATACAACAGCCTTAAAGGAAAGAATAATCCTTTACTTTTTCAGAGCCTAAGGAAAATGTTTTAAAATCCCAGAAGCCATGTGCTCTGGGTCCATGTTCACCAAGTAAGACTTTTGTATCCCTTACTTACATGGATCTATGTATGTATCTACTATGTGTAAATGAATGCCTTATGCAAACAACTGGCACTACGGAGCAAACCTATGAAAATGACTAAATCTGCATTTTGCTTATAGATTAACTTCATCTCTACTCTGGCTTATCCATCTGTTTCCTATTGGAATAAGCTTGAAATTCCTTACCATGACTCAGTGTTCCATAATCAGACCCTCACTTCATCACCTCACCCTCCTCCTCAACCACTACTTCAGCAACTGGCCTGGCTCTTAATTCCTTGCATGCCAAGGGTATACCAAGCTTATAGTTACCTTAGAGCCTTTCTTTACATGTTTGTTAACACATCTGACTCCTTTTCCCCCCCAAGTCTGTGCTGAAATGCCCCTTTCCCAGACAGGCTTTTCCTGATCTGGAATAGTCCTTCCCATCCTCCCAACCCTCCCTACCCTTCATCACTTCATCTTATCTTTTCCATACCTCCCAACTAGAAATGTACTTATGAGTGAAAAGAAACCCTCTCCATCTTCACCATTGTATCCCTATGGTCCTCAAACAATGCCTGGCATGTGGAGAAATGCAAATATTTCTTGAATAAATGAATGAGATAAAAATCTCTATAATACCAATTACTGGCCCTCATGAGAAAGATAACCATATGGGCCATTCAATAGCTATTTAATGAAGAAAGGCTATGTGCAAGGTCCCATGACTGTGGTCCTGAAACTGTTAGTGTGCATTCAAATTACCCAGGAAACCCCACTGAGGCCTAAGAACTCCATTGTGACAAGTAGCCGATAAAAGGTGAGTCTATTGCAGGATCAATACCACCACAATACAGTATATCCTATAGGTCCCAGCACTATAAGCATCTTGTGTCATAAGATTATAGCAATAATTCTCATCTCCTACCAGATCTGTCCTTTACCTCAGCCAAGCCTTCCAGAATCGCTTATTTGCTTCACAGATCTATTACATCGCAAACGTCAGCTAAAATCCCATTCCTCTGGGTCATCATGTCTACATTTACGTTTTCACAAACAGTTAAGATTTGTTGCTAAAATAAAAACACACATACACAGTGCTTTCCTTAAGAGATTTTGCCTGTTTTTACCAAATCTTAACTGCCTTCCTCTTCCTTAATTCCTCATGGTTTATGAGTTCTGCTGAGAACTCACACTCTTGAGCCTAGATTATCTTCTCAGCCACCGGGCAAGTTGAGTCAGCTTGAATAATGGACTTAGGCTATTAACCAGTTAACTGCCACGATATATATATTTTTAAAAATATATTTTATTGATTTTTTACAGAGAGGAAGGGAGAGGGATAGAGAATTAGAAACATCGATGAGAGAGAAACATCGATCAGCTGCCTCCTGCATACCTCCCACTGGGGATGTGCCCGCAACCAAGGTACATGCCCTTGACCGGAATCAAACCTGAGACCCTTCAGTCCGCAGGCCGACACTCTATCCACTGAGCCAAACTGGTTTCGGCAAAACTGCACTTTTGTGATCAGCGTTTCTCCCACCCCGAGTAACTCCAACTCCATGAGGACCACCAGCTGATGTCCTACAATTTAACTCAACTCTGACACTACCTACTTGGAAACAGCATCAGATCCCACAGGTTAAGGGGCTCAGTCCTCCCAAGACTGGCTCCTCTCCACACCCACTTCAAATGCCAACTTCAGAACCTCTGCTTTTGACCTACTGGCTCTAAATTGGAGGTTCCCATGACCTAATCCTCAGTTTCAATTAATTTGCTAGAGAGGCTCACAGAACTCAGGGAAACAGTTTCCTTACTAGATAACTGGTTTATGATAAAGGATGTAACTCAGGAACAGTCAGATGAAGAGATGCATAAAGTAAGATATGTGGGAAGGGGAACATTTATGCTCCTGGGTGTGTCACCCTTCTAGCACTTCCATGTGTTTATCAACTCAGTTCTCTGAACCCCATCTTTTTGGATTTTTAATGGAGGCTTCATTGTGTAAGAATGACTGACCAAATCTTGGGTCATCAGCCATTAACTCAACCTTCAGCCCCTCTTCCCTTTCAAGAGGCAGGGGTGGGTGGCACTGAAAGCTCCAAACTGACAACCAGACCTCACCCTTAGGGGCTTTCCAAAAGTCACCTGTTAACATTAACTTAGGTGTGGTTGAAAGGGGCTTGTTAAGAATAAAATACACCTTTATCTCTTATCACTTAGGAAATCCCAAGGCTTTTAGGTACTTGGTGCCAAGGACTGGACAATAACCAAATATGTATTTACTAGGGGCCCGGTGCACGAAATTCGTGCACTGGGGTTAAGGGTCCCTCAGCCCAACCTGCCCCCTCTCACATACTGGGTGCCCTCAGGGGATGTCCTACTGATGGCTTAGGCCCGTTCCCCACTCTCCTTTGTGGGAGGCAACTGGGCTATCAGGGGAAGGCACCGGCCCCATCACCCCACTGCTGCAGCCACTACCAGTCACCACAGCCACGAAGGTGTTTTCATCAACACGGACTCCAGTCCCTTCACCAAGAAAAAATGACAACTTTCTTTAGGCATTTTCAAGATGTGTCTTTCATAGGATATGCTTTTTTTTTTTTTAATCCTCACCTGAGGGTATGTTCCCATTGATTTTTAGAGTGTGGAAGAGAGAGGGAGAGACAGAGAGAAACATCAATGTGAGAGGGACACTTTGATTGATTGCCTCCTGTATGAGCCCTGACCATGGGCACCAGGCTGGGGGGCATGCAGGGACTCCTGGGCCGCACGCAGTGGTGGCCCCCAAGGGTCTCCACACACCCCAGAGGCCAGCAGCCAGCCCCCCATCATGTGCGCCAGGCTGGAGGAGTGGACCCAAACTACCTCTTGGTGCTGGAGCATTCCCAAGCGGCTGGGGGCACAATAGTGACAGGGGATGTTTCCACCCCGCCCCGCCCCCAGCCCCTTGGCTCCTGCACCTATAGGCTCAAAGTGGCCAGGGGGTGTTCTGGGAACCCTGCCACTCAGGACCTAAGCAAGGGGCCTACAGGCTCGGACTGGCCTGGGTCCTGAGGATGTTTGCGGGACCCAGCCCCTTGGCGCCTGCACCCTTAGGCTCCAAGTGGCCAGGGGGCATTCTGGGACCCTGCCGCTCAGGACCTAAGTACAGGCCTACAGGCTCTGATTCGCCTGGGTCCGGAGGATGTTTATGGGACCCAGGCTGCTCAGGACCTAAGTGCAGGCTTACGGGATCTGAGAGGCTTGGGTACGAAGGATGTTTCCCAGACCCCAGACTGCTGCAAGTGTTTGGGGGCGGAAACATTCCCGCGTCGCTATGGCGACACGGGAATGTTCCCACCCCGCCAAGCCTCCCAGTGGCCAGGGGGAGTTCTGGGGTCCCCGCAGCTCAGGACCTAAGCGATCCCGCCTGGGTCCGGAGGATGTTTATGGGACCCAGGCTGCTCAGGACCTAAGCACAGGCCTACAGGCTCTGAGCGGCTTTAAGTCCCAGACCCCAGACTGCTGCACGTGTTTGGGGGTGGAAACATTCCCGCGTCGCTATGGCGACATGGGAATGTTCCCGCCCCGCCAAGGCTCCCAGTGGCCAGGGGGCGTTCTGGGGCCCCTGCCACTCAGGACCTAAGCGCGGGCCTATAGGCTCTGAGCGGCTTTAAGTCCCTGACCCCAGACTGCTGCACGTGTTTGGGGGCGGAAACATTCCCGCGTCGCTATGGCGACACGGGAATGTTCCCGCCCCGCCAAGGCTCCCAGTGGCCAGGGGGCGTTCTGGGGCCCCTGCCACTCAGGACCTAAGCGCGGGCCTATAGGCTCTGAGCGGCTTTAAGTCCCTGACCCCAGACTGCTGCACGTGTTTGGGGGCGGAAACATTCCCGCGTCGCTATGGCGACACGGGAATGTTCCCGCCCCGCCAAGGCTCCCAGTGGCCAGGGGGCGTTCTGGGGCCCCTGCCACTCAGGACCTAAGCGCGGGCCTATAGGCTCTGAGCGGCTTTAAGTCCCTGACCCCAGACTGCTGCACGTGTTTGGGGGCGGAAACATTCCCGCGTCGCTATGGCGACACGGGAATGTTCCCGCCCCGCCAAGGCTCCCAGTGGCCAGGGGACGTTCTG
This sequence comes from Eptesicus fuscus, assembly GCF_027574615.1. Taxonomy (NCBI): domain Eukaryota; kingdom Metazoa; phylum Chordata; class Mammalia; order Chiroptera; family Vespertilionidae; genus Eptesicus; species Eptesicus fuscus. Next base: position 94,606,729 of record NC_072478.1, on the reverse strand, counting down.
GGGCCCCTGCCACTCAGGACCTAAGCGCGGGCCTATAGGCTCTGAGCGGCTTTAAGTCCCTGACCCCAGACTGCTGCACGTGTTTGGGGGCGGAAACATTCCCGCGTCGCTGTGGCGATGCGGGAATGTTCCCGCCCACCAAGCCTCCCAGTGGCCAGGGGGAGTTCTGGGGTCCCCGCGGCTCAGGACCTAAGCGATCCCGCCTGGGTCCGGAGAATGTTTATGGGACCCAGGCCTACAGGCTCTGAGCAGCCTGGGTCCGGAGGACGGTTACAGGACTCAGGCTGCTCAGCACCCGCATATGCAAATTAACCGCCATCTTGTTCGTTCTGATTGGCTGTGGGCGTAGCGAAGGTGCGGTCAATTTGCATGTTTGGGTATTATTAGGTTAGATTACAAATCATATTATCACCCCTGCTTAATTCATTTAACACTACATTACACGCATTTTCCCATGTCATTTCTAAGATTCAGCTCCTTCTTAATGACTTCATTGCACACTACTGCATAAATATGCCAAAAATATTTAAAGTGATACCCTCTAACATTTCTAGTTTTCCAAAATTATGCTACAACACATCTTTCTATATACAGCTGTTCATATCTCTAATAATTTCCTTAAAATAAATGACAAGAAGAGAATCAAAGGTTTAAAGCTGTGCTGTCCAATATGGTATTCACTAGCCACATGTGGCTATTTTAATTAACTAAAGTAAAAAATTGGAAAATTCAGTTTCTCAGCTGTACTAGCCATATTTCAAGTGCTCAGCCAGATGACTGTTGTTTTTTAATTAAATTTATTGGATGACATTGGTCAGATGACTGTTAAAATGCAGTAGCCGATGGCCAGTGGCTACCGTACTAGAGAGTATAAAAATAGAACATTCTCGTCATTGCAGAAGGTTCTATTGATAGCCCTGGTCTAAAGAAAAGTTCATATAAAACATGATACTTATATCCCATAAAAATGATGTAGCAATGTTAACTCCCAACATGAGTTCCTATATCCTCTTCTTGTCAATATTCTCATCTAATACATGAGACATAATGTTGAATTTACATATACATTATTAAAGTCTTTCACATTTTTGGGCCATTTGTGCTTATTTTTGATGTTGTTGAATTATCTGAAATTTGTCCATTTTAAGAGTAAAGTTTAAAGATATCCTCTTCCCAATGACCTATAAAACCTAACCTATGTGCAGCAGAGACATTTCTTCAACTGTTTTGCTGATTTCCTAATAATTATTTCACAGATATTTATCAAAACAGCGTAAAAATAGCTAACAGAGTAGTACTACAGTTAGCTAAAGGCTGTCTGCACTCAGAGGTTGTTTTCTTACAGTGAAGTTAATGGTTTGTATTTCTATAAAATAATGGCTACCACTCCCATATTATTTCTAGGAGATATTGTTATAAACTTTCAAATTAAGCTATGAAAACATATGAAATGTTTGTTTTTTAAGTGATTATATTTATACAAAACTCTGGAACAGGAAAAACCAACCCATGGGATAGGAATCAGAACAGTGGTTCCCTTGGTAGGTGAGGGATGGGAGAAGAAATGAATGGTCAAGCACATAAAGGGAGTTTCTGGCATGATGGAAATGTTCTTTTTAAAAATATATATGTTTTTATTGATTTTGATAGAGAGAGAAGGGGAGAGGGAGAGAAAGATAGAAATATCGATCAGCTGCCTCCCACACACCCCTGGCTGGGGATTGAGCCTGCAACTCAGGCATTCCCAGACCAGGAATGGAACCAGGGACCTCCTGGTGTATAGATCAACACTCAACCACTGAGCCACACCAGCCAGGCAGAAATGTTCTCTTTCTTGATAGGGGTGTGAGTTACATACAGCTGTCAAAACTCAATGAATGGTACAAGACAGAACATAAACAGTTTCACTATATGTAAGTTACATTAAATTTTTAAAAGTTTAAAAAGTATGTGCTGTTTAAAATATATAATTGATAGGCAATAAACATTTTAAATATTTCTAGAACTTAAAATGTGATTTCCTGGCCAGGAGACACAAAAAGTTTTGCAAATTGGAAATGGGGTGCAGACTATGTATAACACTTGAGCCAAACCACTCAACTGTCAAACCAACAACACTAGAAAATTCACTGTAATATCAGGGCAAAATATATTAAGGCATCAGAAAATTGCTACCATTTAAACATACATATTTTTCTAAAGTCTACACCAGTGATATGGAAACTGAACCACGCATTCACTTTCTGGAAAATCATTTCCCTAATGTTATCAAATAGCACTTGATTTAATTTTCCGAGCCATTTCTGCTGAGGTAGTTTATGAACTTGGCTCATTTTTGCTCTTTATCCTCCTCTACTGGTGGCATACACTAGCACAAAAGCTAACACATGAATGTTAAAACCAATAGATGTAATATCTCGGCCCATTACCAATCTATCATAACCTGTTCGGCAAGTGAGCTCCTCAGAGACTCAACTACAGGTCTTTTGTTGTTGTTGTTAATCCTCACCTGAGGATAATTTTTTCACTGATTTTTAGAGAGAGTGGAAGGGAGGGAGGGTGCGAAGAAGGAAGGATGGGGAAGAAGGGAGGGAAGAGAAAAACGCTGATGTAAGACACATGGATTGGTTCCTTCCCACATGCCTAGTTGCCTACCGCACACCAAAGCCAGGGAATGAATCTATAACCCAGGTACATGCCCTTGACAGGGAATCGACGCTCTATCACTGCGCCACACTGGCCAAGGCTAAACTGCAAATCTTGTTCAAGTTCTGTGCAGACAAGCTCAGGTATTTTTTTAAAACTTAAATTCTCTCCTGTTTAAAGTATTACATATGTCTCCTCCACCCACCCCTCACCCCCAGCTCAGATATTATGGCAACTCTTCAAAGGACCTTGCTCATGAGATCAGAAGGATACATGGAGGACACTAAGAGGAGGGGGCCCAGAGGCAAAGAAGCAGGAAGGTATACATTTTATTAGTGTATTGGCTTTGTAGGAAAACAGCTAATTTTGTTATTAAATTATACATTATATTTTCTTTGGCATCAAACAGATCTGGGTTTGAGAATCAATTTAGATGTGTGATCTTGGGCCAGTTACTTTACCTTCTGAACTGTTCTCTTACAATGGATGCTAACAGCATTTGTTTCTAAGGTGTGTTGTGAAGATTAAATGAAAACACAAGTAACATTTTTAGCTCAGCAGCTGACACATTATAGGTGCTTAACAAATTATAGCTACTATCATACATAATTCTGTTTCTTGAGAACGGTATGTAAATGATACAGGCCCCAGGAACTCCCCTCTGTAACCAAACCACCACCAGGATATTCAGGCAGTCATTTTTTGCTAACAAGGTACTAAATAGGCAGCATTCCATAATTTTGAAGTCTAACTATGTCCATTATAAGAATTTCAGCAGCCAACTATAGATAAGGTCACAAAAAAAGCTAAAAGGTTATAAAATAATTACACAAGATGAATATAAGAAATCAAAGGTCACAGAAAAAAGGAAATTTTTTGCTAAGCAGACACACACTATGCTTTCCTGTCATGCTCCTGATTTATCTCAGAGGCATCACTACTAAAGCAATAAAGACACAGATGAGCAAGTTATTCTTAACCACACATGACATGGTATATGATACAGTGTCAGCCCCATTTAATCATTTTAAAAAGCACTTTACGTGGCAGATTCATGCACAATAAATAAATACTTACCTGTTTCTCTTCGTCTGGCATGTTTTTTTCCAGTTCTATTAGGTATTCTTCGTCGAGTTCAGAGGAATTCACATCATCATCAGGTTTGTTCTCAACCTTGTCCACTCCTGGTTCCTCCTTCTCAAATGAGGCACTGCAGTCATGAAAGTGCTCCTCTTCTCCCTGGTCCTCCTGGGGGTGGGCCTCAACATCCTTGAGCAGCTTGCTCTGGGGCTGGTGATCTTTGGGATTAGAAACTGAAGGACTAGCACATTCTGCTTCCTGGGGATCTGTAACTTGCAAACCACTGAACAGGTCCTCTGGAACCCGACAGTTTTCTGACTTCTCCCCCATGCTGAATCAGTGAGGGAGGTGAAGCTGGTTCTGGAAAAACAGAACACACGTTGGGCCATGGTGCGTATATTCAAACACAATCCTATCACACCCAAACAAACTTCTCCATCAAAGCTTAAAACACACCCTAGCTTCCTTTGGTTAGAATTTATTATATAGTATCATACGCCCATGAATAATGCCAAATACCATTTTAACTGATATCCCTTTCAGAACTTCTTATATAAGAAACAACAGAGACCGATTTGAATGTGACTTCTACTTTCCAATGCTCGGAGGTTGTCCAATAGCAAAAGAAAGGCAGAAGCTAAAACAATGGCAAGATAAATGAAGTGACCCGAAGTTTATTCAGAATGAAAACCCAGGTCCTAAATAAGAAACTACACCCTGTCTTTCCAGCACTATCACACAAAGGTCAAGAATAAATTTCTGGGGTCACCCATTTTGGGCTCCCTCCCTTACAGCAGGAAGTCTGTATATCCCCCCCCAAGCTTGGTTTCCCCCCTCCACAAATTTTGTTTTCTTCCCCTCCCCAAAAGAGTAAGTTTCTGGTGGAATTCAAAATGCAATCCATGTCCAGAGATCACCAACTTCACCCCAATTCGAGACACAGAGCCCATGCAGGTTACAGTGGAAGGGGAGCCCTGCACAGGTGGTCCAAATGAGGATCCCCTTGGGGGTCAAAATCAGGCACTAAATAAGAATGGTTCTCAACCCTGGCAGCACAACGTAAGCCCTGGGACGCTTTAGTGCAGATTTCACACTCCACAGACTCCGATTTATTGGTTTCGCTGGGTTAGCGTAGTAGGGAATTTGTAATTTTAAAAAGGCGTCCCAGGTGGTTCTAATGTGCAGCCAACTGAGAACCACTGCGGGAGGAGCTGAGTCAGACCGACACAGCCCCACCCGTTCGGTAGCAGTAAAATGACACCAACGACCCCTGGGTCGCGACAAGAGCCCGAATTCGCCCCAGCTCGTCCCAAGCAAACTTCAAACAGCAGTATCTGAACAGGGAGACTGCGCCTCCACAGCAGTGTTTCGTTTCTCCCCGCTCCCAGGTCTACAGGAAGAACGCAGGAGTCTGAGGCCCCCGTTTTAAGAAGGGGCCACCCCGCACTTCCCAACAGTTCGCCCCCGCGCCGGGTGCGTCCCCCACCGACAGCTAAGAAGACCCAGCAGGCTACTCACCGCTTCACACTTCCTCTCTTCACCTTCCCAGCCTCGGAGACCCTCTACTTCCGCTTGGTCAAGTACACTTCCGTCGGCGCCGACCAATGGCGTCGCTGTTGGCAGAGCATCCTGGGAAATGTAGTGGAACGGCGCTATGTGACGTCATTGTACGGCCCGGAGTACAAGTGGCGGTGGCCATCTTGTGGTACGGCAAGACTCCGCGTTAGCGCAAAGGAAAAGAGGCTGTCTCGATGGTGTTCCTCTTCTTCCTTCTCTCTGACTGCTCTCCTGCTAGCAATGTGTAGAGGAATCCTGAAGCAGAAACCTTATCCCAAAGTGAAGTTTTCCCTCTAATGGTCTTCAAAGTGTGCCTTTCAAGGCCCCTCTATATCAAAACAGTTTTCATAATAATACTGTCATTTGCCTTTTTTCCATAGTCCTCTCATGAATGTACAGTGGAGTTTTCCAGCGGCTCCAAGGACTGGATGCAGACCGAGCTGGAAAATCCAGCTGTCTTCTATTACGCCAAAGATTTCCGAGCATGTAAAACAATGCGACTCTTTTCACTACATATATTTTGTTTTGGAAAATAGTTATTTATAAAAAGATTATTTAAGTTAGCATATAATGGGTGTAGTGTTAACTTTAAAAAATGTTAGTATTTATTAACTCATTTAAGTTTTAATTTCTAATACAGCAAACATTGATAGGTATAACCCACATAAAAGCTTTCTGTGCTTCTCAATAATATTTAAGAGTGTGATGAGGTCCTGGAACCAAAAGGGAACTGTGGACCTACACATTCACTCAAAGAAATATTTATTAGACACCAGGCCTTGTGCTGGGAAGGCAGAGAGAGGGGAGTTTGGATCCAAGAAACACCCCAAAACGCCACGAGAAAGTAGTGAGCGCGAAGAGCTGTGGGTACCAGCACCTGGCTGCTCACCAGCCTTTGGGTTGCTGGGGTTCGTCTTCTTGGGGTCCCTTTTCAGGTGCCATGGGATGCGAAAGGTTCAGAAATAGCCACAGTAAAACCCATGAATCACAGAAGTAGTAATTAGTAAAAACGTACCGTGCACACACCAGAAGCACTCAAACCAAAACACAGAATGAGGCGCGGGGATGGGCCATTGTTATAAGCAGCTTATATAGTGAACGAGGAAGCAGCGACTGTTTATTCTCCGCAGCGATTGGCAATAAGCTAAATTAATGACTCAACTGGTTTTATCTGCTCAGGGAACCCTCAAGGCTGGTCTCCATTTGCTTTTCATTTTAACAATAAGTAGCTGAATGCTATAGAACATAAAGCAAGACACAGACTTTTACAGATGGAAGCCCACCTGTCAGTTCCTGGGACCGTGGAGATTTCGTCTCTTAGCACTCACGGCCGCTCTAAAAGGAAGAAAGATTTCTCGTGGAGAGGGCGGTTCTGTGGTTATTGCCCAGGGTAGAGGCCATGTGTGCCTTGTTTACATTTGCAAGTGGTCAGTGAACTTCCTCTTAGCACACGGATGGATGATCTTTCAGGAATTATGGCCCGAACAGGATACAAGAGAAGGAGCCTTCTATGCAAGGTGGCCTTTTGGGTCACGGCAGACAGCGGGATTGCTGCCCAGTATGGGGGTTAAGAGTGAAGGTTCTGCAGTCGGACGGCCTGAGTTTGCTCTGCCTTTTAGCAGCTGTGTGATCTGATCACTGAACCTTGATGCCTACTTCGTAAAGTTTCATGAGGCTTAAATGGGATAATGAGCCTAAACCTGGCACTCACTTTAACTGGAAAGAAATTGCTTTGTAGAGAATCTGCAGGCAGAGATGGAAATCACTCCTGCCTCCCCGGTGACTTATTACGCCCACACTGTGCTAAACTTTTGGGAGGTTCTGTGTTTTTATGCTCCCTGGATAGAGATTTAATAACTCTGTGCTATACTGGCTCAGTCCTTTCTGTGCCCAAAGTGGATATATTAATTCCACGAGGCTTACTGAGCCTGGCTTTGGGAATACAGCTTTATACTCTGGGACCATTCTTCATCTTCCCCCAGAGTTGGGGTACCTGAACTTGCCACCGCAGGTCCAATATCCAACAGCCAGGGATGCCAAAAGGTTCCTCAAGGGTGAGATGTATATAAAATACATAATTTAGATGTAGAGCCTGTATAGCGTTTCTCAGAGATGCTATTGCTCTTTATTCTTTCCCAGTTCCAATCCTCAAATTGAGATTTCTCATAGGAGACACAATCAAGAGTTAACATTCTGAGTATTTAAATATCTAGATTTCTGTTTTCCCTTAGATCAGCATGTTCACTAGCAATAAGATATGAGCCACAGATGTAATTTCAAGTCTCTAGTAGCAGCATTAAAAACAGTAAGAGAAGAAAAATTAACTTAAATAATATTTTATTTAACCCAATATGTGCAAAATATTATCATTTAAACATATAATCAATATGACAATTAATAGAATATTTTACATTCTCTTTTTCATACTAAGTTGTTGGGATCATGTGTATATTTTACTGTTATAGCACATCTCAATCTGGACATTAAGTTTTCATTGAAAATACTTAAATCTATATTCAGATTTCATAACATTTATAATTAGAAAAGTAGATTCATATATCCAAGTTTTTAAAAAAATATACTTCCCAATGACTGAATCAAATATTAGTTTTTAAATGTGTTTAATTTATTTTTAAAATATTTTATTGAATTTTAGAGAAACATTGATACAAAAGTGAAACATCAATTGATGCCTCTTGCATGCCCCCTACTGGAGATGGAACCTGCAACCCAGGCGTGTGCCCTGACCGGAATCGAACAGGCAACCTTTCTGTGCACAAGAGGATGCCCAACCAACCGAGCCACACCAGCCAGGGCTAAATATAAGTTTAATTTAATTAAAATTAAATTAAATGAGAAGTTTAAGTCCATGGTTGCACTAGCCACATTTTAAATGCTCAATCGCTGCATAAAGCTGCTGTCTACTGCATTAGACGGCACAGGCTTAGACTTTCCGGAACAATAGCTAATGAACACTCCTAGAGAAGTACTATGTGTCAGGGGCTGTGCTCATTATGTAAAGGGTTGTGCTCATTATTGTAAGTCTTACCTATAATAACCCTGGCCTCCCCACTTTCACCCTTGCTTCCTATCATCCCTTCACCATTCAGTAACCAGCCCGATCCTTTAACAGCACGAATACCAAACAAGTCTTAACCATTTTCATTGACTTCCCGCTCTGATTAGAATGAAATCTAAAATTCCTTATCACGACCCCTAAGGCGCATGCGATCTGGTCTCTGCCTACCTCTCTGACCTCACCTTGTACCCCTTTCCCTCTTGGACACGATGCTACTCTTTGTTCCTGAAACACAATCTCTTCTCCATCTCCAGACCCCCATGCTCAGTGTTACCTCTCCCTGGGGCTGTGAACAGCTCTTCCCATGGTTTGCTCATTCTCGTTCTTCAGATCTCACCTTAGTATCATTTACGCAGCTCACTCTATTATGTCACCCTGCCCATTTCCTTCGTGTCTTTTATCACATCTGTAACAATCTGGAGTATTTATTTACTTGATTATTATAATTCCCTCTATTAGACTGTAAGAGCTACAAGGATCGAGAGCTTGTCTTTCTTCCTTTCTTTGAAATTCCTAGAGCCTAGCACAGTGCCTGGTGCACAATGAACATTCAACTATTGTATAAATGGATGCCATTGTTAGGTATTATTATTACAAATTATAATATAAGGTGGAGGCTCAGAGAGGTTAAAAGTTTTCTCTAAGGTCACACAGCTAATGGAGCAGACCAAGGACATAATGCCAGGTCTAACCACAAAGTATGTTTTTCTAAAGAACTAAAGAGCTGGCAGATATGGTAACCTTAACCGCAAGAAGCAGAAGTGGCCTTTGAAGGTGATCTATATCGATACCAATGTATATGGATATACACTTGGCAGGAAAATTCTGCAGTTTTTCAGTGTCAGGCAAATGGCTGAGGCCTGTGATGCTGGTGATGGATGGGTAAAGGTACCATACAAATGGAGACTGACAATCTTGGAGGCAGTCATCCAAAAGACTGCCAAGGCAAGCATCCTGCATCCACCAGCCCGACTGCCCAACCCCCTTCTGCCCTCACAGACTTGGTCATTTGGACTAAGAAAGGAAATTCGTGCCCCAACCACAAATGGAATGACTGAGCTAGCACATTTTTTTTCCCTCTCCTGAGACTCATCAAGTACACCAAACACTTTATTCTGAGTTAGGATACATGCTTCTGACCCTCACTTTTCTATATTAAAGGGCAATGCCCATTTTAAAGCATAGAGCATTGAGATGATGTCCAAACCTTTGCAAGTTCAGGCGGTGGGCTGATTTTGGTCCAGCAGGTGGTAAGGGCAGGCATCAGGAGGAAAAAGGGGCCAGCGGGGTGTGAAGCAGGGTGCTGAATGCTTTCATCTGCGATCCCTCTCTCTGAATCCTCCCAGCCTCCCTTTGAAGGGGGAGAACATCTTATCACTCCAGAAAGGAGATTGGTCTCTTTGTCATCCTCTGTTCAGGTCAAAGCAGAGGCAATGGGTATTTGGGGACTAAGTAGCCTATAAACTCCTCAGCAAGCCAGGAAAGAGGGCAGCTTCCATTGCACAGAACAAACACCCTCTCCAACAGAAACATCCATGAGTATTTCCATAAACCTTCGGGGAAACTGATAAAAATACCTGTTCGTTTGGGGGCCATCTTTCCTGGCCAAGCTGACTACCTGTGTCTTGGGTTCAAGACTGAAAGCATTCTGTAACATGCCAAACATCATTTGAGGTTCTTTCTAAAATATAATTTAAGAAATAAGGTATTTATAGATCTTTACTTTGCTATTTAAAACCTTCATGGTGTCCACCTCAGCAGATGTCTTGGTTGAAGACATATTTAATAAGTATTCACAGATATTTTAAAGGCACAGTTAGGAAGGAAACCAACTTTCCTGTCACTTGTCCAATTATCCCTGCGTTTAGAGATTGCAGAGAAAATGACTTGTTGATCTATGACTTTTTTTTTTTTAAGCATGGTATATTGGCTCACATTTTTCTAAGACAATTGAAGCTATATGACCCATGGTGAAATCTCATTTTATCTCCTTGTGTTCTTAAGTAGGTTCATCCAAGTGCACTTAAGGTGCATTTTCCTCTTTATTATTGAATTGTGTACTAGTTCAATCCCAATCTGGCATCAGCAATTATATGGCTGTAGCAGGACACTTATCTGGAAGTAATAGAAAAACATCAGCATCTCTGGGAAATGGGGCTAAAATGGAATAATTTAATAACACTCAACATTTGCTTAGCACTTCAGAAGCTGACCCCATGTAAGTGAATATGCATACGCTCTGCAACTGAGTGAGCTTAATGTAGATTATGTTGCTTCTCCTAGCAGCTCTGAGCTAGACAAAGCATGCATGGTACCCCCTTTACAGAAGAGAAAACTGGGGAGATCGAGAGCTGAAGGGACTTGTTCAGGATGGCCATGATAGCTAGTGGCAGAGTTTCATTTACAGCCAGAGGGGCAAAGAGATCTCCTAGCCTAGGAGGTGGTCTCACTTGTCCTAAGAGTTCTTTTGGCCACGAAACCTATGGGCACTTCTAAGAAAAATGGTTTTTAATATGTTTTTATTGATTTCTGAGAGAATGGAGAGGGAGAGAGGATAGAAACATCAACGATGAGAGAGAATCATTGATTGGCTGCCTCCTGCATGTCCCCTACTGGGGATTGAGCCTGAAACCCTGGCATGTGCCCTGACTGAAAACCCAACCATGACCTTCTGGTTCATGAGTTGATGCTCAACCACTGAGCCACACTGGCTAGGCCAGAAAATGTTTTGTGTGTGTGTTAGTGTGTGCATAAAACAAAACACACAGGATTATGAGGAAAATAAATTATAATGCAACAGGTTACTCAAATATTTAAAAACGTTTGTGACATAAATCACGTTTTTGAGATACATGTACATATAATCACATTAAATATGGTAGGTATAATAAATACCGTACTTTTGAGGTAGTGATGATCAAAAAACACTATTTTAACATATCTGAGCTACTATAATATGCTAAAAAAAATCTCTGATTTCTTTTGGTGAAAAGTCACAGGTTCTGCTAAGATTACTGTGATCTGCTGCCTACAGTCATAATAGAAGGAAATGCTCAATTTTAACTAGAGGTTAGTGAAAACAAGAATATGCTATTTTTTCACCATCCAAATTCATGACCCTCCCTCTTGAATTTTATCCATGGCCTTGTGGGGGGTCTGTAGACCCCCAAGTTAAAGAACTCCTTATCTAGTCTAATTCCTCATAAAACAAATGAGAAAACTGAGGGGCAGAGCGGGAAAGTGATTTATCTAGGATTACTTAGCAGTGCACTAGTAATAGCAGGCATTAAACTAGAACCCCAGGGTTGAAAGGACCTTTCTTCAAGGCTGTTATGAAAAAACCAGTGCAGTAATCTATGTAATGCTTAGCACAGAATCAAACATGCGGTAGCCGTCAGGCGGAAACAGCGACCACACACAGCAGACGCACAGAGACAGGACTTCCTGGAAATCTCCTTAAAAGGGGGACAAAGTCACCCGTATGCACCTTTTGCCCTTGTCCCTTTCCCCCTCCTGCCTAGAAGAGGGACATTATGGCCACATTAGAAGGGACACGGGCCTCTGCTGACCCTACGAAGCGGCCACACTATCTGTTCCTTAACTGCCTACCTGTGAGAGAAACAAAAAAACCTTCGGACTCGTCCAAACCACTGCTACTTGTATCTGCTAAGTGGGGCCAAACTCACGCCTTGACCGACACACACCTCTTCCTGGCCGGGTGACCAAGCCTCTCCGAGCCTCTCATCTATAAGAGCACCATTTAGGGTTTCTTGGTGAGGATTCAAGGAATCAAAGGATGCAATGCAGTGCCCGGCGTATTAAATGCAGATGTTGTTATTGCTGTTTCAGTGCATTGCTGTTCAATGCGCTTTCTACCACATTGGCTCACAGCTTCAAAACCCCCCACACAGCCTCAAAACATGGCAACTCAGCCTGGGTTAAATGCCTATCACAGAAAGGAACAGCTTATGAAAATGCTGACAGAGACAAAACACCTAATAATTAGTGGCTAACAACCAGACACATGGAAGCAATTAGGAGGTTTATATAAATGCAGGGGACTGAGGCAACTTCTCATTTATTCCTCAGATTTCCTGCATGAGCCTCGGAGATGTTATTTCTGCCACAGAGCTGACTTCACAGGGAGGATGTGGGATCAGAAGTGAGTGCAGAGGTTGTGGGAGGCTGCAAAGGACCTTCAGACTTCAAAGCCCCTCCCCTTACTTCCTGCTCCAGTGGCCACTCTGCTGTGGACCTCTGCCATCAGAGCTGGGGACCCATGGTGGGGGTGGGGGTGGGGGTGGGGGTGCAGACATGTGTAAGCCTACGGGCCTAAGAAGGGGTCAAAGGGTAAAGAGGGAGTGGAGGTTCCTAACGAAACATCTGGCCTACAGTCTGGTCACAGGATGGAGCTATTTCCCCACCGGCCCTTTTCCTTCCCTTAGCACTGAGACTGGGGACCACATGGCAGCTAGTGCCTGCAAAGTCGGCTTCCTGGGGGACTCTCACACTCAGGGCTGGGCTGCTTCTTCAGAGGTACTGGGCAGGCTAAAATTGGTCACCCCCTTCAATTACTATCCTCTTACCATCATCTTTCAAAATAACACCATTTAAAAACTTCAGGTGGAAGAATAGGACTAGTTCCACTCCCCAGAAATGATATTAACAGCAGTGTGCTGTGTGTCCTTCCAGGAGATTTCCATACCCGGTCTGTTATGGACTGAACCGTGTCTCCCCCCAAAATCATGTGTTAAAACCCTAACTCCCAATGTGACTGTATTTGGAGATCAAACCTATGAGGACTAATGAGGGTTAAAGGAGATTATAAGGGTGGGGCCCTAATCTAATAGGTCTGATGCCCTTATAAGAAGAGGAAGAGTCCTAGCTGGTTTGGCTCAGTGGATAGAGCATCAGCCTGTGGACTGAGGGGTCCCAGGTTCAATTCCGGTCAGGGGCACATGCTTGGGTTGTGGGCTCGATCCCTAGTAGGGGGCATGCAGGAAGCAGCCAATCAATGATTCTCTCTCATCATTGATGTTTCAATCTCTCTCTCCCTCTCCCTTCCTCTCTGAAATCAATAAAAATATATATTAAAAAAAACAACAACAAGAAGAAGAGGAAGAGGCACCAGGGATACACACTCACAGAGAAAAGGCCACGTGAGGACACAGTGAGAAGGCGGCCACCTGCAAGTCAAGGAGAGAGGCCTGGTAGCAACCAACCCAGCTGACATCTTGGTCGTAAGACTTCCAGAACTGTGAGAAAATAAATTTCTGTTCTCTAGCCACCCAGCCTGTGACATTTTGTGGTGACAGCCTGGCTTAATATGCTGACTTAATTATATAAGTACATGATTAATATACTTAATTATATAAGTACATGAGCAGGACCATTTCTCAAAATACTACATTGTGCTTAACCTCTCTATCTTTCCCTTCCTCCTTTTACCAAGCAAGCAGGCAGCTTTTGCAATTCCTTAGCTCAGGGGTGGCTAATGTGCCCCCTTCTGGAGGGTGAGGTGGGACTGGGGAGGCAGTGAGACTGACCGGCATGCTTCTTCTTGTCCGTCCATCCCTGTCCCTGCGGGGGAATTCTGAGGAGTCACAGCAGATCCCCAATCACCCTCAGGGTCAGCTCGAAAGGCCTTGGGCCAGAAGCCAGCTCCTGTCTCCTGAGCTCTAATTTCCAAACTGTAGGCCTCTCGGGCCCACTCCCCTGGCTCCATTACGGTGACACAGTGACAGGGTGGGGGTTAATAGGGGCTGGTACAATCTGAGTTCTTAGCCAGAACTTGCCCACAGCAAGTATTTCTCCAGGTTTGATGGGTTAAAAATTCTAAGAAGTAACAGCAGTAATTGAAGAGTGTACTTCCATCATTAGCATATTCACATCGTGATTTTTGCTATTTCTGTGGTCTTCTATTATTATTATTATTTTTTTTAATATATTTTATTGATTTTTTTTTTTTTTTTTTACAGAGAGGAAGAGAGAGGGATAGAGAGTTAGAAACATCAATGAGAGAGAAACATCGACCAGCTGCCTCCTGCACACCCCCTACTGGGGATGTGCCCACAACCGAGGTACATGCCCTTGACCGGAATCGAACCTGGGACCCTTGAGTCTGCAGGCCGACGCTCTATCCACTGAGCCAAACCGGTTTCGGCGGTCTTCTATTATTGACATAAATCTTAAAATATTTTTTTTCCTTTTCCACTTAATAAAATGTATATAAAATTTTATGCAATCTGCATAATACCAGTGCCACTTGCTCTAAAGAGACGTTCTCGGGGACTCTTCCCGCTCCCCACGGGGGAGTCTGCGCTGTGATTCTTTCCCCTTCCGCACGTGGGAGTCTGTACTTGTTCTTCAATAAATTCCCACCTTTGCTATACCAAAAAAAAAAGAGTTCTCAGTAAAAGTAAATATAATGAAAGCAGGATTATTACATTTGAGCTCTGAGCCTAGTTGAAGGCAGGACCCTCCACCGGCAAAAAGATGACAACCCGCTTTACTGCGGTGGTCTGAAACAGAGCCCGCAATATCGCCGAGGTATGCCTCTATTAAGAATGTTTTAAATCTTGTCTCTTCCGATAAAACTGGTGCTCGAGGAGGTGCCCACATTTATCCCATAGCTCTGTGGAGTCCCTGGCCCAGCTCTGGTGGCCCAGGTAGGAAAATGCAACCTGAATTTCCTCTTCCCCAGAGTCCCAAAGCTCTCCGGGGAAGGGACTCGGAGGTAGGCTCACCTCTCCGACCCCGGGAGGAGGTGGTACGGGCACTCCTCAGTGTTCGGTGCACTTTCTGCCTCTTGGACTTGTCTCCTCCTGACGAGAGGGAGGGCCAGCGATGCAGAGACCCTCAGCACTGGAGAGGCTGTGAGTATGGGGTCTCACCACTTGTGGGGGCTGCGGCCTGCTGAGGTATGTATTCGTTCCCTCTTGTTGCTGAAACAAATCACTACAAACTTAGAGGCACAAAGAGCACTAATGTATTCTCGGACGGTTCTGGAGGCCGGGAGCCTGAGAGCAGGTTCCCTGAGTTCAGGTCAGGGTGACAGCAGGTCCTTCTGGCAGCTCTAGGGGGGCATCTGTTTCCTCGCCCCTTCCATCGACCAGACACTGTCGCTATCCTTCGGCTCCTGCCCCCCTCTCCACATCTTTTTGTTTTTGTAAACATGGAACGGATCAGGAATGTGTGTGTGTGTCATCCTTGCCCAAGGGTCATGCTACTCTTCTCTGCATCTTTAAAGTCAGCCATGCAGCATCTTCAGATGCTTTTCTTTCCATCCTTCTGGGTCTGTTGTCACTTGTCACCTTCTGGCTGTCTCTGCCTTGGCTTGTGTCCCTCTTGTTAGAGTGACGCTGTGGTTACATCGTGTCCACTGGGATAACCCGGGATAATCTGCTCATCTCTAGCTAGATCTTTACTTTGATCACATGTGCAAAGTCCTCTTTGCCAGGAAAGGTAACATTTCCAAGTCCAGGGATTAGGAGGTGGACATTTTTGGAGGCCATTATCCAGCCTACTGCAGCCTATAGTAAATTTCATGTAAGGTCCAAGAGGAGACGTAACCTGTCTGTCTGGTCACCACTTACTACCAATGGCTTGCACGTTGCTGGGCACACAGTCCCCGGATCATAAAACAGTAGTTGGACTCATGAAAGCTGTCCTGCACTCTTCCAAGGTGTTACCCTCTGCCTACTGTTGAGGAGGTTCCCAGATCCCCTGAAGCCAACACACAACTCCAAGTTAAGTTTTCTTAACCCAGATTTCTAGAATGTCTGGCTGCAGCTGAAACACCAATAGGGGGCTCCGAGGAAGTGGACAGGGCAGCGCAAGCTGAATGGCAAAGCAACTTTGTTCCTAGTCGCCTAGGCGCGACGGACAGCAGGTGGCGCCTGGGTCCGCCTTAAGGCCGAGTTTGTCCCGCTCAGAGCACCTGTCAGGGAAGGGGGCGTGGAGCGGCCTCGGTCCCTGCAGTGTCTGAAGACTGCTTCCCAGTCTCTGCACGTACCGGGGGAGGACGCCACGCTCCGGGAGGCGAGGAGCCGCTCGGGGAGGCTGCGTCTTCTTTGCTGCGAGCAGCTGGAGACGCCGCCGTGGCGCCGGCCCGCTGAGCCCCCGGGAGAGACCCGCGCACCCGGGTGCGCACTGCCCCCCGCCGGGGACCCGCGATCAGAGCTTCTGGCGGTGGAAGAAAACAAACTGAACACCAGATATGTACCAGCCTGCAAAAGGAGGAAACTGAAACCTCCCGGCGCGGTTTCAAAGGCACGAAAGCAATTGCTGCTTGGTTTCTGGGAACAGGCTCCCCGAGCTGCTTACAACACTCGCCCCGGGGGAGGGAGGAAGCAGCTTTTCCATCTCAGTGTTGAGCCAAGTGGGTCCCTGTAGGGGATCTCGAGGGGGAGTAAAACGTGGTCCTTTCCCTGAGGGGTGCATGCTCAAGCACAGTGATCTAAGGACCACCTGGAATCAGCAGGGAAAGTAGGAGGCCGCCTCCCCCTTCATGCTGCAGCAGAGGCTTCCTCACCCATCCTGCTCTGCAAGAGCCTGGTGGTGGTGGTGCTGGGGGAGGGGCAGGAGGGGGGGAGAGGAGGGGGAGAGCTGGAGCTGCATTAGCTGTATGCACTGGCCCTCTCCACACCTGGCTGAGTCAGCATGCACATACAGGAAGCATCTCAGTACTGATTCACCCTTCAGATGGGGATCCATGGGACCTTGGGGTAGTGCCACTGGATGGTTTTTTGTACTGTTCATTCATGTCCTATCCCCAACCCCCACCACGTTCCCTTCATTCAAGCAGGCAGCAGGCTTTGTGCTTCCAAGTTTCAGGTGAGGCGTGAACAGAGGGGATTCAGACGTTGCAAGGTTTCCTGGCTTTTGTTTTCTAAAGTCCCAGACCAGAGAGAGGGCAGAGTTGGGGTGGGTGGGGGAGGAGAAGGGCCCTTGAAGAAACAAGAAGGTGAGAAGAGCTTCCTTCCACATACAGAGATTTATCCAGGCTAGGAGTGTACAGAGCAAGGTCGGTCGGCTCTTTGATTCAAACCCTTGCCTCTTCCACCTGGAAGCCATGTCGTCTTGGGCTATTAAACTTTTCTAAGCCTAAAAATGAGACACTACTAATGCCTATCTCATTGATGTGCCCTAACATTATGACTTTAGTCCCAAGGTTCTGAGATATTGATCCTTGTTATGGGCTGATTTGTGTCGTTTCCTCCCCCCCCCCCCCCGCCACTCAAATTCATATGTTGAAGTCCTAGACCCCCGTACTTCAGAATGTGATTGTATATGGAGCCAGGGTCTTTAAGGAGGTAAGTGGTGTAAAACGAGGTCATTAGGGTGGGCCCTAATCCAATATGATTACTGTCCTCATAAGAAGAGGACATCTGGACACAGATACACACAGGAAAGATTATGAGGTCACCTGTTGAAGACGTCCATTTATCAGCCGAGGAAAGGGGCCTCAGAAGAAATCAACTCTGCCGACACCTTGATCTGGGACTTGTAGCCTCAACTGTGAAAAAACCAATTACTGTGGTTTAAGCCATCAGTCCACAGATGCTCTAGCAAACTAATACAACACTAAATAAACTTTGGAGGGCCTCACGGTTGAGCAGCAGAAAGCTGCCTGTCCTAATTTAAAATATTTTTTAGGCTTAAAAAAGAAGGAAATCCTGCCATTTGCAACCACATGGATGAACCTGGAGGGCATTATACCGAGTGAAATAAGCCAGACACAGAAAGACAAATACCACATGACCCCACTTACAGGTGGAATCTAAATACACTGACTCATAGAAGCAGAGAGTAGAATGGTGGGTGCCAGGGGCCGGGGAGGGGAAAAGGGAAGTGCTGTCAAAGGCACAACGTTTCCATCACGTGGGACAAATAGGTTCTGGAGACCTCACACACAGCATGGTGACGATGGTTAACGCACTGGATGGCAAACTTGAAATCTGCTAAGAGAGTAGATCTTCAACATTCTCACCACAGAAAAAGGTAACTACGTGAGGTGATGGATATGATAAGTGGTTTGAGTGTGGTAGTCCCATTTCACAATGTATATGTATATCAAAACATCACTTTGTAACCTGAAATATATACAATTTTTATTGATCAGTGGTACCTCAGTAAAGCTGGGGGGAAACAATGAAACCACAAAGCATATCCTTTCTGGCCCGATTTTCTATTTTTTTTCCTCTCATGCCCTCTGTCTACTTTGCAACTCAAGGCCAGTAGGTGCCAGACCTCAAATCTTGCATTTCACCAGCTCTGTCGAGAGAGAACGCACACTTGTTGGGTATCAGTTAGGTACTAGGGTAACGGTTATGAAAGTGAATTCCAGGGTCAGACCAAGTAGAAATCTTAAGTCTTCCCTTTGTTTCTAGTTACCTGTTATGGTATAACAAACTCATAACTTTTACTAAATTTCAGGTTCACCTCTTTGAGTAATATGCTTCTCTACACTGTAGGACACAAAATTCTTATACTGTCATAAGCTTGTGTCTTTTTTCCTCAAGGTAGACCCTGAGTCCGAAAACACTGGGATCTGATTAAAAAACAAAAACAAAAACAAAACCCCCCACCGAATTTATTTTCTTTGTCTTTTTATTCAGATTTTCTAAACTTTTGATATCAAAGTAAATAATTGCATAATGAATACATCTGCTAATAGCTACTGTTTGTCAGATGTTATCCAAGTGACTGGCATGGTGTTTTACCCTCATGATTTTATTTGACCCTCCAAATGTCCCTATAAAGTGGGTACTATTATTATCCTTATTTATTAGTTAAGGAAAGTGAGGTTAAGACCCAGGTCATGAGTTGCCCAAAGTCACACAGCTACTAAATGGCAGAGGTGGGATTTGAGCCCAGATCTGGAGGGTTAACAGTTATCACACCTTCCGGAACCACTCACCTCTTTGATTGGCAGATGTGTCATTGTGCCTCAGTGACAACAAATGACTCAGCAGGGCTTGGGTGGCCAGAGAGAATAAAGTAGGGCTGCTTTGCTGCCAACTAGAGGTCAGAGTAGAGAGGACCTGTTTGCCCCAAGGGCTCTTGATGAACTGTGGGCCCTCCCACGGGGCGATGACCTGGAGAGGTCAGCCTAATGCAGGGTCTGGCTGGGGGTAGATCAGGAACCCAGCACTTTTTGGGGATGCAAGCCACTGCCTGGTAAACCTCCCTTCTGGAAAGAGGCAGGTCCTTCTGCTGCCTGTGTGGGCTCCAAATACCAGTAATGCGTGAGGTCATCAGAGCTGAGTGGCTCAGGAAATGCCTTTGGTGCCCGAGGTCCAAATTATAACTTCATCTGCCCAGTGATTTACAGCTCAGTGCTTACACCACCATGATCTCACTGACTCCTTTTGGCATCCTGGGGGACTGTGATGGTCATATCCATTTGACAGATGGGGAAACAGACCGGAAGAGGCAAGGTGAGCGCTCAAGGTCACAAAGAGTGCCAACCTGAACCCAGGCCCCACTGATTCCCAGTCCTATTCACGTGCACGAGACCAGTAGTTTTCAAACCGCACTGTGTGGAGTTCTAGGGAGCTCAGGCAGGCCAGAGGCAGGGACTGAGGAGGAGGTGGAGAAAGAAGAGGAAGAAGTGGCCCACTTCTCGCAGGGCCAACCTACATCAGGACTCTGTGTAAGGCTGGTTTGAAAGATTTGTGTTGCTAACGCAGTCTTTTCAGAGGACTGCCCAAGCTGCTTCTTCCCTGGGAATTGGATTCAGGCTCCTCTTTCTCTACAGGGGCAAGGAGAGACCTGCTTCCTGTTGGATGATGCACTCAACTCCAAGATGGCAACACACGGGACTGTAAAAGGTACTGGGTCCAGTTTAGCGTGATGTGGTCACGTTATTCATCTCACTCTCCCCCGCTGCAAAGACGAGGGCTTGGCCTACGTAATTCTGAAAATCCAGTTTGGCTTAAATAACCTGGGGATCTGGGCTATCAGGCTTAGTTAATCAGATCTTAAACAGGGGTGAGTCACCTGAAATCACATGAAAATGTTGTAAATTGTTTTTGTATGTGAAATTTTCTGTAAGTGTATCTCTAGTTTTCATCAGAGTCTTAAAGCAGACTGCGATACAGGACCTCTAGCTTCCCAGGACTTTTTTCTTTTTCTTTTTTTTGAAACTGCTGGGAAATCTTCTTTTTGTGGGGAGGGGGTGTTCAAGTAGTAAGAATGATATGAGAAAGCTATTTGCGCAAAGGAAACAAGGGCAACATATAAAGGTAAGCAGAGCTAAAAACTGGGAGCTAGATAAAAGAGTAAGAGCCCGTAAGTTAAGTTTTGTTTAAGTCCCTAGATCCAGCCACCCCTCACTTTTTTTCAGCTACATGAACAGCTGTCTCTCCTCTCTTAGAGCATTTTCTATTTCAGTCGCCTATAGAATACAAGATAGATTTAGACCCAAGATAGATTTACTATTATTGTCAGAGGTCCTTGCCATTGAAAAAAATCATGAGGCTCAACTTACTAGTAGAAAAAGGAAAGCAGTGAGAAAAAGGGATTGAGGTGGGAATGGATATTCCTCTCATGCTTTTTTTTTTTTGAATTGCAGGTAAGAAAAATGCTCCCTATCCTTTATTCTTTTAGCGAACTGGAGGCTTTTAGAAGTAGGAAAGACCTGGGAATCAATCCCATCATTACACAGGTGGAAACCGAGACCTAGAGAGGGGATGTGACGCTCTGGAGGTCATACAGTAATAGGCCTGATGCCAGAACTGAGGTTACCTTCTCTGAGGTTCCATCCGCCTCTGTGTGACTTTCCTCAGTGTTTCTTTCCCAGCAGCCGGCCAGTTAGAAGAGCTTAGGAGGGATCTTGTGCCCATGTGTGTTGCTTGGCCACATGGATCCTTATCTTACCCAGAAAACTCTGCAGTCTGGATTTTTTTCAGATTCTGTGGGCACAGGCAAACAATGGAGTGTTTGGCCTAGGGTTGCCAGGAGGAGGTGAAGGAAACCAGCCCATTTCTCTGCCTGGGTCCCATCCCTCCCAGGTGACAGACCCACCTAGGGTCCTGCCTAGCATTGGAGTCCTAGAGGTCAGGGCCAGGCCAGACATTGCCCAGTGCAGCCACAGCAGGAGGATTTAGATATTGCTGAGTCAAAAGCAGACAAGCAGGATTTATGGGACAAGTCCAAGGGGTCACTTGCAGCCACAGGGTCAGATCTGTTTAGCTCTGGGGGGCAGTAATGGCAAAGGCAGACATGGATTCCAGGGGGCCCCCCACAACTATTCCCCACAGCATGGCCGGAGGGGCTGGGACACACCAGGCCCTGCCTGCCACCCCCCACCCGCCAGCCCATCACAGATTACTCACAGCCGCACAGGAGAAATGATCTTTAATGTCCGACTTTGCTTCCAACTCCGCCAAAGTGCCACAGTGCCAGCGTTCAGTGTAGTACAAAGAGGGGCTTGAGAGGTACGAAGTCACGAGACAAACAAGGCTCCACTGCCTCCTGGGCGCGCACTCGCTCTGCCCCCACCCCACCCCCAACACACATGCACACCACACGTACACACGCACAGACACACGCACAGACACACGCACGTGTACCCACAGTTAAATACATGTACAGAGGGACTCATTTATAGATATATACACAGAGAGAGAGGCGTAATCCCGGCCGGCGTCGGGTCCCCAGGCTCTCGGCATGCTCGGCCCAGCTCTGCGCTGTACCTGGCACCCATGCCCCTGCCAGAAAAGCAGCTGCCCCTCTCCCCACCCCCCTCCCCCCGTTTCCCCTGGGGCCCGGCTCTCCCAGGCGCGGACATTGCCCTCCCCTCCGCCCCGCCCCGCCCCCCACCAGGATTTCCTTCCCAGGGAAAGGGAGCCGCGCGCGGGGCGCTACGACGGCCCGGGCGCCAGGGGCATGTTGGTTTTGAAGCCGGGCTGCCCGTTGGCCACGTCGGCCGCGGCCTCGCAGCCCCCGCTGCTGGCGTCCCCTTCGGTCACGGGGCTCTCGGGCTCGGCCAGGAGCTTGAAGGTGAAGAGCGAGCCCGAGTCGCGGCGGCCGCAGTGGCCGGGGGGCTCGGGCAGGCTCAGGAGCGCGCCGGGCGCCTTCCACTCGGGGTAGGCGCACAGCTCGACGGGCGGCGGCGCGGCCCCGCGGCCCAGGTAGCCGGGGCTGGGCGAGGCCGAGGGCAGGGTCCGCTGGCTGCCGCTCAGGCAGCTGCCGCCGTCGTCCAGCGAGTCCTTGCGCGACTGCGAGCGCTCCAGCGAGCAGCCCCGCGTCCACGGCCGGTAGGTGTAGGCGCAGTTGCCCAGGCGGCGGCGGCGGCGGCGGCGCCGGCGGGCGCGGCACTGGCAGCCGAGGATGCGCAGGAAGGCGCGCTTGAACTCCTTGCTGGAGCACGGGTAGATGATGGGGTTGAGGCAGCTGTTGAAGTAGCCCAGCCAAAACACCACCTTGAACACGGTGTCCGGGGGCTTCAGGGTGGAGAACAGGGAGCCTGCAGGGGGAGGGGTGGGGGGCACAGGCAGAAAGACAGACAGCGGTTTGTGAGTAGTCAGACCCTCCGCGGGCTCCACCTGGGCATCACCCACCTGGGCATCACCCACCGCAGGATCCTCCCTCTGTCCGGAATGCTCGCCTTTCTGTCTCAGAAGGAATGAATGCTCCATTCACTTTTAGGGCCAATATCGAAAACCCCCCGCCCCCCTTCGCCCATGAAAGCTTTCCTGCTGTAGCTGGACATCTAAGCTCCTATAGCTCTAGATTTCCCAGGGCAGCGCTCACCAGTTTCTACTAAAATGCTACTAGTCACCCACAATTGCAGGCTTCTTTTGGATCAGAGACACTAAGCTGGGCCTTTTACTTGTATTGTTTTATCCATCACAAAACACCATGAAGTAGATGCTCATTTATTTCCATGGCAAATATGAGATACATTACAGACCTTTCTGAGAAAGGTAAAACTTTGAAGACAATGAAAAGGAAGATCTTTTTGACCTAGGGATGAAGGAAAATGACCCAACTCCTCAAAAAGATAAACTACAAGAAAAGGGTGGGAGAAGATATTTACAATGTCTAATAAGACAGGTAAAGGGTTGATATTTACAAGAAAAGGATGGCATTCCCAGTAGAAACACGGACAAAGAAAATGAACAGGAAATGTACAAAATAGGAAACCTGAGGATTAAAACCCTTTGCACTCGCTTGCTTTTTTCTCGATTCCTTTATTCTAATGCTAACCCTGTTGAGTCACACTCGACATCTGAGTGCAAAAGGTTAATGAGCACATGACAAGAAGCTCAAAATGTTAGGTAGTCAAATAGATTAAAATGAAAACCATAAAGAAATATAATTTATATCTGTTAGGCTAGCAAAAACTAGGAAGATGGACAGCACCAAGTGTAGGCAGGGCTGTGGGGACATGGGGAGCCTTCTGCATGGCTGGTGGGGGCAGGGCTGTGAAGACTGGAGAAGACTCTAACACCATGTGGTCCAATTAAGTCTACACACACCTCCTAACCTAGCAGCTCTGCTCTAGGGCCTAGATCTCAAAGAATTTTTACATACGTCCATAAGGGACTTGTATGAACATGCTCAGGGCAGTGTCGTTTGTGGTGACAGGGACTTGGAGAAAACCTGGGTGTCCCTCACAAGGAATTATGGAACGGCAGAGTGGGATAGATGCACAGCATGGAGACTGTGTAGCACGTAGAGGCCCCGGTTGAAAAGTTCATATCACAATATGGAAAGGTCTTACGTACATTGTTCTTTGTGGGGAAAAAAAAAGTAGGAAACAATGAGATTTATAACAATACTATTTAAGTAACATGCCAAACAACCACTTACCTTTTGCAAAATTACTTTCAAATTAAAAAAATACATATTAAACATAAAATGAATGACTAAAGGTGGAGGCAGAGGGAAATGGGAATGAGGAATGGGAATAAAAGGAAGTAAATCAATAAAATAAGAAGGATGCCCCACACAGACCTATGATGATGAGATGGTATGAGTCCCTTTGAATGTGAGGTCCCAAAACATTTTATGTTTATATTAAGTTAAAAACAATTTCCATTTTAAACGCAAGGCAATTGAGACTTGGAGAGGTTAAATGATTTGCTCCAGGTCACACAGCATGTTTGTAATATAGCTGGAATTTTAAACTAAATTCTGTTAGAATACACAATACGTTGTGTGTACTTTTTAAAAAGTGTTACTAATAATACCTTTTGTGGAAAATGAGAAAATATAAGAAAGCAAAAAGAAAAAATATTTTAAAAGTATACATAACCTCTCAATGCTGAGAAATCACATTTTGGTGCATGCACTTTCAGATTTTTTATATGTAAACTAGAGGCCCGGTACACGAAAATTTGTGCACTGGAGGGGGTCCCTCAGCCTGGCCTGCACCCTCTTGCAGTCCAGGAACCCTCAGGGAATGTCTGACTGAGGGTTTAGGCCTGCTCCCCGTGGGAAGCGGGCCTAAGCCACAGTCTGGCTTCCCTCTGTGAGAGGTGACCGGGCGGGTGGATCAGGGGACAGCATCTGGCTGGCAAGCCCCCCCCCCCATCACTGTCCCCTCCCTCTGCCCGCTGGCAAGTGCCTTGGCTGGCCTGGTGCCACCTGCTCACTGGCCCCGCCCCTCACCAACTGGTCATTCAGCTGTTTGGTCGATTTGCATATTACGCTTTTATTATATAGGTATTTTTAAAAAATGGGATTATAGTTTACAGGATATGTTGTAACTTCATCTGTGTCTCTCACCATGCCACTCTACCTTTTATACAGTGACTTTTGTATTCCTGTCTTATCTCCTCTACTAGACTGTGAGCTTCCCAAGGGCCTGGTCGTCAGGATCCCCTGTGAATCCATTTGTTGAACAGAGAGCACGAACCTCTAGAATATCTGAATGGGAGGGGCTTCAGCAATCATGTCCAAACTCCTTGTTTTGGAGATGGGGACACCAAAACCCGAAGAGTGGCTGAAGATTCCACAGGTAGGTGGTGGCAAAAATGTCACAAAGATCCCTATCTTTGATTTTGGATTGCACTGAGTCCTCCCCCTTTCTTCCCCCGCATGCACTTCACCTTCTTGTTATTTGAGGTTTAACCTGTTGACACAAGGAGCCTTCTACTTTTCTGCTTAGCAACCCAGGGATGGTGGCTGGGGGGAGATGGCTGGGCTCCTGGTGAAGGGCTTACTCAGAGAGGGGTTCCACTTGGGAAGAGGGTTATCCGTCCCCGATACTAATTGAGTACACTGACCTCTTTTCTCAACTCAGGGGGAACTGGGAGCGGACTACATTCTGGGTTAGCTTTAGGGGAGGTAGATGAGGTCTAATTTGTGACAAGGCTTGTACCATTAGGTGTTCATCTCACCACCCCAGATACTTTGGATTGAGACACTGCACAGAGGCCCGACCTGGAATGCAAATATGGCTCTTCTTTTCCCTCAGCAGATTTAGGCAGTGTCCCCATTGGGTGGAGCACAGGGTTTGGGAACTCAAAGACCTGGTTTTGAATGCCCCCGTTTTGTGTGTTGGCTGTTTGACTTTAGAAAAGTTATTTGGTCCTTTCAGGCTCAATTTTCTCATCCATAAAATGGGGACAAATATCTGTTTCATAGGGTAGTTTGAATAGATGAAAACATCCATATAAAATTCTTGACACAGGGCCTGGCATCTTGAAAATAATACTAATAAATGGTGGCCATTTTCCAAATATACTTTATATCCTGACCTAGTCATCACCCTCCTCCAGGAATTCTGCTCCTCACCTACCTCAGATTCTCTGCCCCACAGAACATCGACAACCAGATCTTATTCTCTCTCTTTTTTTTATTGTTAGTCGTAAGTGTTGTTAAGCAATCCCAGGGCTGGCCATGTCCTTGTTCATCACCAGACGTTAAATTCCTGCTGGGCAGGAACCACATCTTTATTTCCTTTTTTTTTTTCTCTCTTCAGATTTTTATATTTTTATTCCGAAATGATACATAAAGGGATGAATAGGTAGAGGGCAGAGCATTTTTAGGGCCACAAAACTACTCCATATGACACTATAATGGTGGATCCATGTCATTGTACATTTGTCCAAACCCATTAAATGTACAACAGCAAGAGTGAACCCTAATGTAAAGTATGGACTTTGGGTGACAGTGATGTGTCAATGTAGGCTCATCAACTGTAACCAATGAACCACTCCAGTGAGGGATGTTGATCATGGGGGAGGCTGTACACATGTGGCTGCAGGGAGTATATGGGAAGTCTCTGTACCTTCTTGACAATTTGGGTGTGAACCTGAAATTTCTCCTAAAAATAAAGCCTATAAAGAGAACCTCACTTAATTAAACTAAAAAAGCAACACATGCTGAATTTTAAAAGATTACACATTGCAAAAACACTTTAGAATATAGAGTTCAAGTAGAGGGGACTGGAGTTACCAGTAATAGTTTTGTTTTTATCCTCTTAGGATATTTTTTCAAATGGAGCCATACACATACTTTTCCCCAAATTGTTTTCTTTGCTTAGAATACATGTAAGACACTTTCCCAAGTCAGGACATAATGGTGCTACACCACTCCCCAACCCCCTACCTCCTGTTGAATTACAGCCTACTGTCTGGATACATAGTAGTTTACCTAACCCTTTCCTAATGATAGCCAAATAGGTGATTTCCAACTTTTAGCTGTTACAAACTGCAGTCACGAAAAGCCTCTTGCATTTTGACTTCTGCACGTTTGAGTGTTTCTGTAGAATGAATTCCTATCAGAGGAATCACCGGGCCAGTTCCACATTCAAGCAAAAGCACTGACAGCCAGCAGACTGCCTTCTGAACTGGTGGGTGGCAGCGGCTGACTCTCGCATCGGCTGTGTGTGAGTACCAGGGGCCTGCCGCCCGATCGCCTCTGCATTAGCACAACCAAATGATGATTATTTTTGAAAATCACTGTGGTGGGGACCTGCCTCCAGGAAGCCTGTGTGCGAGACCTCTGTTTGGGGACTCGGTGTATCATTTGGGTCAGCTGCTTTCCCTCTCCAGGCCTCAGTGTCCCTCCTTTGGGTGAGTGGTTTGGTCTGGGTCCTCTCTGGCCTTAGAATCAGTCTGTGAAGTCTGAGATGGAAGCCCTGTCCATCCCTGCAGGGGGGTGTCAGTTTCTCTGGACTCACCACACAGGGGCAGTGTAGGTCAGGCACTGGACCAGCTGGTGCCTGGGATTCCTTGCATATTTCCGCCCATTTCCTCCTCCCTCTCCCCCTAGCTGCATAGTAGTTACTGGGAATAGGGGCCCAGTGTGCCACACTGGCCCACCCTGGTGGGAGCCAAAAAGTCTAGTTAATTGAGGAAGGTGCTGAGCCTCTTTGGCATGAAAGAGGATGGGTGGCAGGGATCTTTTCCGCTGGGCGTCCAAACAGACCTTAGGGGAGTAAATAGCAACAGGAACTGAGGGTTCCTGGAAGCCTGCTCTCTGCTGGAAGTCAGAGCTGTGCTGGCTCTGTGACAGGGCCACAAACTCACTATGCATGTCCCTGAGCCTGGCTCCACGTCTCTTGCTTATGACATGGTCCAGGGCTCCCTGCCCTGTGACTTAGAATCATGGCTTCACAGAAGCTCTGTGAGGATAGGTGACTTGCTCAAGGGCAGTCAGCTGGTCAGTGGCAGAATGACCATCAGAACCTGTTTAAGTTGTTCATTTGGCTCCACAAACACTTATTGGAGCATTGGGGTTAGTGGTTAAGGTTCTGTTCAGAGGTCACAGGTAGGCAGATCTGGCTTCCCAGTTGTGTGGCTTTGGAGAAGCTACAATGATCTGGTGTGGCTCTGTTTTCTGGAAAATAGGGAGGGCGATAGTTCTTCTGTGCATGGATGAGATGAGCTTATTAGGCTTGGTTAGTGCCGGCATGTTGAGAGCACTCCAGTGCAGCTATTCTGACTGCTTCAAACACAGCTACTATTACTACTGCCAACACTGCCGTCCCTGCCAGTATTACTGCTACAAAGATGAGGAAGGAGGCGAAGAGGCTGAGATCTGTGCTGACCATGTATTGGGACCCTTACACTTCACTGCTCTTTATTTAAAAACATATTTTTATTGATTTCAGAGAGGAAGAGAGAGGGAGAGACAGAAACATCAATGATGAGAGAGAATCTTGGGTCAGCTGCTTCCTGCAAGTCCCCTACTGTGGATAGAGCCTGCAACCCGGGCATGTGCCCTGACCAAAAATGGAACTGTGACCTCCTGGTTCATAGGTCAACATTCAACCACTGACCCACACCAGCCACGCATGCTGTTTTCAATATAGGCCCAAGGATGGGTCCCACCCAGGTGGTTCTTGAACCCGCTGGAATGTTATGTGACTTTCACCCATTTTTCTGGGGGAGAATCCACAGCTGACACCATGGGCTTGAAGGAGTCAGCAACCCCAGAATGGTTAGGCCTCACTCATCTCAAGTCTATGGTTTCCAAGCGTCAGTCACTCTACCCCTGGACCACCTGTTTTTACTGCCTTTCTTTAAATCAGCTCACTTTTTAAAAAAATTAATCCTCACCCAAGGGTATTTTTTTCATTGATTTTTAGAGAGAATGGAAGGGAGAGAGGGAGGGGGCAGGACAGAGAAATATCTATCTATCTATCTATCTATCTATCTATCTATCTGGAGGGTAAGAGAGAAGGAGACACACACACACACACACACACACACACACACACTCACAGATTGGTTGGCTCTCGCACGTGCCCAAACTGGGGCCAGGGATTGAACCCTCAACCCTTCAATCTGCGAGCTGACACTCTAACCACTGAGCACACTGGCCAGGGCTGAGTCAGCTCACTTTTGGTATCTAAATTAAAAAAAATATTTAAGGAAGCTTTTATCACTATTTAAAAACCTGTACTGTTTGCTATAAATAGAATGTCATGGTAGAGAAAAATGAGATCACCCCAGACAGTGGTGGGTCCAAGGTCTGCTCTTTTTCAAAAAGGGAGATTAGCTAGGGTTGAAGGGTGTTGAAGACTTGCTGCCCTAAACAGAGGAATTCCTCTTTGAGGAGCCTGAAGGATTGAAAGAGAAGTGAACCTGGAATACCGTCCTCACTGGCACATAGGAGGGGGCTAAATAAGCAAGTGCTCAATGACTGACTGACTGAATATGTAATTCACAGACTCTTGTGCCACGTCTAGCTGTCATTTCAAGTTATTCTGCACACCACTCAACTCTGTACTGAACCTGAGTAGCTGTGTAGGCCCAGTCCTGGGAAACCACTAGCCGGAGGCAGCCATGGCTCCATCCGGATGCCTCCCGTAGCTTCTTACTGAGGCTTTAAAAGCAGATCAAATGAGACAGCACTTCTGAAAGAGCTTGGAGGGGTTGGAAGCTGGACACCTGAATGGGATGAAGAGGAGGAGTTTGAGGGGGATGGATAAAGCTGAAAGCAGATGGTGCACTTGGGCCTTGCCTGCTTTAAGGCGATTTAGAGGGATTGTGAAGTTCAAGGATCAAAAGCTAAGGCTGAGCAGGATTGGCACAGGGAGAAGCATTTCTTGGCTGGACATGGTCCCAGCAAGTCATCCTTAAGGTGCCATTCATCAAGTCTGAACAGGGAACACAAGTCTCTGTGAACCTCCCCTCTTCAAAACCATGGGGCATGTCTGTGGAATAGTAGCTACCATTTAACAAGCTTACTCTGTGCCAGCCACTGGGCTAAATGCTTAATAACCATCCTTTTCCAGTTATTCCTTCAACAGCCACTGTTCCCAAGGCAGCCTGGCATGACAGTGCCTTGCTCTAGGGGGCGCCATTCTTCTTCTTTTTTTTAAATATATTGTAGGGGGCACCATTTACACTGTAGTCTCCACACTGTAGCCTACTACAGCACTCCTTGGTGACTGTCCAACCTGCATGTGTCTGCCGGAGGCCATCACTATTACACTGGTGTGTGTGTGTGTGTGTGTGTGTGTGTGTGTGTGTGTGTGTATGTGTGTATGTGTGTGGGGGAATGTGGGGAGGATAATGGAAGGTAACCTGCTCAAGGTCCCGGAGCTAGTTAGTGGGTGATAGAGTTAGAATCTGTTAGCATGGGCAGCCTCTTAATCACTATTGATACAGCCCATGGGAAAGTACATTGTATGCTGACATGTATAAAGGCTGGAAGGACATACATGGAAGGAAACCAACAATTTTATCCTTGGGTGCTGAAATTACGGGGTAATTTTCCTTCTATGTGGTTTTCAGTGTTTTTCTAAATTTTCTCCATAAACATGAATTACTTTTTTAATTGGTAAAAATCCAATGAATATTATTTAAAAAATAGTCCTGGCTAGTGTGGCTCAGTTGATTGGGCATCATCCATGCACCAAAAAAGGTTGCCGGTTTGATTCCTGATCAGGGCATATGACCTGGTTGTGGGCTGGATCCCCAATAGAGGGGACATGCAGAAGGCAGATGATGGATGTTTCTCTCTCTTTCCCTCTCCATTTCTCTCTCTCTCAAATTAATAGCAATATTAAAAAAAAACAACCCCCCCCAAACAAAAGATACTTTTTAAACAAAAAATTATACCATGTTTATTGGGGTCCTTGTCATGTATTAGCTAACTTCATGTTCTATTTCATGTAATTCCCATAACAGCTCTATGAGCAAAGTGGATTATCCCTACTGCAAAGAATGAAGATGAAACAGACACACAGGTGGAGGGCCACACTGCCCAAGGTTCTGTGCAGGTAAGAGAGGGTTTGAAATGAGATCTTTTGTTGTTAAACTCAGCAGCCTCCTCTGTTAGTTTCCACTGTGCCTATGAAGCCCTTACTGTGGGGCAGAAAGGGGGCCCTTTTAATTCTTTATGTATACCTACATCCATAGGTCTTTATTAAACACTGCATGCAGGAATGACGGATGGAAGGGCTTAGAGACTGTAGTGAGGCATGAGGACTTAATGCATCAGTTATCTGGTCCACACAGGGCTGGGTGGTTTGTAACATCCCTCTGGACTCTGACATTCTGGGACTCTAGGCTTATAAACTTGACTTATTTCATAGTCAGCATCAGATAAGCCGATGACTGCAGCGCAGCCAGTGGGTGGTAAAACTGTTTGATCAGCTTGTAAATAGAGTGGAACTCCTTTGCAATGTGTCTCTCTCTCTCTTTTTAAAAAATACGTTACTGATTTTGAGAGAGAGAGAGAGAGAAAGAGAGAGAGAGAGAGAGAGAGAGAGAGAGAGAGAGAGAGGAAGGGAGAGGGATATAGAAACATTGATGTTAAAGAGAAACATCCCCCGCCCCTCCACCCAACAGGGGACCGATCCTGCAACCCGGGCATGTGCCCTGACCAGGAATTGAATCGGTGACCTTTTGGTACAGTGACCACACTCAACCAACTGAGCCACACTGGCCAGGGCCAATGTCTCTCTTCTTAGGAGCACTGGCTATACCTACAGCCAAGCCAAGCCTCCCAGTTGGGCTCAATAAAAACTCAAAAAAATTTAAAAACAGTTGCTGATTCTTTCAGCACCAGCTTTATAAGGGGGGGGGGGGGTGTTCCTTGGATTTGGAAATTCCCTTCAAGGTTTGAATGATATCATCAAATTGTCCAACAGATACAGTATTTTGGGGGCCAACAGGTCCAAGTGAAGTTTTAAAGGAAATGCTGAAAACAGTAAGAATCACCAGAGGCACCATTTACAGTGAACTAGGAACCAGTTATTAGGCGCTATGTCTACAACCTTTGCTCACACCGTCCTTCCAGCAGCCCTGCTTTATTGTGTCTCATTGCACAGACGAGGACATTGAGGTTTAGGAGACAAAGCCACATGTCTAGTAAGTGGGAGAGCTAGGACTAAAATCCAGCTCTGAAGTCTGCTTCATTGTTTATTATTAAGAAAAAAGAAGCTTCTACTTACTTCCTTAAGCACCAGGTAATTTCTCTCTCAACTGGGAACAATCTCTCTTTTTGCTGAATTGTCACAGCACTTAATCTCCTTCTGCCTTGAATTACAGTTGCTTAGGGCTATGCCTCACGTCCCCTGATTAGACTGTGAACTTCTAGGAAAGAGAATTCATGTCTGATTTGTCTCTCTCTCCCAGGACCTAGTCAGAGACTGACACAGGACAGGCACGCAGCCAACCTGTGTTACGTGAATAACAGTGGGGGAAAGAACTGAAATATGTTCTCCCCTGGCTACTCAGAGCGAGGCCCCTGCAGAAGCAGCATGGATACCACCTGGGTGTTTATTGGAAATGCTGAATCTCCGTGATCCAGCAACTCAGAATCTGCCTTTTAACAAGATCCCAAAGTGAGAAGCATGGCCTTAGCCCACATTTCAATTTTCCTTTCAAAATTGTTTTTCTGGGTATCTTGGGATTCATGGATGAGCAAAGGCTGGGCTGAGAGCCACCTCACCATGGGACCGACTGACCCCTTTGCCTCCAACACTCCCGCAGCTCCTAGAGTTTATAGGATAAAGTTCAAACTGCTTAGGTTGGAATTTAAGACCTGCTCAACTTGGCTGCAATGGCCCGATTCTTCGAAACATGAGTTCACTTTCTGGCCTTTCCCTTTATTCACACTGCCCACTGGTGTGAGAAGCCATTTCCTTTCCCCTCCTCCTCTACCCTTCCCAGGCCTGGCTCAAATGCCTTCTTCCCATAACCACAGCCCATGATGCACAGCTTCCTCTGAAGTGTGAAAGCAGGAGGAAGGGATGTGCAGGCCTCAAAGACCTGCCAAAATCCAGGTGTCCCGCACACCTTACCTAATGTAATTCTCAATTTCCTGTTTACAGATGTGGAAACGGAGTCCCTGAATGTACAGAACTCATCCAAGGTCACACAGCTATTAAATGGTAGAGCTGGGATTCAAACCCAAATATGCCTAGTCCCAAACCTGGGCAGTTTCCACAACAAACAATATGTCTAGAGGCCAAGAGTTTTGAATCACTGTACCCCAGTGGTTCTTTTTTTTTTTTAAAAGACTTTAAAAAAATTTTATTGATTTTTTACAGAGAGGAAGGGAGAGGGATAGAGAGTTAGAAACATCGATAAAAGAGAAACACTGATCAGCTGCCTCCTGCACACCCCTTACTGGGGATATGCCCGCAACCAAGGTACATGCCCTTGACTGGAATAGAACTCGGGACCCTTCAGTCCGCAGGCCGACGCTCTATCCACTGAGCCAAACTAGTTAGGGCCCCAGTGGTTCTTTACTTAACAATACTTATTATGCAAATAATTTAGCATCATATAATTTCAGTGTCCACAGACCTGCTGAATCCCATCCATGGTATACCCATGAGGTGCACGGTCACCAGGTTAAGGATCTCTTGCTGTTCTCTCCACAGATTTCTATTTTAACAGCTATTGGACTTACTAAGATTCTATTTCCCTTGTTTACAAGTTCCTTGAGGCTAGGGTTGATCTTACTTGTCTTGGTTTGTCTAGCACCTAATGCAGAGCTTGGCTTATAGTGAAGGTGTGAAAAGATTTGTTGAGCACATGACCTCCTCTTCATTTGTTGTGTGCATAGTAGGTGCTGAATAAATGGTTGTGGAGTGACCTCTTACTTGTACTTTTTCCTCCTCTAATTTATTTATTTAAAGTGTGACACAAGCCAACGCCCAGTGTGGCTCCCATCTCCTTCCTGAAAGCTTTCCTGACTGCTCCAGGCCTCTCCTCCTTTATTTCCCATAAAAACATAGTCCGCAGCAGATGGGTTAACACGAAAGGTTACTGTTAAGGGATATGATGCTTGACTTTTGGGGCAGACAGCATCAACTCTCCTTAAAGATGGGGTCTGGCTTTGCTAGCATGGCTCAGTGGTTGAGCATCGACCTATGAACCAGGAGGTCACAGTTTGATTCTTGGTCAGGGCTCATGCCCAGGTTGTGGGCTAGATCCCCAGTGTGGGGCATGCAGGAGGCAGTGATCAATGATTCACTCTCATCATTGATGTTTCTATCTCTCTTTCCCTCTCCCTTCCTCTCTGAAATCAATAAAAATATAAATTAAAATTGAAGATGTGGTCTGTGTCCTATATTTCTAGCACAGGGCTGAGCATATGGCCAGTGCCATCAATTACTTGCTGATGGATTGACCCATTCCGTCTTCCAGAAGGGACGCTACCTCCCGGCCGAGGCCCAGAGTTGAGAGCAGATGCGGTGGAGTGGTGTCTGTAGCACTTAAGGGTCCATCTTTGATGCCAAACGGAGAGTGTTCCATGCCTCGACCTCACTGAAAATAGCAATTTCCCTGTAGAACACTTTTAGAAATTGAGCATTGGTGGGGCCTCCGTGAAGGAAGCTATAACACTTCATAAAGGGGCATAAAAGAAGATATGCATAAAGGAGAGACTTGGCCTGCTTTAGTACAGGAAGTCTCTACCCAAGATGACTTCAGTTTTTCCCAAACTAATTTGGAAATTGAAGACAACCTCATTAAAATTCCAACAGGAGGTGGTTTATTATAATTACTTTCTTGGAAGGGGGGGACCTAAATGATCCAAAGTTAAGTATATGGAAGAATATGGAATATGAAAGGATAATCATGAAAAAACCCCAGCAAGGCCCATTAAAATAAATAAGAGGAGTGGTGGAGGTGGTATGAAGAAGATGGGTCGATCGACCCTTACAGATATTAAAACCTATTATAAAATCACAGTAACTAAAAAATACTAGAGCAGGAAGTGCAAGGAGAGGCAGAGCGATCAATGAAATTATACAGTTTGTAAAGACAACCATATATCCATGAGAATTTTATATGCCATTTCAATGTTTGTGGGAAAGAAGAGATTATTCTATCAACACTGTTGGACCAACAGGCTAGCCCAAGCATGTCAAACTCACAGCCTGCGGGCCGCATGCCTTGTTTATTTGGCCCACGTTAGCCTTTGATATGGTTGGCTAGTCTTTTAGAAAAAAATAAAGGTGGAGTTCTACTTTATTTCTTATATCAAAATAAGCCCATATGGATCCAAGGTTTTGAGCATAAAAATTATTAAAATATTAGAAGGTCTGAGTGAATATTTTTATTATTTTGAAATAGGAAGACCCTTTTAAGCATGACAGAAACTTAGGGTCTGTAAAGAGAAGTATTGGTGAGTTTGCCTGGACATTTCTGTAAATCGCAAACTTCAAAAGCAAAGCTAAAAGAAGAACTGAGATTTAGAAATATTTGTAATTTAAACAACAGTAAAAGGAATAATATTTCTAATACACAAAGCTCTGTTTCAAGTCAAGAAGAAAAACAACTTAATACAAAACAAAGCAAATAATATGGATAAGCAAAGACGTACAATGAACAGCCAATGAACGAATAAAAACACAATAAAATTCTTTCAGAAAATAAATAATGCCAATTAAAAAGTAGCAAAATATCACGAATCTATTAGTTTGGGAGATCTTAAAAAAACTACTTGAGATGCTAAAAAACTAAAATTGAGAGTACTCAGATATTGGAATTAGAAGGTAGCATAAAGGTTTATTAACTTAATGGGGGAAAAATCATAACCAAAGTGAAGTGGGGTGCAGGTAGGGGTGGTCCTGCGGTAGCTAGGGAAAGGCCTGTGTGATACCGAGGAATTGAGAAGGAACTGGCCAGGCAGAGAGGGTGCAGGGGAGGGTATTCTAGGCAGAGGATCAGAATGTGCAAAGAGCTCTATGTGTGAAAGAACTCATGTGTTCCTGGGAGTGAGGGAAGTCAAAGTATACGGGAGAGATGGGGAAAATGGCAAAATAAAATGAATTCTAAAAACATTTCATGTGCTGAATTTGGCAAAGGTGTGGGAAAACAGATTTTCATCCATTCTGGATAGGGGTATACACTTTGGGTAGAAAATTGGCTTTATGTAATAAAATGAAAATGTGCACTGCTTTGATCTAAGTACCTTCACACCCAGGAATTTATCCTACAGCAGCACTCTTAAAAGGGAGCAAAGATAAAAACACAAAGAACTGCAGTGAGGTTCCCCCCAAATGGGAAATAGCCTAAATTCCAACATAGGGGATTGTGAGATAAACCATGCAGCATTCACACAAGGAAACACCCCCCGTACATCTCTTACAACAGTAAGCTATTCCACATGGGATGATGTCCATGACAGAATTAAGTAAAAACAAAAGCAAATCTCAGGAGAGAATGACATACTTCTACCTGAAGAAAATTTCAGTATAATCTGATTTTTATAAAAAACATTGTGTGTTAGTATGTTCATAGAAAAAAAAATCACCAAACTGTTCATAGTAGTTATCTCTGAGGGATGGCTTCATGACAAGATTTCCACTTTGTATTTGAAATTCTTTTTGCAATGAATAATCATTGCTTTTGGGGAGAGAGAGAGAGAGAGGCAGAGAGACAAAGAGAGAGAAGCTGAGAGAGAGAGAGAGAGAGAGAAGCTGAGAACATAGGAAGAAAAGAACCAGTATCTAGTAGCTGGTCGATCTTTAGGCCCGATCACCACCTTCCCGGCCCCCATTTCCTCATGTATGAGACAAAGGGGCATTAGCCACTAGGCCCCTTCTTTCTCAGACTGTAAGCTTTGTATTCATCCCATTATAGAGGCCGAACGAAAATTAGGGAGAAGATACAAATGCACCTGCAGCCAGAGTGCCTTTGAGCCTAGATCTGGAACAAACATCACACATCACTTGATCTTTCCTTCTGAGGCGGCAGATGAACCTGCTGGCTGGCCGAGAGGCCCAGTGTCTTTGGATGAAAGGCTCCACAAGGGAGCAGGGACAATTACTGGCCTTGGCGAATGAGAAGGTACGACGCCTGGGTTGGGACACTTAGCCGATTAGGCTCCGCGCGATGCCTTTGATCCCCCTCTCCCAGCAGTGGTCCACAGACTTCCTTGACTCATCCCTCTGTTCTCTCCTTTGGCTGGTGGTAATCAAAACGTTGCCCTACATCCAAACTGCTTGGCCAGGTTCAGTATGGCCTGGGACCCCCGGACAGCTCCGCGTCTTTTTACTTATCCGGCCTCATCTGGACATACTCCTACCTGAGGGGGCCACACCTGGGGGTCGTGCCCTCCTTGTCATTCGCAGCCCTCAACGTTTCTGGACCACAGTGTGAGAGATGCCAGCCGGCTCTCTGGGGCGTCTTGTCTTCTCACCAGAGCCCTCTCCTGCCTGTCTGAACCCCGAGAGCCAGGCGCGTGGCTGGTATCTTGAATACCGTTTAATGAAATGATTAGTCTGTGCTGTTGCATACGTGCCGCTCTGCAGGTTTTGCAAAGCGGGACTTCCTCCTGCTTCTCAGCCCAGGTCCACGGCGTGCCATAAAACGACCCTGCAATGCCTGCCTTTCTCCCAGCTCCCAGCTCCTCACACTTGGAGATGAGCTGTGGGACAGAGCTGGCCGGGCTGGCTGTGGCCACAGGACACTGTTCAGCATTCCTGCCTGTGCTGTTTATACACGTGTAGCTCACACATCAGCTGGGGGCCTTGCTGCCCTTGAAAGCGAGGTGAGGTTATCCTTAGTGTCCCTTCCCATAGCCCAGGGGAGTCCGGAGCCCTCGGTGGAGTCTGTAGAGAGGGGAGGGGACTCCCTTCATTCCTGCCCCTCCTCCGGCTCCAGTCCCTGGACAGCCCGCTTGCTTCTAGCACCTGAGGCCATGAACCCTCCTCACCCTTTCCCCTATCAGACCCGCTCCTCCCAGGTTGCTTCAGAGTTCCAAATTCTTACTGTGTGTGTGTGTGTGTGTTTAAATTTTTATTTAAGGTAAGTATTTCTGTTCTCCCTTTGGTAGCCTTGGCATCAGCCTTGCTGAGAGCAGCAGGGAGCAGATGGATGGGGTGGTGATGGGGGAGATGGCTTTCACTTTCCACCTTCAGCTCTAATTAAGATATTTTCCCAAAGAAAAGCTAGATTTTCAGAAAATGCCCATTTTATGGATGAAAAAAAAATAATTAAGGAAATTGCTTCAAGATTACTTAGCGCGGGAGTCAGGATTCAATTCCTGGCCTGACCCCGGAGCAATAGCTGTTTCCGCCAGCCCGATGCTGATTCCCACAGACTGACAACCTGCTATTTCCCTGGAACATTCTGTGTGCAGTGCCTAGAAGAAAACCAGGGCCAGCTGGTTACACGTCGGGATGGAGCGAGGTGCGTGGGAGATAGTTGAGGAAGGGAATGCTATTTGACTTTGCTACTTTCAGAGAACATCCCTGCAAAAATGATTCTATCTGCATACATTTTGAGGAGACAGAAGGTGGACGGGCAGGAATAGCACCCCATCCCCTTGCTGGGTGAGGGTGCAATGGGGCAAGTGGTTTCAGAGAGCTAGTAGCTTATTTAGTTCTTTGGAGAGGAGACCTGACTCCCTACAGTGTCTTAATCACAGGGGAGCATGTACGCTGGCTCTCACAATAGTTAGAAATGGACCCAGTCTTTCTATAGACACAGACGACAGTGTGGTGATGGCCACAGGGAAGGGGGGGGGGGAGGGCGCTGCGTGGAGGGGGGCTAATGGGGAGGAAATGGGGAACTCTGTAATAGTGTAAACAATAAAAATAAATAGGAAAAAAATGATCAATAAAAATAAATAGGAAAAACAATCTTAATGGTGTTTTCAAAGAAAATGCAGTGTTCTGAATTTAACAACAATGACAATGACAACATTAACAATAGCAGTTACCATCTATTGAGAGTTTATAGGTGGCAAGTGCTATACCTAACTCCTAACATGCATGGTTCTCATTCAGTACCCAAAACAATGAATTCTATGTGGGCGATACAGTTACTGTCCCCATTTTACAGACATTGAAACTGAGGCTTAGAAGAAAAGCCATGTGCTCAGTCACAGAGCTATCAAGTAGGAGTCTCATTAGAACCCCGAGTTCTTCCCTGCCCATCTTCTGCTGTTTTGACCTTGTGAGGAGGGGCCACCCAGAAACCAAGGCCTAAAAGAACCTTGTAAAAAGTGGAGCAAATTCCACAGGGGAGTGCAGGGTACGGGGTGGGGAGGGGGAGGGGGAAAGAAGAGCTGGGCTCGGGTGTGAATATACTTTTCAGATGATTCATCTTCCCAGCCAACTCCGGTGGAACTGTACTTATTTAGAATTGAAAAGTCATCTTTCTGCCATCTCCTGGCCTTATGAAAGTAAGTCCTGGGCACGTGAGAAGGCAGAGTGGGAGGCGCGGGGGGGAGGGGGGGGGCGGGGAGGGGGAGCGGGAGAAGGAATGTTTAACAGAAATTCTTCCATCATCTGCAGACAGGCAATGCCAAGAACAAAAGTGAGAGGATAGGGCAAAAGGTAAGTTTTCATAGAATGGAGAAAAACAGAGCGCCAAAGATAGATTTAAGCCAGGAAATAAAAGGACAGGACAGCCCCTTTCCCATCACCACTCCTCCCTGTGCTTCCGAAAAGGATGTGGTAGCTGTATGCAAACGGAGACCCTTATAAAGGTGGCCCTGGATGGGTGGGGGCAACTTAGGTTCCAGCCAGGGAGCTGCCGGCACGCTTCCTGTGTTTCCCGGTGGTCTGGCAATTCACTCAAGTGTGCTAATTGCTCTGTGCACCTCCCTCCTTGCAGGCTGGGATAGATATTCCACCCCCATTCTGAAGTGTCACTGAGCCTCGGTGGATCATCATGAAAAACGGCCCCATTACTCTCAGAAGCATGTGCTCACGCCAAGGAGGGCTCCCAGAAAAACCTGCCAGGCCTAGCAGCAGATGGACGGGCAAAGCTCTGGCTCTGGCTCTGGCGCGTCCTTCCCCCGCTGTCCTAATCCAGGGCTTGTAACAGGAGGGTGTGGGTAGGATTGGCGGAGGCTTGACTGATCTGGGACGAGGCTTTCCAAATCGCAAAGGAGCAGGATGCAAGGGGAGATAATAGAAAACACCGGAGTGTGAAGAAGTGCGTTTGGCAGGAGGATCCCAGACTTGTTCTTTAGCGGCTGGTCAAGTGCACCAATGGAGGCAGGTCAGTGCTGGCCCGTCCATCTGCTCTTGCCGGGTTGGTAGAGGACAGCACGACCTAAGGTACCTCCTCCCCACACAGCAAACGCACCATTACAGTGCACGGTCATTTTATTTCAGTCTCTTCTGAGCTGGCTCCTTACGCTCCAGGATTGCTTGAAAGAACAATCTGGTCAAACCAGCATTTTACTGGGTTTATTAATCCTGCTTTTAGTTTTAGATTCAATGTTGTTGATGTGTCAATGCTCTAGCAAGCACAGGAGTACTTATTGGTGTCTGTGAAGCCCTGAGAAATAAAGGGTCATTTGATGTGCATTTTCTGTGTAGCTGCTTCATAGCTTCCATCAGATTCTCAAAAAAGTTAAGAAGCATTCATTGAAAGAAAATCAATGTTTTGATCAGGAACCGGGTTGCATGCATGCTCTAAAGAGTGTGAATAAGCTATGAGGTCTGGGCTTCCTTTCTCTAATGAATAATAAAAATTAATAGTGCTCGGTGTTAGTAACGATGTAAGTGAATGGGTTGGCAGTCATACCTTGATTGTGGGAGTATAAACTGGGATGCTTTCTGAAGTAATATGACTCAGAGACCTTACCTTGAAATTACAATTCTAAGAATTTGTCTTAATGGCTAAGGGCACTGGCTCTGGAGTCATTATTTATGTCACTGGGGGCAAGTTACGTAAGCTCTCTAGGCCTCAGTTTCCTCAACTGTAAAATGGAGGTAATATCCTTTATCCATAGGATTGGGGAGGGGGGTGGTTAAACTAGATAATACATGCTAAGCACTTAGTACAGTGCCTGAGACACAATACATACTAAATAAATGTTCATTATGATTAAATATAAAAGTTTTGTTGCCACATGACTTATCATAACTAAAAACTGGAAACAACCCCATACCTACCCAACATCAGTGATTGGTTTAATGATCCATACAACTCAACCACTAAAGATCAAATTAGTTAATGGGATTAGTTAAAATGTTCATAAATTATCAGAAGACAGCATAGTATGTATGATACCGTAACACAGAAAAATGGTTGAAGAAATAAGCATTTAATATTTCAGTGGTTATGTTTGAGGGATGGCTTTTTCTTTTTGATTTTCTGTATCTTCTATATTTTCTACAATGAGTGAATATAACTTGTAGCAATAAGACAAAACTAACCCAATAAAAGTTACTTTTTAAAAAAAGGATGACTAATCTGAGTTGAAAAACACTGTGTGGCTTTGAGCAATCATATCTGTGAGGGCCCCTCCCTTCATGTGAAAGCTGTACCTTCTCTCCTTCTTGAGATAAAGGGAAACTCAAAGGAAAGGGCGGGGGTGAAAGGGCTTTGCGAAGGTGTGGTACGTGGCAGGCGCAGGAAAGCAGGGGTTCTTAACCTCACCAGATTGTCTGTGTTGCAGGAGGACCCGAGGCCCAGCTATCTGGACGTGGAAAACCTGCCTCCAGCCCTGGGCTAACGTCCTGTTGTGATTGACTCTGGGGACCTTGGTATGGATGGAGGATGAAAGGGACGGCGATTTTCAGCTACAAAAATTGTTCTGCAGTCGGGATCCCAGGTTTAATCTCTGTGAAACTGATGGGGGAGTGTGGCCATGCTTACTAATGAGACAGCAGCGATGTAATTGATCAAATCAATCCCCTTCATGACGCAAAGCCAAAGAACCCAGAGACAGCTTGGGCTTGGAAGAGCTTCCAGAAAGCCGGGAACACGAATCGCTCCCCCAGAGATGTTAACATGGTTAATCTAGAT
This sequence comes from Eptesicus fuscus, assembly GCF_027574615.1. Lineage (NCBI taxonomy): Eukaryota > Metazoa > Chordata > Mammalia > Chiroptera > Vespertilionidae > Eptesicus > Eptesicus fuscus. The sequence goes on along the minus strand of NC_072478.1, from coordinate 94,564,720 downwards.
TGCCGTGCTAATTGCTGGCTCTTCCCTCAGTAACCGATGACATGGTGCCGCATAGGGGCTCCCGTGTCCTTCACGTGGCCAGACTCTGGGTTGGGTGATTTAAATTGTGCTCGTTCACTTCTTTCCTGGATTTATAGCAAGCATTAAACCTCATCCAGGCTTACAGAGCCCTTGCTTGCTGGAAGGAAGCAAAGTTCTAGCCGGGTGCCCCATTTCATGTATGAATAGCCTTACTGTTAATTTGAAAGTCATTGTATTAAAAAAGAATGGAGAAGGGAAACCATTAGAAGAAATGCGGCCTATTGCAGCAGCCAAATGTGGCGGCCAACGTTTTCAATGTACTTAGCCTAGATCAAAGGAAGACAAGCACGAGAGAGGCTGCTGTCGTTGAGGGAAACGCGCAGGGGAGACAGGAGCAGACCGTGCTGGTTCCAAGCTCAGCGCTGGTCACTTAGGAGCCCTGAGAACGTGGGCCAATTATTCTCCCTTTCTGAGCCTGGGATTGCTTATCCGTCCAATGGAGAGATTGCTACCACCATTAAAGGGTGGTCAAGATTAAATAAGATAACGTATGGGAGCACCTAGCTCAGGGCCCGGGACACAATAAACGCTCAGTAAATATTAGTTCTCTGCCAGCGTCTTGCCCCCTGAACAAAGCCCTGAAATCATGTTGTCGTTCTGTGACACTGGATTTCTAGACTATGCTTCCAGATAGAGGCGATTGGTAGTCTTTCCAGAATTTGCACCATATGTCAAGTTTGAAAAAAGCATAGTCAACATTATTCTATAACCTTTAATGTGAGGACCCTGTTGTTTTCATTATACGCATCGCCGAATGCAAAGCTTGAATCTTCTGGGCTGGTGGTATAAGAGAATCTCTGATTGCAGAGGGCATGTGACTTTCAGTTTAGAAAGAGGGGTCACGGGTTAAGCCAGACTTTACAGAATGTCACTCTGGCAAACACACTTGGAAGCCAGAGACTGACCGGAAGGGGGCATGAGGGATGCTTTGGGGATGTGGGTAATCTTTTCTTTCCTGTTCCGGGGGCTGCTTACAGGGATGTGTTCCCTTTATGGAAACAGATAGGGCCTTACCCTTATGATAGGGGCACTTTTCTGTCTGGCTGTCAGGTTTTAATAAAAAGTTTAAAGAAAAACAAGTGGCACACACTTGGTACATGCACACATTCAGTATGATGGGACAAGGCCTGCGGATGTCTCCTGTCAACTTCCTCAGGAAGGTGGAGAATTCTCCATAAACCCTAGATCACGCTTTTCCCTGAATGGTCTACATATTTATAGGCAGGACTAGAGTGCAACCCCAGCCCCCCAAAACCTGTCTCCTGGATCACTGCTACAGCCTCCTGAGTGGCCTCCCTGAATCCCCTTGCGAGCCTCTACAATGCATTCTCTGTTTATCCACAGAGGTCTTTAAAGAACGTAAGTCAGATGATATTATTTCCCTTTCCAAAGCCCTCCAGTGACTTTGTATCCCATTTAGTGAAGTCTCTAAGCTCTTTATCCTGACCTACAAGGCTGCACGAAATGTCCATCCTATCTTTCTACCTGACATCATCCGTCAACTTGCTTCATGCCAGCACTCAGCCTGCCATTCTTCCTGCTCGACCAGGCCAAGCACATCCCTATACTGGGGCCCTTTGCGTTCACTGTTTTGCTGCCTGCAATGCTTTTACCCCAGATATCTGTATGGCTGGCTCCTTCTAGTCACTCAAGCTTCCGTCTGTGGTCTTAAAGAACCCTTCCGTCTCAACGTTCTTGTGCTTTTCCATGATCTTCCCCATCCCATCCCTCTCCTGCACACCATCTCCTTTTATTTCTGCTACTAGAGGCCCAGTGCATGAATTCGTGCACGGGTGGGGTCCCTCGGCCTGGCTGGCAATTGAGGCCTATTGGGGGGCTGCCCAGATGGGGGGAGGGATCCCTGGAGGTGGCCGGCCAGCCCCCTGATTGGGGCCTATTGGGGGGCCGGCCGGGAGGGGGGAGGGACCGCGGGAGGTTGGCTAGCCAGTGGGAGGGATCACGGGAGGCTGGCTGGCCACAGGAGGTTGGCTGTGGGAGCACACCGACCACCAGGGGGCAGCTCCTGTGTTGACCATTTGCCCCCTGGTGGTCAGTGTGTGTCATAGCGACTGGTTGACCGGTTGTTCTGGCTGGTTGGTCCTAACCGTCACTTAGGCTTTCATATATATAGACTAGAGGCCTGGAGCATGAAATTTGTGCATGGGGGGGGGGGTCCCTCAGCCTGGCCTGCACCCTCTCCAATCTGGGACCCTTCAGGGGATGTCCGACTGCCAGTTTAGGCCCGATAGTATACACGTACTATTTGTTCCTTTTCCCCATTTCCCCAAGACTGAAAGCCTTATGAAGGTGGAGGCTTTGCCTGTCTTCTTCACTCTCATATTAACAGTGCCTAAACCAGCAGTCAGACATCCCTCTCACAATCTGGGACTGATGGCTCCTAACTGCTCACCTGCTTGCCTGCCTGATTGCCCCTAACCGCTTCTGCCTGCCAGCCTGATTGCCCCCTAACCACTCCCCTGCCTGCCTGACTGATGCCTAACTGCTCCCCTGTCGGCCCAATTGCCCCCAACTGCCCTCCCCTGCAGGCTTGGTTGCCCCCAACTGCCCTCCCCTGCCAGCCTGATTGCCCCCAACTGTCCTCCCCTGTTGGCCTGATCGCCCACAACTGCCTTCCCCTGCCAGCCGTCTTGTGGCGGCCATCTCATGGCGGCCATCTTGTAACAACATCATGTTATACCACCTAGGCTTTATTATATAGGATAGTACTTAGAATGACTTGTATGACATTGTCTGCATATACACGTACTATTTGTTCCTTTTCCCCATTCCCCCAAGACTGAAAGCCTTATGAAGGTGGAGGATTTGCCTGTCTTGTTCACTCTCGTATTAACAGTGCCTAAACCGACAGTCGGACATCCCTCTCATAATCCAGGACTGCTGGCTCCTAACCGCTTACCTGCCTGCCTGCCTGATTGCCCCTAACCATTTCTGCCTGCCGGCCCGATTGCCCCCAACTGCCCTCCCCTGCTGTCTTGGTTGCCCCCAACTGCCCTCCCCTGCCAGCCTGATTGCCCCCAACTGTCCTCCCCTGTTGGCCTGATTGCCCACAACTGCCTTCCCCTGCCAGCCATCTTGTAGTGGCCATTTTGTGGCGGCCATCTCATGGCAGCCATCTTGTGACAACATCGCGCAACACCACCTCGGCTTTATTATATAGGATAGTACTTAGAATGACTTGTATCACATTGTCTGTGTATACATGTACTATTTGTTCCTTTTCCCCATTCCCCCAAGATTGAAAGCCTTATGAAGATGGAGACTTCGCCTGTCTTATTCACTCTTGTATTAACAGTGCCTAAAAGAATGCCCAACACATCGTGGGTACTCAGTAGATAACTGGCTGTGTGATCTTATAAGCCTCTCAACCTCTGAACTTCAGTGTCCATCTCTGTAAAACTAGACTGATCATAAGCCTCTCCATCTGTCCCCAGAGTTGTTGTAAAGGTTACAGGAGACAATGGATGTGAGGCCTTCACACAGTGCCCAGCTGTGCTCCCAGGGTGCCAAATGCAGGCTGTGCTCATCTTATACCAACCAGAGGCCTCTGACTCATTTGTCAGGAACAAGCAATCATGTTTTATTCTGACAAAACTGCAACATGGCGTGTCGAGAGACCCGGTTCCCCAACGTTGTTCTGACGTGTCTTTGGCGAGGGCTAGCCCTTCTCTGTGTGCTGTATAATTACTGACTGATTAACAGAGACCTTGTGCCACTTCGATCATTCTTCAAAAGGCAGGGCAGATGGAATCTGTACCCAGAAGAATGAGTAGCCTGCAGGACACTGCACCCCAGTCGGGCATGTAAGAAACGAAGACACAGGAGCAGGACCCTCAGGCCAGTGAGAGAGCAGGCTGCCAAGGCTCTGGCTGGAACAAATGGGGCCATTTGCTCCTGGGGCATCCTGAGTAAAAGTCTTTAGAAGTGTCTTGTTAAAAAAAAAAAATGGAAAAAAACTGCTAGAAAAGTTCAGGGGGAACAGGACCCTTCTGCTTTAAGGAGTTCACAGAGGCAAAAGTGATCTCTGTAAGACGTCAGGGTAAATAAATGGGCAAATCTTGGGTAAAGAACCTCACCGAAGGATAAAGAGCTAACTGATTAGAAAGGAAGAAAAAACCCAGAAAGATAAAAGTGGGGAGCAAGAGTCAGAGAGAGAGAGAATGAGAGCCGATTGTGGTTGTCAGTCAGTCACCAGGTAATAACATCCTGATTGGAAGGACATCATCACAGAATTTTAGCTACAAAATGAGAAGTGTTTGCTCCATTGTGTTCCTCTGCATTTTATCTCTCCCCGCCTCGTGATCAAGGGAAGAAAAGACTGAAAAAAAAATTGGGGAAAAATCAAATGAAAAGCAAATCTCTTCTCTTCTCTGACCCCTGGGAACAAAATTCCCCTAAGTAGGTCACACGCAGTGTCCTCAATCATCTCGGCGAGGACAGGTACAGAAGCATAAAAGCATTTCCAGGGGCTACTCATTCTTCTGGGTACAGATTCCATCTGCCCTGCCTTTTGAAGAATGATCGAAGTGGCACAAGGTCTCTGTTAATCAGTCAGTAATTATACAGCACACAGAGAAGGGCTCGCCAAAGACACGTCAGAACAACGTTGGGGAACCGGGTCTCTCGACACGCCATGTTGCGGTTTTGTCAGAATAAAACATGATTGCTGGTTCCTGACAAATGAGTCAGAGGCCTCTGGTTGGTATGAGATGAGCACAGCCTGCATTTGGCACCCTGGGAGCACAGTTCCAGGTTAGTGAGAGGCGATGACAGGTGACGGAGACAGGGCATCATCCAACTAGCAGCTTTTAATCAGGTGGAGCTAGGGGGCTGGGGACCTTCATGTCTGGGGCTCTGTGAGCCTGGACATCAGAGGAAATAGCCCTGTGGGAGTAGTTGCAACCCCAGAGAGTTCAGGGCTAGGCAAAGTTTAAGCTTGTTTTCCTTGGGAGACCATAAGAGGTCTATTAACAAAGTATCTGATTACCCTTAGGTAGTTTATTTTTTTGAAAAAACAAAAACACACACACACACACACACACACACACACACACACAACTTGCTCTCTATTCTAGTTCTCTTTACTTCCTACAGAGACTCTTTCAATGTATGCTTTTATTTTAATAAAGACCTTTAAAATAGATAGTTAATCATGCACTGTGTACGAGTTGTTGTGTGACCAGATGTTTTCAATTCTGTTGGGTATTTAGCAGGAGTGGGATCGCTGGGTCAGAAGGCAACGCTATGTTTAACTTTTTGAGGAACTGCCAGACTGTTTTCCAAAGTGGCTGCACCATTTTGCATTGCCACAAAGAATATGTTTGTTTGTTTTTTTTAATAAGAAAGAACATATTCACGGGATCAGCGGATGCATTTATCCTCTCGAGACATCATCCACCACGTCTGGAGCATCTGAGAAACACTGACTCAGAACGCTCACGGTGATGAGGATGTTCCAAATCTGTGCCGTCCGGCCTAGCTGCTAGCCCCATGGGGCTGCTGAAATGGGACTTCTATGACTGAGGGAGGGAATCTTAAATGTTGTTTAATTTTAATGCATTTACATTGGATTCACCTCCGGTGGCTAGAGGCTACTGTGTTGGACACACAGCACTGACGCTCTCCGGTGTGTGAACACTCACAGTCCCCTAAAGGCACCTTTAGATGCCGGGGCGTGACCCTCCTTCTGGCCTGCCCCTCGCAGCTCCACAGCAGCTTTTGCCACAGAATCACAAAGAAGATAGTCAGAGACTGTGATGCCTTAAATCAGAGACGCACCGCACTGAAATTCAGGTAACTCCCAACATTTTCAGGGATGTGTTTGGAAAATTCACACTTGATGCACCTCCTCTATGCTTTCAGCTCACTCGGGAGAAAGAACTGTCTTTATGGTTTTGTTTCTTAAATCACATGAGTAATACACGTTCGCTGTAGAAAGCATGAGCAGAAAATAACAGCCAGCGGTACTACTCTAATATCGTGAGTGTGTGTGTGTGTGTGTGTGTGTGTACATAGAATTGATTTATGTTTCAGCTTTGGGGGCAGGAGCAGAAGAGGCATTGGAAGCAATCATATTCCTTCCTCACAGTCCCACCTCATAGTTCCTGGGATAAGATTTTGTTCACTTGGAGTTCTCACTTTGTGCCAGGCTGTGGTAGGTGAGACCCAGAGTTATGGGGAGACAGACATCAAACCCCCCTCCCAGTCAGTGTGACCACCTTCTGAGAGGGACAGAGGAGGGCAGTGAAAGACAGGGGAGCAGCAGTCTTTGGTGGGGGAGCTGTGGAAGACCACAAAGGGGCGTGACACCTGCGCTGGACATTGGAATTGGGAGAATTCATGGCACAGAGAAGGGGTTGAGGGAAGAGCGTGTGCAAGGGCTTAGGGGGTGAATGAGCCAGGCATGGTCAGGGAAGGGGAACGTCTCTCGTGTGGGTCACATGTGGCTTATCTGCTTTCTTGCCACTTAGTTCTCCCATTAGCCTGATAAGTAAGATGTCACCCCCATTTTACAGGCAGAAAGTGGAAGCTGAGAGTGTAATTTGCTAAAGGCCGCACCACTTGTGAGGGTCGGGGCTGGGATTCCAGGCTGCTGAGCACAGACCTCAGTCCTGAGGGATGAGGTAGGGTGAAGCCCAATTGCCATGAGACTTTTCTGCCATGTGCAGGAATTCAGAAGTGACGCTGGCAGTTCAGCAGGGTCTGTGTTTTAGGAAGCTCATTGTGGCAGCAATGCAAAGACAGGTTTGGAGAGAGCTCAACCCACAGGTCAGCAGTTTACTTGGGACTGAACCACTCTACACACTGACACTGCTACTCACACACACTCACACTTTCACACTCACATGTACACACTCACACTCATACACACACACACGGCTTCAAAGATAGAGCCCCTGGGAATCCAGCCCTTTGTGTTTCTCTCTCTTCCCAAATGGAGATCCATGCCAGCAGCTGGAGTGCTGGTCCACTCCAGAGCACAGTGACCGACACTGGGGGGTCTTAGATACATCACTTCTCACGGCCCATTTCCTCTTCTGTCAAATGAAATTTGTGGAATGTTCATCTCTAAATGCCTTTTCCGTCTTTAAAACTGGCTGGCTCCTAAGAGCAGTGGGAACTATTACAGTATTTCACTCTGGCCATATACTATGGTTTTTGGGGAACTAAGATAGTTACAGACTGGCTGCCTCCAAGTTTAGAGACTCTCAGCATTTCCTGCACAAAGCCAGGGACCTGGCTTTCCAGGCATCACTGAAGACAGGTCAGAATCTTCCTTTGTTTTCAGGCTGTGCCAATGGCAGCAAATAACCTAATTAGGACCTCGGAGCAGCTTGCCCAGTGAAAGTTAATTTAATTAGGGGCTTATTAGTTGTTATAACTACTTTTTAATGAAGCTTTATTACATTCAAGTACGCAGATCCCAAACAATTGTATTAAATGTTGGCAAACGACCCATTCACTTCTTTTTTGCACCATTCCCAACTATTCTGATATTCAAATGCCTGTAATTTTTTTTTTCATCTTCAAAGCCAGGTGCAACTTTGAAGGCATATTTTCTTTTTTAAGATCTCATTTCCCATTTCTCTGGTATTCCTGCCCATTGGAGTTGTTTGGGAGCTATGTGGAGGATGGGGAAAGGCTCCCTGTTGGTCGTCCATATTCCCTAATATTTCCACCATTAATCATTCCCAATCTGCACAATTTTGAGGACTACGGGCCCTTGGTTGAAATGCTGATGGTATTTTGGAGGCAAAAACAGAAAACCATTATGAATTAATACTTTGGTGAGGATTAGCGCATCATATTAGCTAATAGTATGCCCAATAAATGAGACTTCAAGAGAATCAATCCTGGATTGTGTAGTTTTGACAGTGGTGTGTAAAGCAAGTTGGGAAAAAACCAAGAGTTAACTAGTTTATGCTATGCACCAGGCATTGTGCTAGATATTTTCATGTTTATTATCCCATTTCATTCTCTAAGTGACCTTGATATGAAAGTATTCACATAACTGATTTACAGACGTGAAACAGGAGCATAGAAAGGTTGAGTCAGCTTAAAAGTCACGCAGCCAGTAAGACGGAGAGCGGTGATTAGAAGTCCCAGAACGTTAGGCAAAGGCTAGGAGAGGGTTGCAGCGAGGGAAGCCTCGGCCTCTAGGGGGCAGTATTAGAACACTGAGGGATTATCTGTGGGCAGGTGAACCCCAGGACAGGTTCCCGAGGAGCACTAAGGACAAACCTGGCAGGGCTCAGAGTTTGGCCCCAGCAGGGCTGATCTGTTTGTATTCTGTCTCTCATCATCAATGGGCAGTGTGACATCATCCTTATGAGGACAGCACTGGCACCTCTGGATCCAGATATGGATCTAGGTATGGCTCTAGGTAAGCTGCTTAATCTCTCTCAGCTGTGCTGTTCCCATCTTGGTCTCTCATATTCTTGTTGTGAAGGCTCAAGGATATCTCGCAAGCACCCAGCCCGAGCAGAATGCCGGGAAGTCGTGGCTCCTGCCCTTCTGAACCGGCCTTGGTGAGCTGTGTTGGCTACAGCGGGAAGGCCTTGGGCAACAGGAGACCAACCCACAGGGAACATGGGGTCTGGTCTTGTTGGGCTAGTGGTTCTTAAACTTGAGTTTGCATTAGAATCACATTTAGGGTTCAGGAGAGCCAGATGGCCATGGGAGCACCCCAGTTTCTGACCCAGTAGGTCTGTGGTGGAACCCAAGAACGGTCATCTCTAACCAGCTCCTGGGAAATTTTGATGCTGCTGGGCTGGGGACCACACTCGAAGAGCCACAGGTAAGGATGCTCTAGTGAGTGCTTTCTGGCCACCACAGCGGCTCCGATCCCTCGGGTGGTCCACTGAGCCTGGGGTGATTCAGAGAAGCGGGGCTCTGGCCTCTCTCCTCTTCCCCGTTTTCCACTCCGCTTCTGTGGTTTCTTGAGCCTTTGGGAGCCAGTCCTTGCAAACAGGGGCCCAAAATGTTCACTTCATTATGAGACCTTATTTATTTTTTGCCATGCCAGCCCTGTGCCTGCTTAGGCTGAAGGGATATTTGTGCTTTACTAGTAAATGAACCAATTTTGTGGCTGAAAGTGCTGATGCCATTTGTTCTTCACAGAGAGCAATGAGGGTTGGGCTCTGAGTAGCAACTTCCAGTTAATCTATTAGCCTGAAAATTTACATTTTTAATAAGTTTCTCACTGATTTAATGAATAGGATATTCTTAGACATGCAGAAGAAATAGTGCCTGCCTTCTATCTCTTTTATTTTTTTAAACCAGGAAGAGGCAACTCACTGGATACTAGTGAAAGAATATTATATGTGAAGGTGTCTAGCATGATATCTTATAAAGGGAAGAATTATATTTTGTTCTTATGTTTATAGAACAAATATTTCTGAGCCCCGATGAAATAGTGACCACAGGCTTATGTTAGGGTTTCTCTACTTTGGTCGCTATTGACGTCTTGAGCCAAGATGATTCTGTGTTCTGGGGGGCTTCCCTGTGCATTATAGGATGTTCAGCTATGTCCCTGGCTTCTCCCACTAACTGCCAGTCGCACACCTCAGTGGTGACAATAAAAAATGTCTCCTGACAGTGCCAAATGTCCCCTGGGGCGTAGGGTTGGGGGAGGAAAATCACACTTGACTGATAACCATTGCTTTACATGAGTAAACTTATTTCATCCTCACAGTGACCCAGTGAAATGTTATTTGTCCCATTGTAGAGAGGAGGAAAAGGAGGAACAGAGAGGTTGAACAATTTGCCAAAGACCACACAGCTAGTAAGGAGCAGGAGTAGAATTTGAGCTCAGGACGGACATAATCTAGAGCCTCAGTCTTGACCACTCTTCTCCTTGTTTCTGAGAGAACACGTTTAAGAAGGTGCAGAGGACAGAGTCCATTTAATCACATGCATTCTGGTGGTTGCCTCGGAGAAGGAGAGAGGTGACTGGGAAGAGCAGTGGGGCTTTAGATGTATTTGTAACATTTTATTTCTTAGAAGAAAAAGGATATGTAGCAAATCCAGGCACATGTTAACATTTGTAAAATCTGGGTGGGGGAATCTTGGGCATCTCTCTTAAATTATTATTATTTTTGGAAATGACTGAGATATCTCATAATTAAATGTCAAAACAATTTTAAGAAGAGAGAAACATGAGTAGAAATGTAGGTTAAAATTTTCTGATATTTTCTGAGCATGTGACCATCATACTCAGCACTCTATTTATTTAGTTTTTTATTCTTTTTGTCTTTCTTAACAGAGGGGCTGCTAACCTTTAAAATTTTTTTTTAAAAATTGATATCAGAGAGGAAGGGAGAGGGAGAGATAGAAACAACAATGATGAGAGACCATCATTGATCAGCTGCCTCCTGCACACCCTCTCTCTCCCCTACTGGGGACCAAGCCCACAACCTGGGCATGTGCCCTGACCAGGAATTGAACCCTGACCTCCTGATTCATAGGTCGATGCTCAACCACTGAGCAACACCAGCTGTGTGGAACCTCTAACCTTTTAATGAGAAGAAATTGGTCCAATTTTTGTTTCCCCCAAAGGTATTCATAGAATTAGTCATAATCACAATATCAGATACTTATTAAATATAGCCTCTGAAGTCAATAATGTATTAAAGGCTTCACATGTATTAACAGTTGATGTTTATGAAATATGTAGTTATATCTGGCACCTGGCTGAGTCCTTTTCATTTGTTTTTTTATTTATTCCCCACTACGATCCTATGAACAGATGAGTTTAGCTGCATTTTACAGACAAATTAACTGAGGCTTAGAGAAATGAGCTGAAGGGTCAGGACTTCCGACCTGGATTTGTCTTATTTCTATGTCCCTGTTCTTGCTAGTACTCTAAGCTGTCACTCAAACAGGAGTCATGAAGGTCTAACGAGGATGTCCCAGGGAAGGGAAGGTGCCAGTCCTCTTCACTGGGTGGCAGTGACAGAGACAGGTGGCAGAAAAGGCTTTCCTGGTCAGGTTCTGAGAATCCCTGGGTGATCCCAGGACCCTGGTTTAACATCAACTTGATCTCCAGCCCCTGTGGCAGTGGGTCAAAGTTCACCCCGTTCCTGCCTTGTCCTAGATGTTAGTTCCAACACCTCTAGATTTAGTACAGTCTGAAAATAACCCTGCCTTTCTTTCCAGGGCAGCCGTTCAAGGTCAGGATTAAATTATGCCCCTGACTGACCAGGGCCCATTGACTGTCTCTCATCAAAACTCCTTCCACGGCAGAATGCTCTCAATGGGCCATCTCCCTGATTCTTGAATGGTGCTCAATTCAGTTTTTAATTCGTGAGGCTGGCATCTTCCAGAGCCAACTTGAATATTTCAACTAAAATGTGGTGCATTTGCCATGCCCTTGTCTAAATATAGGCTGCCCACTGCCTTCCCAGGATCCGCACAGGCCCCCACCGGGGGGTAGGGCAAGCTCCGATGCCCAGAGGAGTTCCTACTTATGAACTCATCCTCTGAATGCTGCACACTCGATTGTTTTCCAGCCTTTTCTTTTATATTGTTGTGGTTTTTAATCGGGATGTCAGCCCCGGGGCCTTGAACCACTGGTGTGGACCGCGGTGGGCCTGGCAGACCTGAGAAAGATCAAATGCGTTTACACACTGTGGGTGACTGCTTTCTGTTCTCAGATCCGGGGTAAAATACACACATTCCAAGGCCGCTGCCTGCTCTGGCTCCCCTGATGGACGGGTGTTGTATTCCAAGAAGGCAGCTTGCTAGCCTTGAACTTGGGAAGCTGACACCAAGTCAGTTGGAAGGATTTGAAGCTTCCCAGCCATCTTATCACCTCGGAGGGGAAGCTGACTGGTCATGCAGATGCCTGAAACTTCTGGGGCCTCAGGCCAAGAGGAACTATCTGTATAAAAAGCGGTTTCATTGGCTATGCTGAGACACACTTATTGGAGTGCGGACTGCCACACCCTTCCCAGAGGGTTATCTGAGGCCTTTCACAGGAGTCTACCTCTTGACCTAGCTATTCATACCCTAAGGAGATCCTAAAGGGCAGGTGCACAAAAGATATTAAAAACGTGTGTAAGAACCTTTGTCACAGCTGAAAACTCAAACAAATGTGCACCAAGAGGGGATGGATCAACTTAACCTCATTCACAAACATTTCACTCATCAAGTTGGCAAAGACTGAAAGTCTGATAACCCACTCTTGGTGAATGTGTGGGCACTCTCAAATGTTTGCTATGGGTATTTAAATCTCTATGGAGAACAATTTGGCAATATTTATAAAAATAAAAAAGTTACCTCAAAATAGTCCACTTCCAGAATTTTACCTTACAGATAATATGGGAAATGAGGCATTTACAAATGTTTGCAATGGAATACTATGCAGCTGTGAAAAAGAAGGATCTCTTAACCTTTGAGACAGCATGGAGGAACCTGCTAAGGGAAATAAGCCAGAGAAAGACAAATATCACATGATCTCACTTATATGTGGAATCTAATGAACAAAATAACTGATGAACAAAATAGATCCAGAGTGCCCTAGCTAGTTTGGCTCGGTGGATAGAGCGTCGGCTCACAGACTAAAGGGTCCCAGGTTTGATTCCGGTCAAAGGCACGTACTTTGGTTGCAGGCGCCTTCCTGGCCAGGGCTGGGGTGTGTGCAGGAGGCAACCAATCGATGTGTTTCTCTCACATTAATATTTCTGTCTTCCCCTCTCTCTAAAAGGTCACCAATGAAACAACAACAACAAAAATAGATCCAGAGACATGCCCTGACCTGTTTGGCTCAGTGGATAGAGCGTCGGCCTGCGGACTGAAAGGTCCCAGGTTCGATTCTGGTCAAGGGCATGTACCTTGGCTGCGGGCACATCCCCAGTAGGAGGTGTGCAAGAGGCAGCTGATCGATGTTTCTCTCTCATCGATGTTTCTAACTCTCTATCCCTCTCCCTTCCTCTCTGTAAAAAAATCAATAATATATATATTAAAAAAAATAGATCCAGAGACATGAAAGTATGGAACAGATTGATGAATCTCAGTAGGATGGGGAGAGGGGAGGGGGAAGAGATTAACCAAATAACTTATATGCATATATGCATAACCCATGAACAAGAGTGCAGTGAAGGCAGGGAGCGGGAGCAGGATGGAGGGAGTCAATGGGGGAAAAAGAGGGACATTTGTAATACTTTCAAAAATAAAAATAAATATAAAAAAATGTTTGCTACAGTATTGTTTGTAATAGCAAATGATTTGAAACAACATAAATATCTTTCATAAAAGGTCTATTTGAAAATAATTAGAATGGAATACCATGTAAAAAGAATGAGATTGCTCTATTTATATTGAAATGAAAAGATTGCCAAAATACATTATTCAGTTAAAAAAGCAAGGTACAGAAGAATGTTTATAGTGTTATTTCCATTAAAAAAAGAACATATAAATATATGTTTGTATACATAGAATATCACTGACAGGATATGCAAGAAACTGGTAATAGTAGTTGTCTCTTGGTGGGGGTGAAATTGAATGGCTGGGGCCCATTCAATTTCACCCCCCACTTGGTCCTTGTGGATGTGATGCCTTGTGTATGTCTCACCTATTTACATAAATGGGTTGTCATAAGTGGTTAAGTACATAATGATACCTTCTATCATGGAATGCAATGCAACATTAAAAATATGTGAAAAATAAATGGAAACATTCCAATTTATTGAAATGTCAAGAAATCCATGCTTGATGCTTAGTAATAAAAGCACTAGATGATCTGGTTTGTGTATATGTGCACACATGCACATATCCAACATTCTGGGAAGTTCCATAGGAAAATATTAAACATAGTTATATAGAGGTTAGGATTTGGGTGACTTTTCCTTTCTTTTTTTTTTTTAATATATATATTTTATTGATTTTTTACAGAGAGGAAGGGAGAGGGAGAGAGAGTTAGGAACATCGATGAGAGAGAAACATCAATCAGCTGCCTCCTGCATACCCCCCACTGGGGATGTGACCGCAACCAAGGTACGTGCCCTTGACCGGAATCGAACCTGGGACCTTTGAGTCCGCAGGCTGACACTCTATCCACTGAGCCAAACCGGTTAGGGCTTCCTTTCTTTTTTATAGCTTGCTGTTGTGTGTGAAATTTTTTTGCTATCCAGAGAGAAAATTTCTCATTTAAAAATGATAAAAACAAAAGTCAACAAACAACATGCTTTTGAACTGGGGGAGTAGGCAGGGCTGTACCCAGCAGAAGGGGTTAAAGTAATTTTCAAGTGTTCTAGAGCTGGTGATCACATAGCAGGACATGTGTGTATGTGTTTCAATCAACTACAATTATATTAAATGTGTGTCAAGATTAAAAAAGACTAAGGATGCCCAGCCTGAGTGGCTCAGTGGTTGAGAGTCAACAGGAAGTCATGGTTCAATTCCTGGTCAAGGCATATGCCTGGGTTGCGGGCTTAATCCTCAGTGTTGGGTGAGCAGGAGGCAGCCAATCAATGATTCTCATCATTGATGTTTCTATCTCTCTCTCCCTCTCTCTTCATCTCTGAAATCAATAAAAATACATTTTAAAAAATGACTAAGGACAACTACCTTTTCTTTCTTGGCCCTTGATTTTTTTTCCTTCTAAACATAAAAATGTAATAGTCTCCATTATAATTCTATTGGAACTCAATTTATATTCTATCACATTTTCTTAATCACAAATAGAATATTTGCTCACTGTAACATATGAAATAATGCAGAGGTATGTAGAAAAAGTTAATCTACTCTTGCTCACTTCATTTTATCCCCTGAGGTGACTAAGTTAATAGCTTTTAAGAATAGGTTGATTACATATTACTCTCCCGGACCCAGGGACGCTTGGCCTCTCCCAGACCCAGGGCCACTTGGGCTCACCCGGGCCTAGGTGCACGAGGCCTCATCCGGATCCAGGGACGCATGGTCTCACCCAGACCCAGGGATGCTTGGCCTCTCCCAGGCCCAGGGCCACTTGGGCTCACCCGGGCCTAGGTGCACGAGGCCTCACCCGGATCCAGGGACGCATGGTCTCACCCGGACCCAGGGACGCTTGGCCTCTCCCAGACCCAGGGCCACTTGGGCTCACCCGGGCCTAGGTGCACGAGGCCTCACCCGGATCCAGGGACGCACGGTCTCACCCAGACCCAGGAACGGTTGGCCACTCCCAGACCCAGGGCCACTTGGGCTCACCCGGGCCTAGGTGCACGAGGCCTCACCCGGATCCAGGGACGCATGGTCTCACCCGGACCCAGGGACGCTTGGCCTCTCCCAGACCCAGGGCCACTTGGGCTCACCCGGGCCTAGGTGCACGAGGCCTCACCCAGATCCTGGGACACATGGTCTCACCCGGACCCAGGGACGCTTGGCCTCTCCTAGACCCAAGGCCACTTGGGCTCACCCGGGCCTAGGTGCACGAGGCCTCACCCGGATCCAGGGACACATGGTCTCACCCGGACCCAGGGACGCTTGGCCTCTCCCAGACCCAGGGCCACTTGGGCTCACCCGGGCCTAGGTGCACGAGGCCTCACCCGGATCCAGGGACACATGGTCTCACCCGGACTAGGGATGCTTGGCCTCTCCCAGACCCAGGGCCACTTGGGCTCACCCGGGCCTAGGTGCACGAGGCCTCATCCGGATCCAGGGACACATGGTCTCACCCGGACCCAGGGACGCTTGGCCTCTCCCAGACCCAGGGCCACTTGGGCTCACCCGGGCCTAGGTGCACGAGGCCTCACCCGGATCCAGGGACGCATGGTCTCACCCGGACCCAGGGACGCTTGGCCTCTCCCAGACCCAGGGCCACTTGGGCTCACCCGGGCCTAGGTGCACAAGGCCTCACCCGGATCCAGGGACACATGGTCTCACCTGGACCCAGGGATGCTTGGCCTCTCCCAGACCCAGGGCCACTTGGGCTCACCCGGGCCTAGGTGCACGCGGCCTCACCCAGATCCAGGGACACATGGTCTCGCCTGGACCCAGGGGTGTGTGGGCTCTCCCAGACCCAGGGGCGCTTGGCCTCGCCCGGGCAAGGGATCCAGCGTCATCCGGGTCCAGGGGCACTTGGCCTCACCCGGACCCGGAGTCCGGCCTCACCTGGACCCAGGGGCATGTGGCCTCACCTAGACCCAGGGACGTGAGGCCTCACTTATACCCAGAGGCGTGTGACCACACCTGAGCCCAGAGGCGCGCAACCCCGCCCGCACCCGGGTCTCAGCGGGGCCCCGTCTTCCCGATCCCAATTCCTGCCGGTCAATCCCCCCTCAGCACTTCCCCTGGCCATCCTTCCAGAGCTCCAGTATGGCTGCTGCAGAACTCGTCGGGCGGCGGCTCGGCAAAGCTCCGGTGCACCCGGTGCATGGCGGTGGGCCAGTCTGGCGTCGCTGCGTCGGCCCTTGGGTCTGCATCGGTGGCCGGTCGCCGAGCATGTGCACCTGGCCGCTTCCGAGGCGTTGAGATTCTTGACGGACTCAGAGGTCAGCAAGCGCGGAGTCTCCCACCCCATGTCTCATAGGGGTTCGTCTGTCCGTGCTTGGCTGCCAGTGGAGCCGTCCCCTCAGCCGGAGACCGCCGGGGGAACTGCGCCGAGCATGTTCCAGGCCGCTGTTGTATCGCCTGAGCCATAGTTCTTTTGTGTCGCCTGAGCCGTAGTTCTTAAAGTGTGGTCTTTGGGTCACCGGCATCAGCATCATCCCACTTACCCCTCTTTTATTCTAGTTGTAGAGCATCTACTCAGCCAGCCCTATGGTGGTCTTGGATGGTGTCTGCTCTGCTCTCTTGTCGTAGTCTCAAAGTTGTTGTGGTAGGCAACAATCAGGCTTCCGCCCTATGCCTCCATCTTGGTCCTCCTTTGTATAGTTAAGTCTTGATTGTTGTTGGTGTCACTGGGGGGGCTCTCTTTGTCTATAAAGGAAGAGTTGCTGTGTAGGAGACACGTTTATGGGCCGGGTCTTGGTGCAGCAAAGCTTTGGCGCTCACTGAATATTCCCGTTGAATGTGTCCCTTATGCACGTGGTTGAAATCTGGTGTCATCTCCTACAGACCACTAGATGCCCTCGTTTCTGGGTCTCCAATGGGGTGTAGATCAGCTATTGCCTTAGGCACTCAGCAAGGATTACAGCAAAAACTGTAGTTTCTTCCTCCTGTCTGAGTGGCCCTGGAGCAGTCCGACTAGAACAGCAGATCATCTGGTCCGCTGCCAGAGGGCAGGCCACCCACATGCATAAGCCGTTGCTTGGGGCGCAGGTGTGCCTGCGAGACTTGCGGGGCAGGTCTTCAAAACGTGCGGGGCGGGTCCCAGGGCGGGGCGGGGTCTCAGGGCGCCCACAGGCCATGGTGCGGCGAGCCAAGATGGCTGTGAGTCTGGTCCCTCTGCCTTCCACGTATCCAAGTCCCCTCGTTCTGCACTCCAGCGCAGCAAACACTGATTGCTGGGCGCACCTCCGCAAGAGTCCCGCCTCTCCCCGCAGGCATCTGGGTCTCCCGGGGTTCGCCAGAAGATGGGTTTCAGGGTGATGGAGAGCCAATCTCCCCTGGGTTTGGAACAAAAGCCCCTCTCCCCCGCCACCAGCCAGACCCACGCACCTCCACACCTCATCCCCTCCGATTTCGCTGGGTGCGAGGCAACAGAACAGCCCCTAACCTCCGCCGCCATCTTTTTCAAACTTCTCAATCCGTACCTCTTAATCCCTTCATTTCAGTCAACTCTACTGAAGTCTAGCGCCGCCGGGAGGTGCACGGAAAGGGCGCCCGGGCCTCCGTCCGGTGCGCGGTGCGCGCGTCCCGCGGAACCAGGCGCGCGAGGGCCGCGCGGCTGGGACGGGTGCTGGGTGGCCGCCGAGCTCCAGGCACCGCCATCGCCGCGTTCCGGACGTCGCCGCCGCGGCGTCCCCCCAATTTATACTTCTTAATCCCTTGAATTCAGTCAACTCTACTGAAGTCTAGCGCCGCCAGGAGGTGCACGGAGAGGGCGCCCGGGCCTCCGTCCGGTGTGCGGGGTGCGTGGCCCGCGGCACCAGGCGCGCGGGGGCTGCGCGGCGGGGACGGGTGCTGGGAGGCCGCCGGGCTCCGGGCGCCGCCGCTGCGGCGGCGTCCCCAGCGTCCCGGGCCGGGCGGCCTACGGGGGCGGCGGAGTTGCGAAAGTGAGTGAGTTTCCCAGGGTTTTGCCCGGAGTGGGGTTCAGTGCATTCGGAGCCGGTGCTCAGCGCACTCCGGGGCCTTTATCTCCTTCCTGCCAGTGAACTCCGGCCAGGTCATCAGCCGCCCCCTCCTCTCCGGTTCCATCCTCCCCGCAGGCGCGTGTGCTCGTGTCTCCGCCCGTTTCTCCATACCTCAGGCTTTTACGGCTTCCCCGACTGTCCCCGTGGCCTTCTCCTTCCCCCCAGCTGTGGGTATTTCAGTCCGCCAGCTCTCCTGTGGTTCTGGACGATGTCCGTTCTGACCTCTAGTTGTATTTTTGAATAATCCTTCTAAATGATAGTTTAGTAGACACAGATCTAACCTGTGTGTTTTAATACCACTTTACATTTTACAATATTTTAAATTTCTTATTTAGTAAAATTGAACATAATTAGGCTAACCCTAAAATATCAAATATTTCTTGCCCCAGTGCTTCCACTTTTATGAATTTATCCTGAATACGTGGGCACAGACTTTGCTTATAGTAGTAAAAGGTTAAAAGTAGTCCAAGTGCCAATGAATTGGGAAATTGGTAAGTAAAATAGAATACTCCATAAAGTGAATTACTATACAGCCACAAACAGGAAAGCAGTAACTCTAAACATTCTGACAATGATGTCCAAGATATGCTGTTGAGTATAAAATGTAACCTTCACTGTCATGCTTATAAAATCCCATTTGTAAAAATAAACAGGGTGGAAATACACATATTCCATACACATACACACTCAAATATATACACATACTTGCATGTGTATGTTTACCAACACGTAAATAGAATGTTTCTGGAAGCACACACAAGTAATCTAGTAACAGTGTTTGTTTCTGGAGAAAAAACAGATGCAGAATGGCAGTGGACCAGGGTCTTGGGAGGGCAGAAGAATTGTTTTCATTGCTTTCTTTTTCTTTCTGATTTAAATAAATCTATGCATTATTTTTAATAAAGAAAGTAAAATCCCCACAAGCAGTCATGCAAAACAGTTGCAAAGTACGATGGCATAGTCCAAGTTCCCTGTGGTCCAAAGACTGTATTTTTGAAAAAAGAAAGAAAGAAAGAAAGAAAGGAAGAAAGAAAGAAAACCTCACTGCCTGAAGCACAGCTTCATAATGTTGGAGGCCGGGTTCTTATTCTGGGGATCCTTAAACTTGGATGGGAAAAATTACCTTAAAAAACACACCCCAAAACTAACCTTTGGCGGAAAGTGAGCATTTTCTTCAATAAGAATGTAGGCTATAAGCCATAGTAGAATTAGCAGAATTTTTCACCAATATAAATCAGATTTATGATACCACATTACTTTTTTTGCAGGTATCTTGAAATATTTCCACTTTCACTACTTCAAAACTGTAGAAGTTATTTATTTGACTTGCTACTAGATCTCTGTTTACTTAATATGTTAGTAATGAAGAACACTGTTTCACTCTATAATAAATTTGCCTTTGCAACATCATAATAACTAGTTCCACCTAATTGGTTTTCTTTGAAGTCCTATGCCTTGTATTTTATGTCTGTTGTGCAAAGGGGCTTCACCAGATTGCCAAAGGGGCTCATGGAACCCTTTGTTAAGATCAATTCCGAAGGGTTGGGGACAAGAAGTTCCAAATGGACATGGTGAGGGTGTACCTGCAAGCAGAAAGAGGGGCCCTACCACTTTCTCTCGATGCCAGGGGCAATTTATGGCCTGAATATAGAAGTTGGAGGTATAATATTTTTTGTTACAATTAGTGGAACCTCCCCCCCAGCCCCCTACCAGCTGTCTCCCTGGATCCCTGCCCAGCCCTGTGCTGGTGCTATGATGCCTGGGGCCCATGCCTGTGAATGACGGTGAGCCCGGCTTGTCCTTGGTCCCGTGTTAACCTCCTTCTGGGGCTGGGCCAGGGTGCTGAGCTCAGCCTCTAAGCGATGCATGTTTGCCTGACAGGAAACTCTATTTTAAGGAATTTCAAAAAGCATACAAGGCCAAGACCCACATGCATCCCAAATTCAGGGGAACAAGTCACCGAGGGCCTATATTATGAAAAAAGTTAAACGGGGCTCGGTGAGGAATGGTCCACTCGCATGTGCTAGGACATTCTGTTTCTGAACATTTTGGCCTGAACTGTTTATTGGTGCAACTTTTATAGCACAATTTGTGTACTCACACCAGAGAGGAGCACTTGAGTGTTCAAAGGGGGCTCCGATGTGCCGTGGGTAGGTGTGGTCACGAGTGGGCTGTTGACAGAGGTCTAAGAACACTAGCCTACCAGTATGGACTGTGCCCTGACTCATGCTCCGTCATGCCAGGAGGGAGGGTGATGGACAGGGTGAGATGCCCTCCCCCTACAGCCATTCCAGCCTTATAAGTCATTAAGACACACCTCGCTTCCTTTTCCTCCCCCTAATTCTTGTGTAGTCCCCCTCCTTTCCGTCCCCCCTACATTCCTGAGATGCTCATCATTCCGATCACACCATTTGCCTCGTGCTGAAATGGATCCATTCCTTCATTTACTCGTTCGCTAAGTATATAGGGTCAGCCAACACGGATTCAGATCCCAGGGTAACCAGGTAAATTAACTGAAGATTTAAAAACGTCAAACTAGCATTTACAATAACTCCTATTTCCCACAAAAACCCATACATCCTTTCTCCTTAAATTGATGTTCATTTCATTCTCTGGATTGTGGCAGCTGTGAGTGCCCGGTTCCCTCTCTCCCCCATCTCAGGCTCCTTTCAATGGGCTGCTGGTGGTTTCAAGGCATGGGACAAGTCACTTACCCCCTCTGAGCCCATTTCCTTTAAAACATGGCAGTAACACTGATATCTATCTGATGGGCTGCTGGGATGTTCAAAAGTTGGGTACACCTATGTTCATAGCAGCACAATTCACCATAGCTAAGATTTGGAAACAGCAGATGAGTGGATTAAAAAACTGTGGTACATCTACACAATGGAATACTACGCTGCGGTAAAAAAGAAGGAGTTCTTACCATTTGCAATAACATGGATGGAGATGGAGAGCATTATGCTAAGTGAAATAAGCCAGGCAGAGAAAGATAAATATCACATGATCTCACTCATTTGTGGAATATAATGAACAACATAAACTGATGAACAAAATCAGATCCAGAGACAGAGAAACATCAATCAGAACATCAAACCTCAGGGAAGGTAGGGGATGGTGGGGGTAAGGGGGAGAGATCAACCAAAGGACTTATATGTATGCATATAAGCCTAATCAATGGACACAGACAACAGGGGGGTGGGGGCATGAATGGGGGGTGAGGGGTAATGGGGGAATAAGGACACATATGTAATACCTAATCAATAAAGAAATTAAAAAAAAAGTTGGGTACACACTAACTTATTCAAGTGCCATTTTCTTTATTCAAGTGCCATATTCACCAAGAGTCACCTAGATACACATCTCTGGGCTGGGGGGACAAGAAGATGTGTCAAACCTAGACTCTGCCCTCCAAAGGTTTGCAGCCAGGTAACTCTGTTAAAGGTGTGCACATCAGTCCTGGTCCCCATGAACAAATGTGGCGAGTACCATAGGGTATAAAAGGAGTGATCACTGCCTAGAAAGGGAGTAGGAGCCAGGAAAGACCATGAGAGAGGTGTCCACAGAACTGGGGGTTTACAGGTAGGCAGGATTGGGATCTTCAGAGGGTACAGATGGAGCATTCCTGGCAGAGGGAACAGTCTGAACAAAGGCACCGGGGAAGGAAAATACAAGCTGTATTTGTGAAATGCAAATAATTCTATTGGAGTTAGAGTATGCTCTTAATTCTGCCAAACTCACAGTGCTGTGCATTCACTCATTCCTTTAGCTTTGGTGACCAGGGTTAGGCAGTGAGGAAAAATGTGGTCACTGCTTATGAGAAGGTCACAGTTTGGAGAGCAGACAGTGAAGTGCATCAGACATGAGGTTGCCAGAGAGAGCCATCCCTGTGGTGTTTGGGTGTGGACGAGGGGACCTACTGAGCCTCAGACCCCCTCTCTTCATGGGGTCCTCCAAGGCCCTGGGAGGGAACCCATCATAGTTTCTCATGATTGTATGATTTTGTATAGTTTTCAAAATTAAGATCTATTACCTGCAATTATTAGGACCACTGTCTTACTTCCATTCTGACCCTCCTCTGCCAGATTTCCCCTCATGTGGGTGTTAATATAGGAGCTATGGGCATTTGGGGGAACTAGCTGAGAGTTAAGGTTCATTTTATCTGGGTTCTGTTGAATACACGTATGTGGTTTGCAACTTTTTCTTTCTGTATAACTAGGTTATCATGAGCCAAAGTTAGGGGATAGTGGACAAACAGCTTCTAGAAATACTCTCTTGTCCATGATGCCGATTCACCCGGCCTTGTGGCATCGAGTGGTCAGACTAAAGACTGGTCCCTCATAGGAGAGTCCTGTGGTGCTGGGACCGCACGAATGTGGATGACGGAGGTGAAATGTATGCAGCCAGAAATTAAACTGCAAAAAAGTCTTCCAAATTTGATGTTTCCCCAAATTTCATAAAAATCTTAAAAATGTTATGTGACATTATTAATAAGTAGTGAAGCTGAAGAAAGTCTGGAGTATCCTATATAATAAAAGTCCAGTGACCATAACGGCAAAACGACCAGAACGACTGCTCCACTAGTCACTATGAGGTGCACTGACCTCCTCTTGGTCTCTTTCCCCAGCCGTCCGGCTCCCATCGCCAGATGGCAAATGGGGAACTGGGGTGGGTGGCAGCGAGATGGCCCTGATCGCAGGCTAGGCCTAGGGACCGTACCCACCAGGCCTCTAGTCTATATAATAAAAGCCTTAGCAACCATTATGGTGGAACGACCAGAATGACCTGTTGCTCTGATGTGCACTGACCACCAGGGGGGCAGACGCTCAATGCAAGAGCTGCCCCCTGGTGGTCAGTGCACTCCCACAGGGGAAGTGCCGCTCAGCCAGAAGCCGGGCTCACGGCTGGCGAGTGCAGGGGTGGTGGCGGGAGCCTCTCCCGCCTCCACGGCAGCGCTAAGGAGCAGTGTGCCAAGTGGTAAGGAACAGAGAGCAGGCAGCGGTAAGGAGTGAGGGGTCCCGGACTGTGAGAGGGCATAGGCCGGGCTAAGGGACACCCCCCCCCCCCCCACAGTGTACAAATTTCATGAACTGGGCCTCTAGTCCACAATAAAAGAGAAAATTTGATTTCTCTTGCTAGGGGAAGGAAGACTCAGTTATTTTTATATTCTCTGGGTTCTCACCAGGATACTGTGCCTCTTGGTGGCTGAACCATAGGCAGCTCCTTACCCTTCTTTTCCTCCTTCTCAGAGTAGGCTCTGGTTTCCCCAGTTCCTTCATGGGGTTCCATAAAGGGGCTCAGAGCCCTAACCCCTAGGGTATCCCTAGTGATGAACTGTTAACATTACCTGGTGACCTAGACAATCCAGGTTCTGTGTCACTAATCAGCTGGGTAGCCTGAGGCAAATCCCTCAGTCTCTCTGAGTGTCAGCTTCCTCATCTATAAAATGGGGACAATAATAGTGCCCCTTCATAGGCCTCTGGGGAAGAGCAAGTGAGAGAATGCACAGAGAGCACCCCTGCCTGGTGTAGCACAATGAGCCTGGCACGCGGCTGACCTAATAAATGGTAACTGTTAGTGTTATTATTATCAGACGTGGTCGGGAGCACAGTGGCTGTGGAAACCCCCTGCAGAAAAGGCAGAAAGCAATTTCCCAATGTGGCCTGGAGGCCATCAGTTATTTTTATGAGCCACGCACATGCTCAGGTAAAGGCCTCTCCTGCATTACAGATCTTAATAGGCCCATCTGTGATGTCACCGCAGCTACACACAACCCGCTGGCATGGCTGTGGCCTGTTTTGCTCCAGCAGGACTGGATGTCTCCACAAATGGCCCCTCATCCTGTTGTACCTGACAGGCATGCCCTTTACATCACCTCCCCCCTCCCCACCCTCTGCCCCAGTCCTCTGAACCTCACGGCAAAGCTAAGGCTAAGATTCATCCATTCTCTCCTTTCTTTTCTTCTTTCTATCCTGCCCCTTGCTTCTTCCCACAAATATTCGTTGTGTCCAACCACTATAGTGTTTTCCAGGACTTTAGGAGACTCATAGTAAAAATTCAAAATGTATTTTTTGGAGGGGACATAGAGTTACCAACTTTTTGTTTTGCAAGTAAGGCATTAAACAAACACACACAAAATGACTATCATCACCGCTTATTACCATCCTTTCTAAAAAAAACATAATGGTTCCATTAAAAAAATGCTATTTCAGTGCCCCAAAATAGAATAAAAGAACAGTCATTTTATACTGAATACATTTGGAAAAACACAGAATTTTTATAATTTTTTTTTCTCGTTTCATCATGAGCAGCAAAAATTTTATCACCCATGGGCCCAGACCTCAGACAAATGCTTGGGAAGCACTGTGATTACAAAAGGAATGATATAATGACTGTTTATTAAGTGCCAACTGTGGAGTCTGGTAGACTTTACCATTTACTAGCTGTGTGACCTTGGGCAAGTTACCAAACCTCTCTGAACTCTTGTTCCCTTGCCTATAAACACAGGGATGTTGCTCTGTAGAGGGGTTGTAAGCATAGAGCACCCGCTACACTGACGATGCTGCTTCCACAGTGCTCATTTTCCTCCCCTTCTCCAAGGAGGCTTTGGTTAAAGAATTCACTTTCCCTCCTGTCAGCCTTCCTGCCTTCCACCATGTGGACTAGTCCAAGGGTCTGGGCAGGATTAAGATGCTTCTGGCTGTACCAGGGGAGCTTAATCAAGTTTTCTGGTCCACCATGGGTGCTGATTCCAGGCATGGGGGAGGGGAGGAGACCGATGTTATCTATGCTGGCTACATAAGATTCACCTGCAGGAACTTGTTAAAAATCAAGATTCTCAGGCCCATCAGGAGAGATTCTGATACGATAGGTCTGCAGATGGTGGTCCAAGAAACTTTACTTTTAAAAGCAGCCCCTTTTGCCTGACGTTTCTGATGAGCAGCTAAGTTACCTGTTGATCATGACTCTCTGGCTTTTGGGTTGGGACACTCTGACCACTCAACCCATAAGTGTGTCTGGCAGATCATTCCTAGTATGGTGTCTTATGGGCCCTCATGAATGGGGTCCGAAGAGGATCCTGGGAGGAATTCTCTTGGCTGTGTGTTTCACCCCACCACCCCCCTTCCGATCTTCCCCATCTCAACAAATGTTACCTCCATCATCCGGAAACCTCAATGTTATTCCAGACACATTTCTTGCTCTCACAAACCCTCCTATATCATAACTAACCCACCCCCAAGTCTTTGAACTGCCTACTTCTCTCCATTTCCACAGCACCAGCTTGGTCTAAGTCACCACCAGCTCTCTCTGGTATCGTGGCCCCCTAACTGCTCTGCCTCTGGTCTGTGTTCTACATGCTGGCTCGAGTTGTCTTTTTAAAGACATAATTCAGATTCTATCTCTTGTCTGCTTTAAATCCTTCAGTAGTGGCCAATGCAACTTAAGATAAAATCTGAAGTTTTTATGGGGCTTAAAAGTTCCTGCATGACCTGGCTTCTGCCC
This sequence comes from Eptesicus fuscus, assembly GCF_027574615.1. Classification (NCBI taxonomy): domain Eukaryota; kingdom Metazoa; phylum Chordata; class Mammalia; order Chiroptera; family Vespertilionidae; genus Eptesicus; species Eptesicus fuscus. The sequence continues at coordinate 94,538,906 of NC_072478.1, read as the reverse complement.
ACATTTCCAGCCTCCAATTGCACCCGCCTCCCCTCCATTCTCCGGGCTCTGTTAGTTTCCTACAACTCTTACCTCAGGAATTACAGGTGTGTCCTTCCTTCTGCCTACACTCCTCTCCTTCTACCTGCCCGCCTTCACTGAATTAGCTCCTCCAAACTGTCCAGGATTCTCCCTAAATGTCACTCAGGGACACCTATGATATACTGATTCTCATTATAGACTTCTAATAGCATCTCACTCCCTTTCTTCAAGTCACTTAACACAATAGTGGGCATGCAAAAAATACATACTTATTCAGTGAAATGAATGAATGAATGAATGATTAAATATGTAGAGCTAGAACCCTAGACTCTAGGGCCTAGAGGAAGGACCAGGCCCCACTTTTTCCTTTGGGCTGGGTGATGAAAGGCCCATCCTTGAAACACTTACATCCTATACAGTGCAAGAGGTGTGCAGAAGATCTAGATAGATATTCTAGAATGTTGGATGAACTTCCCTGACATTTTATGGGTGCATCCTTTTTCAGGAGTGAGGGAAGAGTGGGAGAAAGGTAGGACTTTGTAACAGAAGTATAATAACCCACTCTTGACAGGTGGCTCTGGGTTTCCTGGAGACCAATTGCTATGAGAGTAGGTTGGAACCACAAAGCAGAAAGGCCAGACATCTCCTGGGTGCAGTGGGACAGGTATGTGCCTGCTCTGACAGACCTGGATTCAACTCTTGGCACATCAGTTACTTGCTGTGTGACCCCGAGCAGGAAGACTAACCTCTCTGAGCTCCAGTATGTTCCTCTATAGAGAGGGAGCAATTACTCTCCCCTATCAGGATTAATGAGATAATGTTTGTTGAGGGCCTAGCAGAATGTCTGGCTTATAAGATGTGTTCCATGTTAGTATGATGTCACTAGGCTGTAATCCTCCTGCAGGAGCCATGTTCATTTTTGGCCCAACAACCCAGCAATTAACATAGTGTTTGGTACCTAGTATGTGCTTTAGAAAGTCTTTATTAATGATTTCATTAATGGTCGAATGTATTTTCCTTCTGTCGGATTTCCCTCTTGCAGGAAGGATTCCCTGTATGTGAAAATTTCTCCTAACTCAAATCAACTGCTTTCCTTGTGAGCAACGCAAATCCGTGTGTTTTGAAACCTCTGAGTTGGAGGATTAGTTGTGTTTGTGGGGGTGGCTTTGTCCTGAGTCATCTTTGAGACCCCCACCCTCCCTTATGCTCCTGTGGGAGGTGGGGAGTCATCAGCCCCACTTGGAATGAGAGGACTGGAGAAACAAATCAATGGCGAGAGGAATTCCTATTTGGTTCCAGTACTATAGAGAACACAACTGCTTCTTTGAAATAGACCTTCATTTATTTGAAGGGGAAAGCAGTTAGTTCAATAAGGGCTTCCTGGGGCCTTTCAGCATTTTAAAAGATGGAAGAAAGATTTGGAGCAAGGCAAGGTTCCAGTGTTTTCTAAACAACACACTAAACCCAGCTACTAGTTGGCTGCTCAGCACTTCCTGCTACCCCCTCCCCATCCCATCCTTCCTCCAATGCATTGCACTTCCCTCAATAGCCCAGCCACTTCTTAAGACCCTGACCAGGCCTTCCCCAGGCAGGTGGGAGCTGACCTTCATTATAATACTGGGCAGGTGAAGATTCCTTGGACATCTTGTACATGACCCAAATGGGTAGAAATGCTGCTCTATTATATTCCAATTATTTCCTGTCTCTCCATGGCCTGATTCCAGGGACCAAATAAAGAGGTCCTTGTTTGGTGGAGTCCATCCCTGCTCCAGAGTAAGTGAGAGCTGGTCCCTGGCCCTACTTGGTCTGAGGCCACAGGAAAAGGGTGGGGAGGAGGTAGAGAGGGTGTTACAGGTGGGGAGGGCTCCACAGGAGATGAGAGGCAGCCCAACCCTGCTTCCAAAAATAAAAATAAGGGAGGAAGGTAAACAAATGGGGCTCCTAACTAGGATCCTGCAGGGGGCATGGCTATTTTCCCTCTTTCCCAAGAGGAATACCAACCCTCCTCTCCCACGGAGAAGACAAACACAGCTATGGAAATCTCCTGCCATCCAGGCCCCTATTGCCAATTGGAAGTTACTCCTACCTGCACTTGTGTTTGCCAACCACTGTCTTCTCAGATCTGCTTTCTCTCCTTATGAGTAGAAAGCCTTTCATGGAAAATTTAGAGTTTGGAACCTTCTTCAGATTCCAAAGGAGTTATTGTTCTACATCATGCTACTTTTATTTGGGTGTTATTTGAACTCAGAGAAAGTAGAAACCCACATCTAGGGCTTGCTTGGATGTTCTTGCTGAATTATTAAGAACATGTTAATTAAGCACCTTCTCTATTTGAAACTCTTGTGTACCTTTTCAAACCCAAAGCCTAGAGTCCATATTCCTCATCTGCTAAGGCGAGGGGGTTGGGGGAGAGGATGTGGGTGGGGTCAGTTCAGGGGCAGCTCACTGGGACATCTCTGGGAGATAATGGCATGGATGGTCAGAAAGTTTTCATGGCAAGGACAGGAGAGAGGAGCTTTGAGAACGTCATGGTGGCAAGAACGTCTCACTTTCTGTGGTGTGGAAGCTGTTATGGAGATAAGGTCCCAGAAAGGCATCAACAGAAAGGGGGAAAGTGGGGAGGGTGGGAGTGAGAAGAAACCGAGGGTGGTCCTGAAGAGCAGGGCCCAGAGAGCAGCCACATCATCCTGCACCGCCCTGTGGCTGGGGAAGGACAAGGCTTTATTTACACTGTGTAAAACCATGGCCTCCAGCAGGCTGGACAAGGGTCCCAGCAGTGGCTCTCCAAGCCTGGTTGGCGGGCCACCTTTTCAGAATCACCACGTGGACTTCTGGGATCCATCTGATCTACTGAGTCAGAGTGTCTGTGGGTTAGGCCTAAGAAGCTGAATGTTTTATCAGGTTCCACAGATGATTCTAATCCTTATTAAAGTTTGTGAGCCCTTGATCTAGAATGCTGTGGTTCTTTGAAAGTGAGCTCTGAAGCCCACAGAGGTAAAGCAACAATCCTAAGGTCACATGATGGCAAAGCTCACATGAAAACTAGATGGCTCCTGATCCTCAGAGCAATGCATGAAAAACTAGACTCCTCCTGACTCCTAGAGCATTCCAACATGCCGGCAGCCTCTTCACCTATTTGGAGATGTTTCCCTTGCCCGCCTACTGTGAGCACCTGCCCCTTTGATCCATCCCTGGATCCTGCTGGGGCCTGCTCCTTCCTGAGGATACTCTGGTCATAGCCTCTGCCTGCCAGTGGGCAGGAGCAGAAAGGCCCAGTTCTCTTCTGAGCCTTTAGTAACAGGTGTGGGGACTGGCAAATGAGTAGAGAAGGAGGAAATACACAGTTATAGCTGAGGGGTGACTTGGGTTGGGTTTGTAGTACTAACAGCTAACTTTCCTTGAACATTTGCTGTGCACCAGACACTGCATTAAATCCTTTCCATGCATTAGTGCAAACCCCATGGAGCAAATCGTAAACAGGTCTATTTTGCAGATGAAGAAACTGAGGCTCACCGAAGAGCTGTCTTTGCCCAAGGTCACTTAGCTAATGACATGTGGCCAAATCACTTCCACGTACAACTAGGAGCTTTGAATGGCCCAATGCAGTGTGAACCGTCATCCACTCTAACCTGGCAAGCCTGCGAAAGGACCTTGAGACCTTGGGAAAGAAAAGAAAGCTTCTCTGCAGTGGGATGTGATCACTCGGGGTTGGGGCGGGCAGAGCTTAACCCTTTCCACTGAAAACACTGAAATCACTCATGACGGCATTAGCCGGGCTTTAGAAATGGTAACGTGGAGAATAGGTTAAACAGCCTTTTTCCTTTATCTTTTTTAAAGGCAAACTCCTGATATCATTTTGCTTTCTTTCCATTTGCCTCTTTTTCTTAAAGCAACGTGTCTTCAGAATTGTAGTTACTTGAGTAATTTGGTGGTGTAGGGTTCTAACTGAGCCTCTGGTGTGACTGCAGGCATGTGTGGTCCATGTCATATAACAGCTGCTACGTCTTCTGATACCACGGCACATGACTTTGCCGTGATCGCCTCCCTCCATTCATTTTTCTGGAGCGTCCCCCAGAGATAGGAGAAGAAATCAAAGCAGATCAGTGCCTCAGAGGAGGGGACAAGTGTTTCCCAGCCCATGTGGATAGCATGTCACACTATGCTCTAGGTTTGCCTCTTAACCAGACCTCTTCTTCCTTAGAAGAAATCAGTCAGGTAGTCTTTGAATAACTCAGTAGGACCACACACACACACACACACACACACACACACACACACAAAGATGGACATGTTTTTATAGGAGGGGAAGGACTCAGTTTCATCCTAGCAGGATTTGGTGTCTGTCAGCTAATGGTGAGGGACGACTATAATTTAATTCTGGTCATTTCATAAATCACCAGAATTAGGAACATTTTTGGGTGAAGACTGAGAATATGTGATCTTCAGGTCATCTTCCTTTTCTTTCAAATCTCAGGCTTTAGATAACTTAAAGGCAAGTTGGGGCTGTGTGACTGTAAAATGATCTTATTAACTCATAATGAAGCCGTGCAGGGAGGAGGGGGAACACGCAGCCTCTGCAAAGCTCTTGAGCAGCGTGGGGCTCTCTGCAAAGAGCCCTGGAAATGCTGAATGAAAACCGCCTTTCTGTGTACGAGCTGCCTCCCTGCTCTCCAGTGCCGCGTCTGCGGTAACTACAAACTACTTTGTATGCTGCATTCGTGAAGCTGCCTTAGCTGACACATGATTACTACTGAAATAACGCTGGTGTGATGTTCAAGTCCAGTGGCCTTTTTAATTATTAAACTGAGGCTGCTGAATGAATTATTCCGCATACCAGATTTTCCTCCTGTGGCTCTATTTCAAGCGACTAGTACCTTAGCGTGTTCCACTAACACCTGAGTTGGTTCTTAGCCAGCTATCCAATCTGCAAAGCCTTTGCAGAACAAACAGTATTCTCTAATCTCCAAACACTCACAGACTGAAAAAAAAACCACACCAACCCCTCCCGCCCTCCCACACACAAAAAAAACTTTACAGTAAGCTCATCAGAAAGCCAAGATCGGAAAATGCCCACAGCCCCTCCACCAAGCCCCCAACTCACCAAGTGGTAGAGCGATGAAGAAGGGTAGCCAACACAAGATGAACATCCCGACCACTATGCCCAAGGTCTTGGCTGCTTTCTTTTCCCTGGAGAACTTAAAAAGTTTGACAGCTATGGAACTCCTGGGGTTGTGGCCCTTGGCCTTGGTACTGCTGAGAGTGTCCTCGTGAAAGTTCTTAGAGTGGATCCTCAGGGTCAGCTCCTTGGAGTTGGACATCTCCCTCATGACTCCGGCCTCCAGGTTCTTGGTGGTCCTCTTGGCAACTATGTAGACCCGGCAGTACATGACCAGAATGACAGCCAGAGGGATGTAGAAGGAGCCCAGCGAGGAGAAGAGGGCGTAGAAGGGTTCTTCGGTGACCCCGCATTCCTTGTCATCGTTGGGTGCTGGCTCCTTCCACCCAAGGAGAGGCCCGATGGAGATGACTGTGGACAAGACCCAGACACTGAGGAGCGCCAAGATGGCCTTCCTCCGGGTGACAAGCGTGGGGTACTGCAGAGAATGGCGCACGCCGATGTAGCGATCGATGGAGATGGCGCACAGGCTCAGGATGGAGGCCGTGCAGCACAGGACGTCCACGGCGGCCCAGATGTCACAGAAGATCCGGCCCAGCACCCAGTAGCCCAGCACCTCCAGGGCAGCCGAGAAGGGCAGCACGGTGAAGCTTAGCAGCAGGTCGGCGATGGCCAGGTTGACGATGAAGTAGTTGGTGGGTGTCCGCAGGTGACGGTTGCAGGCCACAGACAAGATGACTAAGATGTTGCCTACGATGGCAAAGATGATGAAGGCGCCCAGCACCATGCCCACGGAGATGGCCCTGGTGATGTCCAGCTGGGGCAGTCTGGAGTTGTTGGAGGTCTGGTTGGGGCCAGTGAAGTTGGCATTTTTCAACTCTCCCCAGTGGGCAGGTGCTGATGTGTTGTGGCTGGTGTCCAGGTCGGGATTCATCTTAGAGTCCGCCCTCCATAGCCAGGGGGTGGACAGGGCTGGAAGGGCTGCGGGGAAGGCTCCTCAGCTGCCCTGAAACTTTGCCTCCCCCGCGGTGGGCTTCTTCCCAGAGGTGCCCTCCTGGCGAGGAGGCATCTCCCCCAGCAGCCAGCAGTGCGTCTCCTGCACCGCGCTGCTCTCGCTCGCCTGTGCCTGTCAGAGGGAGGAGGAGAGAGGGGAGAGGCGGCAGCTCCAAGTTAATGGTCCACGTCAGGCGCGCCGGCCGGCTCGCGAGGGAGCAGGGAGCAGAGCAGCGGGAGGAGGGGCGCGGGCGGGGGGCGCCGGGCTCCCGGCGGGCTCGCCCGCTGCGGGTCTGCGGGCAGCAGCGTCTCCGCCCAGCCAGCGCCGAGGAGGGTCCGCTTTCAATGAGCCGCCTCTGGGCTGACTGCACGCTGGTGACATCAGGCGGGGGAGCCCGGCGCCCTGACTCCGCGCGGCACTAGGGGGCAATGCGGGTCCAGCGAAGGCGCCCGCAGCCCCGACGCCGCCACCCTGGTTAGCTAGCTGTGCCCCCACCACCCCACGGCAAGCCTGGTGTGCGTGAGTGGGGGTGGGGATGAGGGGGTGGGCAAAAAGAACGACTTGAGCGTGGGAATTCCCCTACGCCCCATCCCGAGGTGGCACGCCGAGGTTCTTTTCCCTCCTATTTACTCCTCATTTTAAAAAGTGGGGTGGGGGTGCTTACCTCTAATAGAATGGCGTCTGGAGTCAACCCCCAGAATCAGCGGGATATGCAACTTGTGTGGCACCTAAAAGAGGAAGAATGCCTAGGTTAGGCAGGTGGGAAGGACTTGAGTCAGATCTGAGACCAACCTCCATCCTTTACCTCTTCATGAAAATAAAACTAAGGCTTCTCTTCATTCATCCATCCATCCATCCATCCATCCATCCATTCACTTATTCACTCAGACACTCACTCATTCATTCAACAGATGGTTAACTAAGTGCCCACGGCCTGCCCTGGGTTCTGTTCTAGGCGCTGTAGGCATAGCAATTGAACCGATAATAGACAAAGACCCCTAGGAGCTTACATTCTAGTGGGAGGAGACAGTCATTAAAAAAGCAAGCAAATCGTGAGGGGTGTCCTATGCTGACAGATATCACGGAGAAAATATGGCAAGTAGGGGGGAAATGGAATGGGGTGTGTGTAGGGGGGTGGCATTTGAAATTTTGAATGGGTGCTCGGGATGTCACTGAAATGGTATTTGAGTCAAGACCTGAAAGAAATGAGGAACAAGCTAGTAGTGGGTTATCTGGGGGTGAGGATGGTGATGGTGGAGGTAAGAGACCTCTTGGCATAGGGGGACGGGACTTGGGGAATCTAGATTAGTTGTTGGTCTCTCCCCCTGCTCCCCTCTTCCTGCTTTCTGCCTTGTACTAGTATAATCACCATGCCGTACATTAGATCCCCAGATCTTATTCATCTTATAACTGGAAGTTTGTACCCTTTGACCAACATCTTCCCATCCCACTCTCCCAAACCCTGGTAACCACCACTCAATTCTCTGTTTCTATGAATTCAGCTTTTTTAGATTCTACATATAGGTGATCTCATACAACATGTCTGTTTTGGGGTCTAACTTATTTTACTTAGCATAATGCCCTCAAGTTTCATCTATGTTGTTGCAAATGGCAGGATTTCCTTCTTTCATGGCTGAATGAAATTTCACTGTATATATACACCACATCTTATTTATCCATCCATCAGTTGATGAACACTTAGGTTGTTTCCATATCTTGGCTATTGTGAATAATGATGCAATGAACATGGAGTACAGTTCTCTCTGAGTTCCTATTTTCATTTGTTTTGGACATATACCCAGAAGTGGGGTTGTTGGATCATATGGTAATTCTGTTTTTAATTTTTTTGAGGCACTTCCATGTCGTTTTTCATAGAACTGTACCAATGTAAATTTGAGATAGGGGGTGGATTGATTGTTTTAGAAGGCACAGTCTTCCAAATAGTCAATTTTGGGACCCTGAGCTACTCGTGCTGGGAGGGAACCCACATTTATTGAGCTCTTACTGATAGCCAAGCATTTACTAATTCTCCTTTATTCTTCACAACAACCCTTTGAGAGAAGTATAACCATTCTCTATTGACTGGTGAGAAAACCATGATTTAGAGAGCGTTTGTATATTCCTGAGGTCATATGACCAGTGTACATGTGGCAGGTTAATAAGTAGTCACAGCTGGAGACTGAAAAGTAAAGCCTCATGCCTTCTTTTACTCCTGCCCACAAGCCTGCATCTAGGGTTTCCTACCTCCACTATAACCTGATATTCAGGGCTAGGGAACCAGGAAATCACTCAGGGTGACTGGCATTTAGGATCCTCAACCTAGAGCAGTGCTTCTCAACCTTCCTAATGCTGCGACCCTTTAATACAGTTCCTCATGTTGTGGTGACCCCCACCATAAAATTATTTTCGTTGCTACTTCACAACTGTAATTTTGCTACTGTTAATGAATCGTAATGTAAATATCTGTGTTTTCTCACAGGTTGAGAACCGCTAGCAAGGTCACCTAAGACCATCGGAAAACACAGATATTTACATTACGATTCATTAACAGTAGCAAAATTAGTTATGAAGTAGCAACGAAAATAATTTTATGGTTGGGGGGCACCACAACATGAGGAACTGTATTAAAGGGTCGCGGCATTAGAAAGGTTGAGAACCACTGACCTAGAGGAAGGTTCTGAATTTCTTTTTATTTACTTTATACATATATATTTTTTTTGGGGGGGTAGGTGGCTATTATACATCTAAGGTTTTAATCTTTTCCCACCAAAATGCACAAAACACACAATTTCAAGGAATTCCATGAGATTAAGATATCAGAGGTGGAGACAGCTCTGAAATTTTCCTATTTTAATTAAACTGCCTTAAGTTGTTTTTTGGTATTTTAAAATAAGAGATTCACAGATGTATGGTGACTTCACTCTTCAAGAACTATTAGAACCCTCACTTGCCCATTTTCCATTTTGGAGGTGGCCCAGGAGGCAGTGGCAAGTGGTACGCTCCCACAGCTAGTCAGGTGCAGAGCTGGTTATCAAACGGCTTCCGTGGCTCACAGAGCTGCGCTCCTTCCTCTGCCCCACAGGGAAGCCACACAGGACAGCTACTCATGACTCACACAGCGGGGTGTGAGGCTGGGACAACTCTCTGCCGAGGGTCTTTATGAAAAGGAGAGATTGTCCTTGGTCCTGGGCGGCTTAAACTGGTTTATTCCCAAGGGGGAGTGGGGGGAGGTAGACAATGCCAGTAAGTTGGGCAGAAGCTGGCAATTAACACAAAGGCAGGGATGTGGGAGAGGAAGAGTGGGACAGAATGGAGAGCAAGCCCTGAGCCCACATTTCGATGGTGGTGGCCCATTTCCCACTTCCCTGGGCACTAATCTCACCAGCTATTGAACAGCCAGCAACACACCATTGAATTCACAGAGGCTGTGTCTACATAATCACAGTAACCAGCTGCAGTGCGAAAACTCAGCCCATCAGGTATTTTCCTGTGGTGGCAAAAGGCCAGGAAAAGAAAAAGAGCAAATCTGAGATTCAGAGTTGGTTTATACTTGTTTGAGAGAGAAAAGTGTATTACCTAGATGAGACCTTATGTCTTCATTCAAGTGTCAGGATGTGGAAGAGATTATTGAGCCATATCCAGAGGTTCAAAATCCTTGTAGATTTCAGACATGTTGTCATTTACCGGTGTCTTTCTCGAAGACAAAACAAACATCCCACCATAAGGCAAACAGGTATTAGCTTTAATAGCAGCCATGTACCAGGACCCCACTAAAGCAACCTTTGCTAATGGTCCTTTCCTTGCTGTTCCTCCCCTCTCTTCACTGGAGATGCCTCTTAACTCTGCCTGGCTGATATCTGACCGATGGAATTGACCGTTTGTTCAGGTGTCATGAGGATACAGATGATATTTTATTTTCTCGGTACTCCCTGGGGCAAAGCCAAGCACAGAGCTCTGACTCACTCGAGGCTTGGGGAAGAAGGACCTTTTCATTATCGGTGATTACATTAGAATCCTCTGATGTTGCAAACTCCCATTTCTGGGAGCCCTCTAGGTGAAGCTGCCACTGAGTTTGACCTCTGGGGAGACCAAGGCAATGGGAGACTCAGAGATCTGCTTCGAGGGTGTATGGGAGGAGAGCTCTCACATGAGATCATGCAGTTTTGCATGGTTCTCCCTCTCTAGCTCTCTCCAGGTTTGCATTCAAGCAGCTATATACAGGGCATCTTCTCTGTGTCAGGCACCATGCTAGGTGCTATGGGTGAATCAAAGATTAATTAAATCAAACCAACAGCTTAGCACTGATCTAGGTGCCATGGGCAATGAATAAGATGGTAGAACACCCGTCAGAGAGTATCTTCTATGTGCCAGGCACTGTGCTAGGTAGGTACTCTGTGTGCATTTATGCAAATCTCCGCAACAATGTAAGGTAGGAATTACCCTCATTTTACAAATGAGGAAACTGAGGCTCGGAGAGGTTCTGTGGCATGGCCAAGCTTATTCAGTGAGTAAGCAGCATTGGTATTCAGAGCATTGTTGTCAGGCTCCAAAGCTTGCATCCCTCTCTCTGCACCAGACTGAGATTAAAAAAAAAAAGGCAGCAGAAGGTTCAGTGTTCGCCTTGAAGGAAATTACAGCAGAAGACAGAATGTGATCAGGTTCCTGAGCGAGGCAGAGGTCAGGGAGCGGACGGCAAGGCAGAGCTGGCCAGGCGAGAAGTTCCTGCCGAGGAGCTTCTCAGGTCGGGCTTCCTAGCCAACACCCGGTCTGCTGAGAATTTGAGAGCCGACTTGGAATCTAATCCTGCCTCCCTCATTTAATAGCTACTAATGTGACCTTGGGCAGGAGAGTAAAGTGATTAAGAGCCTGAACTTTGGCATCCAACAGATCTAGATTTATGTTCCAGTTCCATTAATTTATTAGCTGTGCGTCCTTGGGCAAGTCATCTATCTAATCACTTGGAGCCCCACTTGCCTCATCTGTAAAATGAAGATCGAAACAGTCCCTGCCTCATGAGGTGAGGATTAAATGCAATAATGTGTGCCATGTGCCCAGCACAGAGTAATAGTAATGATATCAGCTAAGGGTTATTAAGTGTTGGCTAGATGCTAGGCATTGTGCCCCAAATGCCTTACGGCCATGATCTGATTTAATCCTCATAATAATGTTATGAGGTAGATGCTATTATTATCAACATTTATAGATGAGGAAACTGAGTCTCAGAATGGTTGCCCAAGGCCACAGGGCTAACAGCCGGCACAGCTGGAATACAAAGTACCCAGTGAATGAGGCTGAAAATGAAAAAAGAGGAGGTGGGAGGCTTCTGCTCCAGCTACACGGGGGTCGTGAAGGGAGGCTGAGAAGCACCCTCTCTCCTGGGCAGGAGACACTTCAGCTGAGGTGTTTCCTCCAGCTCCAAAGGCAGCAGGTCAGAGGATCCCGGGCGTGAGGGATTTCAGCTCCCTCTGGTAATGACAATTTGTCAATCTTTGTTGAGCACAGATTCCCTCAAAACTCGGGAAGATAGAGAACTCAGGAGTATCCCTTTGCAGCAGGCTGGTGAGGATTAATTGCCAAGTCATCCAAGGGCTGAATTCACGTCACATGTTTGGGAAGAGCCCTGAATTGGAGGTCTGGGGTGTGAGGGCACAGGAATGTGGTATGTGAAAAACCTGCTAACTCAGGAGCTGGAGAAGGGGGTCTATTCTCTCTTGGGCCTCAGCAGCTCCTCTGGTGGGTGGGACAAGATAAACAGGTTGCCCAAACCAACCCGTGGTGCTGCAGTTGAGGGCCAGGAGGGAAAGTGTGCCATTTTCTTGAACGACTCTGACTGTCCCTTTATGGCCATGGGCTTTGCCCATCACTTTGTCCAGGAATCTATGGTGACCCCAAAATTGATCAAGGAAGGGTCTCTAGGCTATGATCTGATTTGGAGTTGGGTGGGCAGTAGTGTTTGCAGCATGTTCTCCACATGACAGATGTCTTTGTCCATATCAAAGACTGAGGGCAGGGAGCTGATGGAGATTTTACTGGCACTAAAGCTCTCCCAAGCTGTCTCTGTATTGCTGCTGCCAGAATGTACTTTCTAATCACACTGTTGAAACCATTAAAGGTTAAAGTAAGACATAACAAAACAAAACTTATGGCAATAGGCTCTTTACAGCTGACTTTTGAAGGCTACACTGTTGTAGTTAGGATCATGGACTTGAGAAATGTCAGGATCAGGAGGACCCTAGAGACCGCCTAGTCCAGGGCTCAGCAAACTATAGTCCTTGGAACAAATCCAGGCTTGTGCCAGTTTTTTGTTTTGCTTTTTGTAAATAAAGTTTTATTGGAACACCATACCCATTTGCTTGCACATTGTCTATGGGTGCTTTTTCATGCTACAATTACAGAGTTGAGTGGCTGCAACAGAGACCCTATGCCCGGCAAAGCCTAAAATATTTGTTCTCTAACCCTTCATAGAAATCCTTTGTTGACTTTGGGTTAGTCCATCCCTCTTATTTTACATGTGGGGACACAAAGGCCCAGAAAGGGGAAGGGATTTGCCTAAGGCAAAACCAGTGTCAGTAGCCTGGGATTTTGATTCTACCAATGTGATTTTTTTTTTTTTTCCTGTCACCTATTTCTGCAGCCTGGAGCAGGCTCTGAGTTTGAATTATAGCTTTAGTTGACTAGATGTACGATCATGGGCAAGCTACATAAACTCTTTTAGACCTGGGGATAATGCATTCTATTTTCTTGAGATAAGGCACATACGAAGTGATTGTGACAATTAAAGGAGTGTGTAATGCTTAGGCTGGGATCTGGCTCATACAAAACATTCAACCCCAAGTAGCTACTGTTATTGTACTGATGTCCTCTGTGATCTTATATGCATTAATCTAATCCCTCCCATTCCATATTTCATGAGGGAAAGGGCTACTCCTTACCAGCGTTTCTTTAACTTTTTAGGTCCTAGATCTTATTGAGAACCTACTGAAAGCTATGGGCACATGGCTTTACTCCACCCTTTTCCTGAATTTCTGACAGGAGCTTCCTCATTGCCAAGTTCCTGGCAGGCCCCTTGATGACTTGATCTTCACCCTGTTACTTATTTTTGTTTGCTGGGCCTCTCTCCTGCTAATTTCATCTTGGTGTCACCTCTTTCAGTCCTGGGCCACAGAATAACCCACTGCTTCCCCATTCAGCATGCAGTAGAACTTGAACTGAATAAAGTGAATGTCCTCCTGGAGTTTGTGGTCTAAGATGAATAACGGAATGTGCATCTAAGGATGCATGGAGCATTGTGTGAGACATTGAACATGGATGCAAGTTAAATAAGGAAACAAAATACGTGACACAGGTCTCAAATTTCTCCATACTTCCTCTTCTTCCTCTCTCGTGGCCCTCTGAACCAAACCACCCAACCCTTTGGGAGGATTCTCCCTTGTGGTGGCCACCAAGTTCAGAAAGGTCTACAGGAAGTGGTGGAAATCACTTTTTCCTTGGGGGCATCTAAAAATGGTATCTGGATAAAGTGTTAGAGCCCAGCTTCAGAGAGGACAGATTAGAGCAAGACAAGAAAGTGATGTCAGAGGGTGACTTCTGCCTTCTCATCTCTTCTCTGGCAGAGATGACAGGGCAGGACCCTGGATGGGGGTGGGTATGCTTGGGAACTGGTGTGTACATTACTTTTCCCATGGGCATGGAAAAGGAGGGCAGAGGGTGAGAAAGGCAATTTTCTTTGCCCATCTCCTTCATGTACTGAGGAATGCTAGGACAGAAAATGCCCAGTGTTTCTCAGTTGTTTATTGGACGCCAACCTGGCAGATTTGGGAGTCCTGAAAAAATGAAGGGAGGAGGAGGAGGAACTTTGGTTTTTCTGCCTCTTGGGGGACTGCCCTGGTAAGCGCTTGGGGGTGGAGTTTGGGAAAGATTTTGTGAAAACTTCTAGACAGGAGCAGCCTGGTATAATGGCAGTTAGCTGTATGCTGTGAATTACAAGTTCCTGGAGGGGCCTCCAAATATCTACCCTGCCTTTTGGGGTGCTATCCATTGAGAGGTAGGCACTGTCTCTGCCCAGTCCCTATTTTAACTAACTGTGACTGACTGAGTGCAGTCATGCATCAGGCATTGTGCTAAGGTAATTCACAGGCAACATCTCATTTAATCCTCCAAAAACACTTTTGTGGAAGACATTGTTGGCTTCAATTTGCAGGTGAGGCGACTGAGGATAAGATGAATTACATGTCCACGATTACCCCGAGATGGGATTAGGGCAGAGGCAGTTTGACTCAAAATCAATACTTTTCACCTCCCAAATACTACCCAAATTTGGCTGTAGGCTGACCTCTCGGCTAAACAAAATTACAGGAATTTCTGGGCAAACCTCAGCCAGCCAGGTACATGGATTCAGAGGCAGAAGTTGTTTTGGGCTGTGTGTGCAAACATGGGCCCTTCTCTAGAGTGGAGTCCAAGGATTACATCTCTCCTCCTTACCACTCCCTGGGAAGCTCAAGTGAGCTTGAGGGCATGTATCAGGCTGGAATCTCAAATCTTCCAAGAAGAAAAGTGGAAGACTGGACCCCATAATGTCTCCAAGGTCTGCAAAGGCTATTGATCCCATGATGATAACCAATTGTTACCTATTAGAGAGAGAGAGAGAGAGAGAGAGAGAGAGAGAGAGAGAGAGAGAGAATATATAGAATGCAAACTCAGTATTGAGAGATGCTAGTCAGACCTAAGGAACTAGCTTATTAAACATCAGACCAAGTTCTAGTTTCTGGCACTTCCTAGCTTTGTGACCTTGGGCAAGTTACTTCATTTATTTAAGCTTCAGTCTGTTTATCTGTTACATGGATATTTTAATGATATTTACCCCACTGAGTTGTTGTCAGGATTCAATGGGACTTTGGCACCTAGAAACCTCCCAATAAATGTTATCGTTGAATTATGTGTAATTATAAAAACATAAAACAGATTCTCATAATCTGGGGTATTGAGGTAAAGATTTTCCTAGTTGACCTCTCAGTGAATCTTCTAACCCTTTACTTGCCAATTGATATAATTGATTCCTTTTTTTTTCTGATATAAATAGTGGCTGGAAAAATAACAATAATACCAATAACAATAGCTACCATTTGTTGAAAATGCTACTGTGTGCTAGGTTTGTATTATAGTCTTTACACACACTATCTCATTTTAACACAAGATCCTAGGTCGGCAGAAGTATTATATCTGGCCTTTGAGATGTAATTCCTGAAATGGCCTCTGCCATACCCAGAGAGCCTGAGCTTGCTGGAAATATTTCTTCTTGCAGAGAACTCCTGGCAAGATTAGAGACAAAGCCAGGGCCAGTGTGGGTGGGCTTGGGGAGTGGGGTGTGGTGGGCAGTGGGCCCTGTGAGCTCTCTGTGCAGAGGGAAAGGGAAACAGCTTGGTTCAGCAGGCAGGTGGCAGGCTCCCAGCCTATAATTCTTGGTTCCTGGTACAATTAGCGTCAACAGGAATTTTCCTTGTGAATCAGACCAAAGAGGCTCACAGACTATAAACCATCACATCAGAGGCTGACCATTCGTGCCCTAGAAAGGCAGGGAAGGAAGGGGGCACCTTAGAACTTCCACCTCTCCCTAATACCTCAGAGAGGCCCAGATCTATGAGAAGGGGAAGAAGAGAGGGGAAAGGGGCAGATAACAGACTCCAGTGAATATACATTTTCAACTGAATTCCAGAGGCTGAGTGGAGAAGTGAAAAGAAAAAAAGTACTCAGTCCTGGGTGTTTTCCCCCTCTCAAATCATTCTGGGAAACTTATCCATAAAATAATGGAACCAGCTCTAGGTGTGAAAGTTCAGTCCTCTGTTCTCACCTGAAAACTTTAGAGTGTTCCTTTGCTCTGTTTGGGGACTTCCCATGTTCCCCCTTCTTGCTGCTCCCTTGGGAGCCTAAGAATTCAGGAAAAAGGAAGTATGGATCCATTGAACAGACCAAGGTTTCCTACACAGCCAGAAATACCAAACTTTCCTGGACATGAGCCACCTAAAGGGGGCCTTAAAATTCAGATTCCTGGGTCCCGGCTGCAGTAGGTCTGAAGTGAGGTCCAGGAACATATATTTTTCACAAGTCACCCAAATGATTCTACTGCAGAAGACTGGCAGACCACATTTTGAGAAACATTATTGTAGTCCATTACCCCCATTTACAGATCATCGAATGGAGGCCCAGAAAGTACAAATGACTTGGCTGAATGTCTCACAGAAAGAGTTCTTGTAGGGTCTAGGTCTTAAATACAGGTTTTTTGATGACTTGTCCTGCTAGTCTTGCCTCAGCTGGACACGATAAAGATGACTTTGGCCTCCACTTGCTGTTCCTTATTCCTTGCTAGGCAGGGGTCATCCTCTTCTTCACAGCTCAAATCAAGGGTCACTTCCTCAGGGAAGACTTTCTTGCCTCCTCCCCACCTTAGTCTAGGTGAGGTTCCTTTCTTCTCTGCTCTCAGAAAACCACATCCCTCTCCTTCACAGCCTTCACCCTGGTTTGTGATTACACAGCCTCCATGCAATTAATGCATCAACATCTGACTCCCTCCCTGGACTTCAGGTTCAGTGAGAGAAGGTGTTTCTTTTTGCTCATCCAAGGGCCTAGCATAGTGTGTGATGGATAGATAGTAGGTACTCAATAAATATTTATTAGATAGTACGTGAATGAATGAATGATAGTCTTAACTGAAAGTCAAAATAAAGAAAAATTAGTGAAATGTTTGCCTTTCAATGAGCTTTCTCTTTTGAGGCCCCCCCCCTTTTTTTTGGGGGGGGGGGTTGTTTTGGCTGAGCCTGTGTGATCCTAACTGCTCATCTATCCCTGAAACCAGAGCTTCCCGGAGGCAAAACTGTGTAGGAGGAGGTTTGCTTTCCTTGATTTTGTTTGTCTATTTGTCTCTCTTCTCTATCCTTTCTTTAATCTTTCTATTATTACAGCAAATTTTATGTTGGGGATCCATTCTCCTCTATGCAAGCCTCCCTTCCTTTCAACTCTAACCCTTGCCCAAGGTCCCAATGCCCCCATGTTGCCTTCAAGCACCCCTGAATCCTGAACTTTTCTAACCCCCTGTTCCTGGTCAAAATCAACCAGTCCAATGCCCTACCTCCTGAAGGCCTGTGTTAGGACAACTCTTCAAAGTGATGGCTTCCTTCCAACAATGGATTATGACCATCTGTTGCCTCCCCTCTTCCCTTGAACTAAGCTGATCCCTTTCTTAGCCAAAGGTGTGTTGCTCCAATGAGCTGGTGAAACCTTTGATATTAGGGATCATCCTCTATGGAGCCCAAGAAGCACTGATGATAGGAAGAGAATTCTAATAATCAGCAAATATCTACTGAGCCCCGTGTTAGGGTCTGAGGGACATACAGAGATAAAGAGTGCACTTTATCTCTGACACCTCCATAAAGATCCTTGAGAGAAAAAAACACGGGATCTCTCAAGGATCTTTATGGAGGTGTCATAGACTCACATTTAACAACAATGTGGTAATTAAATAACACTTCTAGACACCTGGTTGCTTGTCCAACAAATGATGCTAACCACCAAGTGCTATGAGTGTAAATTAGATTCCATATATAATGCACTTTGTATTTGGCCGGACACACAGTAGGCCCACTCAGTCATGGTAATTCTTCTTCCCTCTAATGGAGGGAGGGATTTTTCAGGGCTTGAGTAGGTGAGCTGGCTTCCACTGAGGAGGGGGTGTTCTCTTTGTGGTTCTGGGGAGAATATTCAACTCGACTCCATAAATCCACCCGCTTGTATTCAGAATTGATTTTTGTTTGAAAACAATTACTCTCTTTGCATTCAAGTGCGTCTCCTAGGATCCAGCTGAACCACACTCTTACTTGCAGTGTGTACACAGGAGAGAGGCATTCAGAAGGGACTGTGGAAACTGTGTAGCTCATCCTTCATTTCACAGATGGGGAAACTGAGGCCAGGCAAGTGACTTGACCATGGTCACTCAGAGCCAGAACCAGAATGGAAGCCCCTAATGTCCAGCTCAATACTCTCAAATATAAACATATTTATGATAACCATGTATTATTTACATTATTTAATCCCTAAGCAAATGAAAACAGCTTTTAAAAAAAGTATGGAAGTAAATTGTGCTTTTGGTAAAACTAGGGAAGATATAGAGAACAAAAGGGAATCACTCTTTGTTCTACTGTCCAGAGAGAGCATCACTGTAAACTGCAAATGTTTTCTAGACTTTCCACATTCACACACACATGCACACATATGCATACATGCACACACACTTGCACCCATGCACACATACAAGTGCATCTTGTTTGGGCCCCTCACCTCCATTCAACCTCCCTTGGTACTCACAGCTGCCCTCTGAGTCCCAACTCTCAGACACAGGCTCATCCCCTCCTATGGCTCTAGGGTCGAACTCTAACTCAATCATAGCCCATGAGCGCGCAGAACTTCTTTGCCATGAGATCTGAAGATGAGGGGAAGTAGGATTTGGAGCAAGGTCTGAGGCATTCCAGACACCATGTGACCACTGTGAGGGTGCCTGTATGAATGTGGAGCTGAACAGAGCTGACTGATAGTGCCTGTCCTTCCCACTCACTCCCACAGGAGTTATTCCCATGAGGATAACTCCAGTGCTTTAGAGTAGCTGGGAGCCAATGACCAGTGGATCCAATTCTTAGCAGAAGGACTTTGAGCAAGTCACTTAATCTCTCTGAGCACAGTTTTCCTCATCTGTAAAGTGGGATACCCTTGGGAGGTCATAGTGAAGAAAATATGCTACTAGTTCTATCAATCCCAATAATAACAATTACATTTACAGCTGCCTCTATTGATTGTTTGCAGTGGTCAGGACTTATGACAAACAGTTTAATATATTGTTTCACTTACTTTCCATACCCACAGAGAGTGAAGGGGGATCTGCTCTGGCTGTTTGTGTAAAGGTAAAGGATTGAAATGCAGGACCTGATTCCAGCTGCCCCGATTTCTGTCTCAGTTCAACCTCCCTTGGTACCCACAGCTGTCCCCTGAGTTCCCCACCAACGATCCCTTTGCCTGTTTGAGTGTTTGGTAGCAGGATCTTGATGCTTTTCAGGTCCTCTTGGCTGGGGGCCATCTTGCCCTTTGCAGGGTACAGGACACTGATTCCAAATTAGAGAGTGGGGAGCCCCTGCAGGGTTGTCACTGAGAGGGTGGGGACATTGGCCAGAGTCCTCTCTGTCTGCAGTGCTCCCCTCCTGGCTGTGCCCCAGTGTTCCCTAGGTAACCACGGGGATGCTGCGCAGATTTATGGCCCTGCTGCTCCTGAGTAAGTACCTGACAGGTTTTGTCCGAGACAGATGGTGTCTGGCTCCCAGATGACTCATTGGGAGGGGAACAGACACCCATGGGTGACACAGAAGGAAGAAAACCCCCTCCTTCTCACCTCCCACAAGCAGAGAGACTGAGAGTAATTTCTCCATCACACAGGCTGTTCAAAAGGCAGATATTCAAGGCTCCCATATTATGGATGGGGGCACTGAGGCCCTATTTCATCCACTCCTTCATTTATTGCACAAACATTTGTTGAGCTTTGTGGCTGTGTTAAGACTAAGCAGAAAATGCAAATGTGGGAAAAACATAGACTCTGTCATCAACAATACTATTGATTATGCAGGGGAATAAGTCATGGAACAGGGAACTATCACCAGGGTGGGATTTAAAGTGTGGGGCAGCCCCAAGAGTGAGCATGTCAATCATTTGTGTTCAAATGGGTTCAACTTTACTTTATTCTTTCAGCATCTACCAGGTGCTGAAGACAGCTGAGATGAACAGGAAATCCCTTAGGAAGCTTTTAGAAAGTGCTGGATTTTCCTCAAGGTTGATTTTAAGAAAGGTGAATGATTCAGAATTGAAATTACATAGTGGGTTCATTAGTTCATGCTGGCATTTAGCAAGTCTTTATTTTAAAAGTATTGTTCCTGTTGAAATTCTATTTGGCCTGTTTGGCTGGTTCTGGAGGCTGGAGGGGATGCACCATCTGGGAAGTCCCCTCACTTTCCCCCCAGGAAGTCGAGCTGGCTCCTCTAAGGCAGAGAAAAGGGATTTCACTGAGTCCTTTCAGAGAGCGAACTAAGTTTGGTCTCCACCTGGGAGCCTATTGGAGTAACACACATATTTTATATATTATGGATAATTCTACATTAATGTGCCTACTTAAAAAAATACCAATATGTCCATATATAATTTTTCTGCTTCTGAGTAGTCACTTCAAGAGGCAATAAGCTTGTTTCAATAATCCCATTAAACTGTATTTTCCCTCCTCTTTTAATATTGTTCTCAAACCAATGTATGTTCTTGGGAACATTATGGTGGAGTCAAGCACTCATTGTTTGAGAGCAGATGTGATTTTTAGAAGCAATCAATAGTCCTTATGAAGGCACACAGCTCTCCCTCATCCTTGGCTGTCTGTCCCAGATTCTTTCCATGATCTCCCTGGGCTGTTTTAAATGGCTGGGGGCTAACTCCTTACCCTCCAGGGCTATGGTCAGTGGGGGACATGGCAGAAGGGAAAGAAATAAGAGAAGCCAGGACATTTCTCTCCTCACCCCTACACTCCCTTCTCTCTGTTTCTTGGGGGCTATTTCTGGTAAAGATTCATCATTTCCATGGTTCCTTTTCCACTAGGAAGATCATACACATATAATATATAGAAATAATCCTATATAATAAAAGCACAGTATGCAAATTGTCCCCTTGACCAGGAGTTGTCCGGGAGTTCAACCAGGGGGTAGGGCTGGTTGGGGGAAGGGAGGGAGGCCCTGGCCAGTAGCCGACAGCCACTAGGGACCCTACCAGCGCATGAATTTTGTGCACTGGGCCTCTAGTATATATATATAAATCACGTATAAAAAATATGTATCAATGGTTTACTATATATACCAGCATGAACTTGCTATAAAATAAAATAAAAGAGATTTCACACACAATAGCAACCAAATATGCAACACCCAGGAATATCTTTAACAAGAAATGTAAAGGATGGCCCTGGCTGATGTGGCTCAGTTGGTTGAGCATTGTCCCATGCACCAAAAGGTCACATTTGATTGCAGGTCAGGGCACGTGCCTGGGTTGCAGATCTCCAGTAGGGGGCATGCAGGAGGCAGCCAATTGATGTCTCTCTCTCTCTCTCCCTCTTCTCTAAAATCAATAAAAACATATTTTAAAAAAAGAAATGTAAAGGAAGTATATGGAGAAAATGATTCATTTTTAGTGAAGAGCATGAAAGAAGTCTTAAATAAATGGAAAGATATGTTATGCTTCTGGAAATAATGGAATCTATTTAAGGCAATTCCATAAAAAATATCAATGGGATTTGGAGGAAACAAAATGATTCCAACGTGCTTCTGGAAGAATACATGCTTAATACCAAACAAACTTAGAAGAAGAAGGGTTATGTGGAGGTAACTGCCTACAAATTAAAATGCTTGATAATGTGACGGGCCCAGGATTAGGCTGGCAGATTATTAAAATACTAGAAGCCCGTTGCACGAAGTTTCGTGCAATAGACCTTCCTTCACCTGGCTGCCGGCACCAGTTTTTCTCCGATCGGTGGGTGGTCAGAGGAAAACTGGTGCTGGCGGAAAACTGGTGCCAGCAGCCACACAATCGGCCACCCCGAGTTCCGCCCCCAGCCTCCCACCGGCCCAATCGTGGGCGTAGCGGAGTGATGGTTATTTGCATACTTCCCTTTTATTAGGTAGGATATCACCTAAAACCAGATCCACCTATGCACCAGAACTAATATGTGACATTTCCATTCTTCACAAATGGTGTCAATTTTGGATATTTGAAAAAAATAAATAGTTAGACCCTTACTTTTCACCTTACATAAAATATAAATTCCAGATAAATTAGAGATTTAAATGTAAATGTCTAAATTATAAAACTTCTAGAAGAAAGGATAGGTGCATAGTTTTAGTTTCTTAGGATTAGGGAAGTATTTTTTTTAACCTTGTTATCAACATCAGAAACCACAGAAGAAATGAGTATGAATATAAATAAAAATGTGGAACTTGTATGTAACTTATCACATTATCAAGCTAAAACACAAAGGATATATTAAAAACATATTTTCAACTTACATTAATAATAGATATTAATATTCTAGATAATTAAAGAATCTTTCTAGACCAATCATGAAAAGAAGAATAACTTCCAAATAAAAATGTGGAAAGGACAAGAATGGGTAAATCTTAAATAAAGTATGTACAACATCAATAATCATATAAAGCTTTGTATAGTAATAAAATAAATGCAATTACACAATGATATCTAGATTTTACCTATTGCATAGATAGAAAGGAATAAAACTAAGTGTGAAAAATCGGAAAAGGGTGAAGGAAAATTGATTGTCTCACACAGAGTTGGTAGGCGTGTAAACTGGCACTTTTCTAAAGGGCCTTTGAGAAAAGGTGTCAAAAGATTCTAAAATATGTATAGCATTAACCTAGCAATCCCACTTGTTGGAATTTATCTTAAGAAAATAAGCAAACAAATGTGCAAAGATCAGCTCATCACAGTTTTTCCGTAAAAGCAAATTCACACACACATATACACTCACACCTAATTGGAAATGTCAGGGTAAATGTCTACCAATAAGGAACTAGGTAAGATTTTATAGTACATTCCCATGGAGAATGCTATGCAGCCATTTAAATGACAAAGATGTCAACTCATGACATAGCATATATTCCATGACATTCTGTCCATGAAATATTGAAAGTGAAAAACCGAGGGTGCTGAACTATATAAATAGTTAAAGCCATTTTTATAATTATGTAAATGTTTAGATGATTAGAAAGAGGTAACAAGCATATATACAAATATATTTGCTGGGCTTATATTTGAATAAGTAGAAGGTTTATAGGTGATTTCACACTTATTCATATTTTCTAAAAGTTTCCTTTTCTTTTATAAACAATAGACTTGTAATCAACTGTCCATCTTTCCCTCCAAAAATTATTTTGAAAGGGCATAGTCAATTGGAGCCAAGTCTGTTAAGTAATGTAGGTGTCAAGATGGAAGGCTTTTTCACATAGAGGTCTACTAACACTGTACTTATCCGTTTTCCCACAAACTTTTGGCCCCTTTTTTCCCTTCTGCTAGAAATACTCCTTCCAGGATGCCTTTCTCCTCTTAATAATCTCAATCCTCTCTACCTATGAAAGTTCTACTCAGTCTTTGAGGGCTGGCCAAGTCTCTGTGGCCCTCTCCCCATCCCTGCAGCCAGATCTGCTTGCTCCTTCCTCAGTGTTCCCACAGTGCCGTGGACACAGCTCCAGCACAGTCCACACATGCAACCAGGTATCACCGTTTCCTGGGAACATCCTGTCCTATTATCTTCCCTTTACAGGGGAATCAAGCTGGAGTTTTGCAGGTTGGGATGAAGGTGGGGAAGCGCCACCTGAAAGAATTGAAGGCATCAAGTTGCAGGAGGACTCAGTGTGCTCACATCCATGCAGGTCCAAGTGCAGAAGTTAGGGAGGGGACCAAATCTGGCTTGTGGACTTGAACTGGAACCAGAGACATCATACCTATCAGGACCATGTGCTTACAAGGATTCTAGAAAACTAGCTCCAGTTAGCTTAAGCAAAAACCAGGAATTTATTACGTTAGTTGAGTATAACACACAATTCAAACCTGTGTTTGGGCTTCAGCAGCAACTGGACCCAGGGATTTAAGAACTTTTGGAAAACTCCTCACATACCACATCTCATCTTTGTTTCCTTCTTTTTTTCCCCACAGGATGAAACCCTTTTCTTTTGATTCACATGATGAGAAACAAGACCACAAAAGTTGTAATTTTTACATTTTAAGAATGTAGGCAGTCACAAAAATATCTGGCTCCTTATTCTAAAACTCCCACGGAAGGGTTCAGATAAATTTGAGGGTCAGATAAATTACACGTGGGCCAATCAGCTGTCACGAGGCAATGGTTCTATTATTGCCCCAGCTTGGGTAGGTGACAAGCCCTGGATCATCAACCTTGGCCAGGGGAGAAAGGTCACATCCTTCTGGGATGGCTTCCATGGTGACTGCCCAGACAAGGGGAGAGACAGTTCTCAGAAAGAGGCGCCTCATAGGTATTCACTACAGAGCACACAGGATGCAAAATGGGATGGAGGAGAGCCTGAGGGTTTAACTAGAAAATCACTTAACATTTGGAGATTAGTTTTATGAGCCAGCAGGAGTACAGTGTTTGGATGGATTGGTCACATGCCTTATTTTTTTCCTTCTAAATGATAAATACTTTGAAGTCTTGGACTCTTTTGTTGTAGTTTGCTCATCTCTCAGTGATCGTGAAAGCCCCTTACACCTAATAGATGGTCAGTAAAGGTTTGTTGTAATTTTGATCTAGAGTGTTCTAATTGGGGGTTTTGCACGCTGCATCTGCAGAACTTCAAAAAGAGTACTGGAAGCATTTTTGACATAAAGAAATAAATCCACAGCTTCCTTTCCCAGGTGACTGCTTTGATGACAAGTATAGTTGTGCAGGTCATTTAGAAGTGGAAGTTTTGGAAAGCAAGTAATAACTTATTTCACTTCCTAGTCCCATTATGTGTGTGACGTGTATGAGAGCAGCACTCACGTGGAATCTGGGATGCATACTGAGCATCTCACAGCATCACGCAGATGTCCCATTTCTATTGGGCTCTTGTCAGTGATCCAAGACCAATTTTAGGCAGAGGTAGAGGGTGTAATATTCACTCTTTTGATCTATAAATCCAAACATTTCAGTTAGGATCCTGTGATTGGAGAGTCTATACCAGACTACTTAAGCAAAAGGAATTTATTGGTTTATATCAGAGAATGTCTGGCTTCAGGGGAAGCGTGGTGCAAAACTCAGACAGTACAACCTGTATACAATTCTCTATTTTTAAGTTTTGCTTCTTTGGTAAGGGCTCTGTTTCTATTTAATCAGGATTTAACTTCATGCTCCCCCAAAGTACTGCCAACACTTCTTGGGCTACAAGCTTCCATGTTCACATCCCGTAGGAGAGGGGAAGCCCACCTCTACGCCAGCTTTAGAAAAAGCCCTGGATTCGAGTCTCATTGGCCCTGTTGGGGCTATGGGTTCAGTCACTGTGGCTGTGGGTTTGGGGTGGATGAGACACACTGCTCTGTTTAGCTTAGTTATATCAGAGTTTAGCTCACGACTGGAGTAAAATGTAAAAGTTGAGAGTGAGGAGGGCAGCTCTCCAAACAAAATTGGGCTATGATATCACAAGAGGCAGAAGAGATGTTGGATAGTAAAATCAACAACAAAGTTCACCACAAAGTACACATTTGGCAGGGATTTGGGGTCCCTGTGATCTAAATAGCTCATTTTGTAAGATGTACAACTAAAGCCCAGAGAAGGTAACACGCTTGCCCTAGGACACCTAACAAACTGAGAACAGGGCCAAGGACTCATTATTTCCCATTTGGAGCTCTTTGCACTGAAGCACCTACCCTTTAAGGACCCATTCCTACACCCCAGGTCACCATCTCCTACCTCAGTTTTCATCTCCATGAGGGATCATAGGAGCAGGGCTGCCAAGTATAGTTGTGCAGGTTATGGCCTGCACAATTTCAGGGGGTTCTGTTTAACCAAATCCATATGAATGGCACCTCTAGAGTTGTGCAGAGCATGACCTGTATGGGCATAATTAGGAGGCCTATATCAAGAGGATGGATCTGGAATTTGTTCTTCAGTAGGGATGGCAAATACTTGTCACACGTAGTGACACTTCTCCCTTCAGTAACCATGACATGCATTGCCTACCAATCACGTCACTCTTTCCCACTAAGCTCAGACTTAATCTCAGAATTTTTCTCAACCCAACCTTCTAGGTTCCCACCAGTTTTCATTTGTAGCTGGCACTTGAGCTAAAATCTATTTGCTTTCTTGTACTAAAGTGAGTAAGTAGCACACTTCAGAATGATTCCCCTCCCAAACCTCTACTTAGCTTCTGACCGTTGATACTAGCATCAGATAATGAGAAAACTCCCAAACAAAACAGTTAATGTAGCCATGACAACATCATAGAATGTTTTAAGGATCAAATGAGATAATACAAGTAAAGTCCTGAGATGGTAACTGACATCTTGCAAATGGTCAATAATTAGTAATTGAATAATAAAATATTAAAAATCACTGTGTTGAAACCTATAAACACATGTTTGACCTAATAGCTCCTAATCTCTGTTGGTATTCTTTTTTATTTTTATTTTTTAAATTTCTTGATTGGAAACAGGAAAATAAGGTTTGTAGTGCTTAAGTAAGATTTGTGCCTTGTTCAGAGCCCGACAGTTATGTTCTTTTTAATATATTTTTATTGATTTCAGAGAGGAAGGGAGAGGGAGAGAAAGATAGAAACATCAATTATGAGAGAATCATTGGGGATGGAGCCCGCAACCTGGGCATGTGCCCTTGACCGGCCAGAATGGAACCTGGGACCAGTCAGTCCGCAGGTCGATGCTCTATCCACTGAGCCAAACCGGCTAGGGCTTTTTGTATTCTTGTTTAAACCCTAGGTTAGAACATAAGTAAAAGGTGAAATTTTAAAATCCAAGGGGGATAATTCTCTCAGCCCTATGCCTTATGGCTGTCTCTTGAGTTGGTCTCTCTTCTTTCTTTCTCTCCCCCGACCATGGCTGTCTGTGTTCATAGGAACCAGTGAACTTGTGGGGTTGTGGTAGTGGCAGGTGCCAGGGGAGGCCATCCTTCAGTGCTCTTCACTGGCAAAGCAGAAGCAGCCATACACATTGGGCAGGACCACAGACATCAGCACAGCTGGTTTCTTTAAGTAGAACCAGGCAGAGCTAGTGGACACACCACAGACCAGCCTTGCCAAGGACTTCTCTGCCTGTGGTTTGCCAGCCTGGCCAGGCGAGTGAGGAGAGAGAGCAGGGAGGGGTGGTGAGTGTTATTAGGTTGTTGGCATTGGAATAGGGAGCTCTGCCAGACTCTGGCAGGAACATTTCTTTTCAGGCACCAATGCCCCTTGTCCTTATCCTGCTACTGGGCCTTTTGTAAGTGAACAAGGAAGAGGTGGCCAAACTCCTTAGATGTATGCTCAGAACAGAGTGACAGAGAATGTCCCAGCAGGATGGGATCATGTGACCCAGACTCTTTATTTTATAGATGAAGGCACTGAAAGTCCAGAAGCAAAATCTTGACTCAAATGTTCACCAACAGGCATAGGCCTGGGGTCTTTTGAAGTCTCAGATGGATCAACTCGGTGAAGGGTTCCCTATGGACACTTGACATTGCAGAGAGATGAGCAAAGGTTTCAGGCACCTTGCAAGGTCATTGGAGGAGACATTTTGGGGGGCAGAGAAATTAAAAACAAATCACTCTGCTTAAATGACCATCTACTTCATCCATGAGTGGGGCTGGTTCATGAGATACCAAATCAGCCAGTGGGAAAGGCAGAGGAGTCCAGAGAAATAGCCCCTGGGGTCCAAAAAGCTGCACTCCCATCCCAGCCATGCCACCTCCTTGCTCTGTGACTGTGGGTCACTCCCTTGATTGTCTGAGCCTTGAATTCCTCCTCACTGCTTGGGGATAGCAGAGCCATTGCCAATTTGCCTAAAAGAGTTGCTGGGGAGAAAAAAAAAAACAGGAAAGAAAGCCGGGAAATTTCCAAATGGTCCCATGTTCTGTAAATAAGTATTTGGGACCTGGACAGTTTGGTTACTTTGAGCTCTTTCATGACAGAAGGGAATTCTCAGACTCCACCATGCTGGGCACCACCTCAGGCACTCTCACTTGTTATCACATTGAATATGCATGATGACCCAGCATCTTTCTGTCTTGAGACAGATAACTAAGATGCTTTTTCTTCCCGGTGCTGGGCAGTACTTTCTGTTCTTGAGAATTTTGTCGAGGGGGCTGTGAGATTTGAGGTTCCAGTAGAGCATGGCTGATGAGTGGTCCATCCTGAGATGGTCACATCAGAAAACAAGAATGGACTTGACAGAGGACCTAACATGCTCTTCAACTTGCAACTGGTTTCAAGTCATATTAAGTTTCCAAACCCTGCGAAATAAGGGACTCAGGAACTCCCTACCCTTCCACACCCACATGCAGTGAACAGTAGATCATCAGATTTTTCCTCACTGAGCTCGCACCTTTTTATCTGAATCAAGAGGGACTGCCGAGAATTCTGGGGACACATTTGATCACTTAAAATTGATTGGTGCCACTAAGCTCTGGGGAAGTGATACAAGAGCTTGGAATTACGGCAGGCATGCAGAGGAAGCACGTTTCTGACTCCTGTTATACCTATGAAGGTCACAGTACGGTGACTGGCATAAACCAAGCCTCTTCAAAGGATGGCAATGATTTTTATTTGCCACGCGGAACCCATTTCAAAATTTAGCATTGATAACTCAAGCTTTTTGACAAGTTCAAGTGACTTCTATTTTACAGTCATGGTAGAAACGTAAGGAGACGCTCCCCTACCACAAACTCTACGCCATTGAGCAGCCTAGAGTTTGTACCTAATCCAGGCTTCCCTAACACCAGCCTGCCTTCGTCTCACATGGAGTCAGGCCTGGTCTCCAGCCGAAGCACTAAGGCTGCATGGCTGCGGGAGGTTGTTGTGAAAATTCTCAGCGATGAATCACTGATGTTTTGCCTGAGGGCTAAAAGCACAGTCAATTTATTTGGTGCCTTTCTGCCTCCAAATTATCTAGCTCCTGCAAGATCTTTCGCTTGGGAACATTAACTCAGGTTTGCTAGGGCCTCTTCTTCCTGTTGTATAAGCCACCTGCCTACCTGGTTTCCTCTCCCACCTCAGCAAGCTTGCTGATGTGGAACATTTTTCATGCCGAGGTGTCAGCCCCATAGGGCTGGGTCTTCATGAATATAATTGAAGACAGCAGACGTTAAGCTGGGGAAGTATAGCATCAGTGATTTTCAAGCCACATTGGTACTTAACACTGTGTAGTTTTATTCATTTACTTTTTTTCATCAGAAAAGTAATCTTGTAGTTTATTGATCAAATGAGCCTGTGCAAGCAAAAGCACAGTGTGAACTATAAAGCGTGTATAGCTCTAAGGGGTAATTGAAATTAGTATCCTTGGGGTCACGTGTGTAGCGGGGAGCGCTACTGAGATGACATTTGCATTTATATGTTTTTCTTCAGAACAAGGATCCAGAAGACAGTTTGGGACTCACTGAGTGCAGTCCCTTTCTTAGAATGGGGATGTGGAGGGTTTTTTCGACTCAGTGAGGTGCTAGAGGGTGTCTTGGACCCACTGAGGGTGAGTATACACAGAAGGATAGGTGCAGAGTGAGTTGCTACATGAGAATTGTAGCAATTGAGTTGAAGGAGAACGAGTCGAAAGGAACCTTCTTAACCTGGGAATTACTGAAGGTGACTGTGGCAGAAAGTATTTTCTCAAGGTGGCTGTGTCAATATATGTTCCATTCCACAGACTTGTCTTGCATTGTGACATTGACAATCCTCCATTGGAAAGTGTGTGTGGGGATCTCTCTTCCCTCCCCTTGAAGTGGGGTGAATTTATGTAAATGTCTCCACCAACAGGATGAAGTAGAAGTGATGCCACATGACTTCCGAGGTTGGATCATAGGGGGCAATACAGCTTCCGCCTGGCTCATGGAACCCAGCTGCCTTGTGGTAAGGAAGCACAAGCCAGGGAGAGGCCATGTGTGGGAGCTGTTTCAGTTAATCATGCCAGCCTACAGCCAGCATCAACTGCCATATATGAGTGAACGAGCCCCTTGGATGAATGCAACCTCTAGCCTTTTAGTTTTCTAGCTGAGGCCCCCCCCCCCCCAATCACTATGGAGCAGAGATAAGCCGCTCCTACTGTGCACTCCACCCCAGAAACCATGAGAGGTAATAGTTGACT
Organism: Eptesicus fuscus; assembly: GCF_027574615.1. Lineage (NCBI taxonomy): Eukaryota > Metazoa > Chordata > Mammalia > Chiroptera > Vespertilionidae > Eptesicus > Eptesicus fuscus. The sequence goes on along the minus strand of NC_072478.1, from coordinate 94,508,868 downwards.
ACTATTGTTTTAAGCCACCAGGTTTTGAGGGGATTCATTATACAGAAATAGATGACCAATTTAATAGATAGCAATTTAGAATAGGAGGAGTAGGGTAAGTATCCTGACCCATGGAGATCCTTGGCTGGTATTTCAAGGAGGTTGGAGGTTCTGAAATTGCAGGGGAGTAGAGGGCAAAAATTTCTGACAGTGCTTGGTCTGGGAGAGGGCAAGAGATGTAACAAAGCCGAGAGCTTCCTGGATGGAGTGAATCTTTGTGGGAGATGCATGAAGATGACTGCCATTGGGTTTTGAACATAGTCCTCAAGAAAAATGACTCTTCTCCATCATCATGGCTGGAGATGGCATGCTTTCATGCCTCTGCGTGCTGGAGGCTCACAGCATACCCCAGCCCCTCAGGACTTCTGCAAGGTTCTATACCAAGACCTTAACTTTCATTGCCTATTTCTCTTGGATATAGGAGACAAAGCTCCTTAAAACCTATGGGTAATCATAATCTCAAGATATAAGATCTCTGGTCACAAAACATGGGAGGAGTTTATGCTAGTAGAGGTTCTTGGTTACAAGCAATAGATAAATATTCTAGATGAGTTAAGCCAAAAATGAAATTATTGGAAAGATTCAGATAGTTCTTAAAATCTTAGGAGGGCTAGAGATTAAGGGCCAAATCACATGAGAGGACCAATTCAGTAAAGGCACAGTTGCCATAGCCCTTGGAACCTAGATGTGGCGATTTCTCCATCAAGGTGTAACCTTCATGTCTCTATTTCTTTGTATAATTAGCTCCCAATTCCAAGTCCAGAAACAGATTGATCTGATTGGTAGAGCCTTGGTCATGTGCCACCACCTAGCTGCAAGGGGATTAAAGACCTAGAGTTCATCTTTGTACAATGGGGGATTCCCCCCAATAGGAAGAGATCTCAGGTACTGAGCTGACAAAAAATTTATAAATGTCCACTACAGGGCTGTTCCAGACTTGGGCCTATGTGGGTATATCAGTGTGCCAATGTGTGTTTGTGGGGGAGAGGGAGAATAGAGACTGGGGAAACTTCTGGGAAGAATATTACATTTAGAAAATATGGTATGCTAGTTATTTCCTGCTTATTTTCTGCACTATTCTTGCCCTTCCATGCCGTGCCCTGCATCACAGGGCCTGGACCCCTGCAAACCACAGATTCCAGGCCACTTTTGGTAGATCTGGCCAATGGGAAGCATTAGTAGGAAGTGGGAAGGTGGGAGGAGGTGAGAAAGCATGTTGTTCTGCCTGCCTGTCTGTCTATCTCTGTCTCTCTTTTTAAAAAAATATTTTTATTGATTTCAGAGAGGAAGTGAGAGGGAGAGAGAGATAGAAACACCAATGATGAGAATCATTGATTGGTGGCCTCCTGCACACCCCCTATTGGAGATTGAGCCCGCAACCTGGGCATGTGCCCTTGACCAGAATCAAACCCGAAAGACCTTTCAGTCAATAGGCCGACGCTCTATCCACTGAGCCAAACCAGCTAGGGCTGTCTCTCTGTCTCTTGATGTTCCTCATGTGATCTTTGGGAGTGACAGCATCTCTGACAATTCCAACTTCAGCCACCATAGCTTAGTACTGGCCTGGGACAGCCCTCCCCATTGCTCCTAGTACTGTTTTGGTGGTTTCTCCTTGGTAGTGCCATCACATTCTCTGGCAACCCCCAGTGGTGAAGTCATAAGTGCATTCCTGCACTTGGATAATAACATGCTCTCATCTCTGTCCCAGCCCTGGGAGAAGGAACTGCTTTTGGCTTTTTCCTAGTCTCTGGCTTACCTCACTTTCTCCTTTCTGTTCTTTTAGCTTTTCCAACACTTTGTAACTAGTTTCCTGCATCAAATCCCCTGACTTGAAATACTAATGTGCTTCCTGTTTCCTGACTAGACTCTGATACACATGGTAACTTGGCAAGAACTATATGCTGTACATTTATAACATGATTCTCAATCAAAGAGGTTGAATGTTTGAAATGCTCCAATTTCTTCTTCCTTTTTAACCTAGTAAACTCATATGCATTTTTCAAAATTTTGTTTAGGCATTAATTCTCATGGAAGCCATCCTGATGTTACTCCTGTACTCTGCCCCTCTAAGTCCCAAGGTGGCAAATACAGCACCACACACTCACAGGTAGGTGTGTGACAGTAGCGATGTATATAGTGACAGTCATGAAGATCAGAAGTGTATATTTGCAAGAGAAAGTGTCAGTATCTTTTCTTAGGCAGGTGTAATTATCTCTGAGTCTAGAATTCTAGTTCAGGTTTCATTAGTAGCTAGCTGTGCAATCTTAGACAAGTCAGTTGACTTTTCTGGGCTATGACTTCCTCTCCTGAAAAAATAAGTGAGTTCAATCAGAAGGGTGATTTCCAAATGTTCTTTTTTAAGTTGTAATATTATGTGGAAGCCTAATATGGAAACCAGAAATATGCTCTGGCTGAAGCCAGAGGTGGGCATTCCAGAGTTCTATGAACCTCAGTGTTCCCGCAGTCCTGAACCCTTGGTGACACCTCTACCATGACCTCTAGGGCTCCATGGATCAAAGTTATAGTTGTACTATATTGTATCTCCTATGTATTTCAGCATTTCACACATAGGAACAAGGAGGTGAGCTAATTTATTTACATATATATATATATATATATATATATATATATATATATATGGCTAAGTGACCGTCTGACTGGTCATTATGACACACAATGACCACCAGGGGGCAGACACTCAACGCAGAAGCTGCCAAGCTGTGGTGACTTGGCAGCAGCGGTTCTCAGGTGACGCACCCCAGAACCAGAGAAGAGGGAGCCCGATTCTGGGTACATCACCCGAGAACTGCCCTCTCACAATCCAGGACCCCTTGGGGGATGTCAGAGAGCTGGTTTCAGCCTGATCCCTGCAGGCCAGGCCGAGGGACCCCCACCTTCCAGAGGGACCCTGCTCACTCCGCAGATGCCCTTCGAGCCACTCCAGGTGTGGCCGGTTGGGGAGGGAACCGCGGGAAGTTGGCTTCAGGGTGTGTCTGGCCCATCTCGCTCAGTCCTGCCCTGCTGGCCACCTTCTAATTAATTTCCTTTCAATGTGCATGAATCTGTGCACTGGGTCACTAGTGAAATATGATGCCCATGCATTACTCAAATGATAGCCTGCATACAGCATCACTTCAACCAATAGATTTAGAAACTGGGGTGCAAAAGCCATGGAGAACCACACCATATTCCCTAGCAGATGTAAATGGAATTCTAGGGAGATATCTGAATAAGTGTAGCCCACATCTTTTCACCATAAACCTGATAAGATCATTATACTAGCTTTGAGGCTTAGTTACCCCATAACAAACATTCCCTCTTGAAATTAACCTTATCTGTGTTGGTTCACCTTTCCCAATTCTATATGTAGTCTGACTAATTGGCTCTACTGAGTTGAGGTGGGTGTTCACTATTAACACAGCTTGATATGATAGAAAATTATCTTTATAAAGCCAATTGATTGGGTAAAGTTCAAGTGCACTGAATTGTGATTTCCTTAAGGAGGGAAGAAATATGGGAACATGGGGCAAAATAGAAGATAAAAGTCTATTCAAATGAGGCTAGGATCTATCTGGAGTTGTTATTAAGAAGGAGAAACTTTGACCATGAGAATTAAAACATGTTTTCTATACACTCAGTTTCCATCATTATTGGCATCATCTTTGCACCCAGTATCATTATATTCAAACATGGAGCAATTATTATGTGCCAGGCATAATGCACATCCAATCCCCACAACCATTCTAATCTTATTTTTTAAAGAGGAAAAACTGAGGTTTAGAGAAGTTCCATTATTCACTTTTTCTGCTTTCATCAGCTAGCAAGTAACTGAACTGGGAGTCAAATCCACATCCACTTAATTACAAGACCAGTCTCATAACCACAGCATCCTACCACTTTCCCACATCCAGAACCCCACATTGCAAGGGAGGGTGGGCTCCTCATTTCTATTTGTGTCATTAGCACGATGTCAGTCTGTTATGCTATCATCAGCCTGCCCTCTCACTCATGGACAATCCAAGGCCTGTGAGGTTCCTGGGTGAAGCTCCTGGTGACTCATCCTCTGCTTGAAGCAGCTTTGAGTGTTTGCTAGACACTACTGAGCAGTCACCTGGATTGGTAGACCCACAAATCAAGACGGAAACCAATTAGCACAGGAAACCTGCCAACTCATCCTCCATGTCCCCCAGCAGGCCAATGAATTTCTTTGCTGGTGAGAACTCCCCACCAGCAATGCTCTTGCCAATGCACTGGGGTATTTTCCAGGAGAATGACATATCGCTCTTCAATGGCTGCAAAAAAGTCAATTAATGAGCTAAAAAGGCACAAATGAAGAAAGAGATGGAAGGGAGAGGAGCACAGAGAGCCAGCAATGTAGCCAATGGTTAGAGAGAAGAGCCAGTCATTTAAGTCAGACTATGGGTTCCATGAGAAGGGATGCCTTGGTGAAAGGTTGGGTGAAGAGACCACACTGGTTTCTGAGCTCTGAAATCATCACCATTCATATGAGCATTGAAGAACACTAGGCCTCAGTTTAAATTCCTGAATTGATACTGACTTATGGTGCTTTTTGGAGCAAGTCTTTCCTTTTCCTGGGTTATAAAGCATGGAGGTTAAGAGTGCAGGCCCTGGGAGAAACCAAGATGGCGGCATAGGTAAACACCTATACTGCTGCCTCGCACAACAATTTCAAAACTGCAACTGGAAGACAGAACAGACATCGTCCAGAACCACCGGAAAGCTGGCTGAGTGGAAATTCTACAACTAGAAGGAAAGATAAAAGGACACTGAGACTCAGAGGAGCTGTGGAGGACAGGTGCAGAGACCCACACTAGCGGAAAGGGTGGGCGGCTGAATACGCGGCTGGCTTACTCGCGGCACGCAGAGAGGGTGGGCAGCAAGCGCGCAGCTAGCTATCTCCTTCGGGAGGGAAACAAAACCTCCCGACTGCACTGAAATCCAGTTCCAGGTGAGACTTTTGGGTACCCAGACTCATTCGGGGAGAAACTGGACTGTCTGGCAGCGGGCGAAACTCGAGGGCAGCCTTCTCTCAGAGGTGCATGCAGCCATTGCCGCGGGACACTGAGATACAGGGGCCTCATAGGGCGGGGCTGACGGGAAACCAAGGCTGTCTGCTCCACCCTGAGACTCCGCCCCATCCAAGCTGAGCACAGAAGCTCTCCCAGCGGAGACACAGCTGATCCTCACAGCCAACTGGCCTGGAGGTCAACTCCCCCCAGTGATACTAACAACAATCTAGGCTTAACTACAACAAGACTGCACACACAGCCCAAAAAGGGGCACACCAAGAGTGTCCACCTCAGGTAACTGGGGAGGCTGAGCCACTGGGCCCTATAGGACACCTAACACACAAAGCCACTCCATCAACTCAGGGAAGCAGCCAAAATGCGGAGACAAAGAGGCAGGTCACAAATGAAGGAAATGGAGGAAAGTAAATAACTGGATATAGAGTTCAAAACCACAGTTATAAGGTTTTTCAAGAATTTCCTAGAAAAGGCCAATAAATTTAACGAGACCCTTGAGGATATGAAAAAGGATCAACTAGAAATTAAACATACACTGACTGAAATAAAAAATAGTATACAGAGACCTAAAAGCAGACTAGAGGATTGCAAGAACCAAGTCAAAGATTTGGAATACAAAGAAGCAAAAAACACTCAACCGGAAAAGCAAAAAGAAAAAAGAATCCAAAAAGTTGAAGATAGTGTAAGAAGCCTCTGGGACAACTTCAAGTGTACCAACATCTGAATTATGGGGGTCCCAGAAGAAGAGAGAGAGCAAGATACTGAAAACCTATTTGAAGAAATAGTGACAGAAAACTTCCCCCACCTGGTGAAAGAAATAGACTTACAAGTCCAGGAAGCACACAGAACCCCAAACAAAAGGAATCCAAAGAGGACCACACCAAGACACATCATAATTAAAATGCCAAGAGCAAAAGACAAAGAGAGAATATTAAAAGCAACAAGAGAAAAACAGTTAGTTACCTACAAGGGAGCACCCATACTATTATCAGCTGATTTCTCAACAGAAACTATGCAGGCCAGACAGGAGTGGCAAGAAATATTCAAAGTGATGAATAGCAAGAACCTACAACCAAGATTACTCTACCCAGCAAAGCTATCATTCAGAGTTGAAGGTCAGATAAAGAGCTTCACAGACGAGAAAAAGCTAAAGGAGTTCATCACCACCAAACCAGAATTATATGAAATGCTGAAATGTATTCTTTAAGAAGAGGAAGAAGAAGAAAAAGATAAAGATAAAAATTATGAACAACAAATACGTATCTATCAACAAGTGAATCTAAAAACCAAGGGAATAAAAAATTTGATTAACAGTATTAACTGGTGAATATAATAGAATCAGGGGCATAGAAAGGGAGTGGACTGACAATTCTTGGGGGAAAAGGGGAGTGGGAGGTGTGGGAAGAGACTGGACAAAAAGCGTATACCTATGGATGAGGACAGTGGGGGTGTGGGTAAGGGCAGAGGGTGGGGTAGGAACCTGGTGGAGGCGAGCTATGGGGGGAAAAAGAGGAACAATTGTAATAATCAGAACAATATTTATTAAATTAAAAAAAAAGAGTGCAGGCCCTGTAGTCAAACTGCTTAAATTTTAAATCTACCCCCATCCCTTCCAACTGATTCTAAACAAGTTATTTAATCTCCCCAAGACTTAATTTCCTCAAATGTAGAATGGGATAACAACAATATGCATCTCAGAGGGTTGCCACAGGATTAAGGAAAATAATGCTGTAGGGTATAAGCACTGTCACATGGTAAGTATACTCTCTAATTTAGGATGTTTTTGACAGCAAGTAATTGAACCTCCAGCTCAGGATGGCTTATACAAGGAAGCGTAATAGCTCAGGTAATTCGAAAAACAAGGAGAGGATGTATTCGAAGTTGGTTAAATTGGTTCCTCAATGATGTCATCAAGAACCTGGTTCTTCCCATGTTTCTGTTTCGTGATCCTGAGTGTTGGCTCCACTCTTAGGCTGGTATCAGGATGGCTGCCTCATTCCCAGGCATCATATCTAAATGTGTCAGTATCCTGGGGAAGAAGGATGTGTCTCCACAGACTATTTAAAGCACAGAAAGTTGTTTTGTATCCCACCAGCAAACCTGCTCATATCTTATTGGCCAGAACTAGGTCAGGTGCTTGTTCTCACCAATTACTTGAAAGAAGCATTTGACCTATAGAACTCACTCTGGACTTGACAGGTACAGTCAGCTGCACCTGAGGCTACTTGGAAGGAAGTTGGGTGCCTGAACAAAACTGAAGTTCTGTTGGAAAAGAGGAAGAGAGATAGGAACACTGGCTGGGCATCTGACTGAACTCTACCATCAGTAAAATTCACTACTGTTATTTTTATTTTTCTTTTTTATCAGTGTCTGCTTTGGACTGCTTGCTCTCCCAGTCTCTTCCCTGTTCTGAGAGACATGACTCTGATCTTACTTGGTATTCTCAGTGTATGCTGGGTTAAGTTTGGTCCCTAACTCTTCTGATGAGAGGGTAACTGAAATGTACCATTTTTGCTTCCAATTTTTATTCTCCTCTCAGAAATACCTAAAGCCAGCATACTAAAAACCAGCCAAAAGGCATTGATTTCAAGAACCAAGCATCTGTCACTCACAACAGTGAGTTGGGTAACTGAGCGGAGGATACAGTTGATTATATGCCAAAGTATCTGCCTCTTTCTACTCCAGGAACCTATCTTGGAATCCTTCCTCTATCCAAGATGGCAAGCCCTCCTCAAAGAGTGTTCTGGATTAAAGGGCGGTAGATTTGAACATTTCTAAATCATTGAGATAGCTCCTCAGTGTTTGTGGCCACAGATGTGCACTTTTTTTTTTTTTAAAGAAGGACCAGAGTAGACAGTTTGGTGAAAAACCATTCCCATTTCAAAGAAACATCTCAAAACATAATGGTATGTCATTTGGGGGTTGGGAAACTATTCCTTAGTTACATGGAACAACCAATTTTTTAAGCTCCCCCACCCCAAAACATATCTTAGTTCCACATGCATAATTGAATTGATTTTTTTTCTTTTTAATTTATTCTTGGCTTTTGGCCACAATAAAGGCTGTTTGTTGAGCAGATGGCACAGATACCTTCTGCCTGTGGCAAGTGGTCGGCTGAATCAACCATCAGCAACCCCTCAGCTGCTGATCAACTGACCTGAGTCAACCAGAAAGTGACGTGTTTGGTTCTGAAGGTAGAAATGATTCTATTAACTCATAGTTTAGAACACATTTTTCCTCCAAGGGTCAGGCCAGACCCTGCTCTCTAATGTCATAAACTCCCAGGCAAATGGCAGAAATTAAGCACCATGGGAGTGCTCTCAATGATAAGCCAGGGAATCTCCAGAATTTGGCAGAGTGAATTATGGTTCATTGAGTAAGATATTCATTACCCACTTCTTAGAAATAAATTCCCTTTGCTTCCTCAGAGAATCATGAACCCTTAGAGCTAGAAGTGACTTTGGAGGATATGTGTTTAAATGTTTTTGCAGCAAATTCCATGGGCCTAATTTGTGTCTGCTGCAGGGACTCTGACGCAGAGATTCTGTTTGTATGAAGTCCCCATAGGCCTTTTAGGAGAACAAGTGAGGGAATATGTTGGAGCTGACTGTTTGTTCTAGGCTAAAATTCTTGAACCACGATGGGAATAAGGGTTGCCCCTTAACTCTTGAAATGAACCAACTCTAAGTTTGAGTCTAGTTCTTGGATGGCCTGTGAAAGAAGGGAGATAATTTTGGATGCTACACTTTTTGGATCTTACCCTCTGTTCCAGTCCCAATAAACCTCGCCCAAGTTCCTAGAAGAGAGGGCATGGTAAGAAATGAGTGAGTGAAATGAAAGAATCATACCATCAAGCTACAAGATACTTAAGAACACAAGGGAACTCTGGGAGCCTGACAAGAGTTTGGTCTTATGATTCTTGGAGTGGTGGAAGTATGACAAGAACCAAGTCAGACAGAGAGAGGGGAGAAGGGGCCAGACCAACTTCTGAGCTAGAAAGCCTGTGACTGCTATAACCATGCTACTCAAGATTTGGCACAAGGGGAGTAGCAAATATGGTGGCATGGAGAGCCTGGGATAGCAGGTGGACAAGAGAACGTCAGTGGCCACTAAGCAGGTGGTCATGTAAACTGAGCTTATGCATCAATCTCCCTCTTTGAGAACCTTATATCTGGGGAAGACTGGCTGACCTTTGTATTTTCCAGCCATGGTGCTTTGACATTGTTAAGTTGGAGAGCTCTTCCGCCGTCTCTCTCAGTCTTTCTTTTAAGCTAGTTAGAGTTGGATTCTGTTGATTGAAATTAAATGACCCTAGCTGTTATAGGGTCCCTTTATGAATTAGCTAATTGCAAAATAGATAGATGCCCAAGGAGCAAGTTTGACCATTTAGGGGTCTTGAGCCATGAAGCTTCAGTTCCTTACTGTCCTGCTGCTTAACCACTGCCAAGCACAGCTGTATGCTCGGACTATTGGGCAATGGTAATGTGTTAGTAGTGCATGCTGGGCGCTTCACTGCAGGTTGAAGGTATAGATGGTTAGCTTGCCATGATACTTATCCTTGTCAAAAACCATTGCTCTCTTTCTTGTCTCAATATGACCTATGCCAGCAGAAGCAGGGCTCTGGGAGTCAGCATAGTGGGCAACCAGCAAAGTTCAGGCTCTGGGTAGCCATGTGACCACGAGAAAGTCACTTCACCCCCCTGCAATTTCCTCACCTATAAAGGAGTAAATAACACACAGCAACCCTACATAAAATATTAAAAATAGCAGAATTGCTCTGGTTGCTGGAAGAATACTGGTTGGCCAAATGGTGACAGTGGGGGTAAATCTGCCTACTCAGTCTCCCTGGTTACCTCTTCTTTTGGTTCTTGAGGTACTTCTGGGAAACACTAGAGGTCTGAGAAACACAGTTTGATAACTACATGGCTAGATGACCTGTAAGGGACTCCCAAGTCTACAATCAATGAATTTCTCTTGCAAAACAGTTACATCCCCCCATTTATCCAGCCCTTCCCTAACCATAACCCGCATCACTCTATACACATAATCCTTCTCTATGAAAACAGGGAAGAAGAAAATGGGCTGCTTATGTGTCTAGCACTTGCTGATGGAACCTGGAGATGACCAGGATCACTGACAAGATGCTAAGGAGTCATTACTAATTTCAGTGGCACACCTCCCACAGGAGGGAACTTTGAGCCTTCTTCAGGCCACCTGTGGGCACTGATTAGGCCTTTAATGGCTCCATGGTCCTGAGGCTGAATTATAGAAGCACAAGAAAATCTTAAGGCCCAAAGTCCCTAGCATCCATGTTTCGACATCCTAAGGATAAAATGCTTCTCTGAGAGCATTCTGAGTCTTTCAGGTGGAATTATAATATTGGTACTTAAAGGTGTACAAAAGATGCCAGCATTTTTATTCACTAACTAGAGGCCTGGTGCATGAAATTCGTGCACGGGGGGGGGGGTGTCCCTCAGCCCAGCCTGCACCCTCTCCAATCTGGGACCCCTCGAGGGATGTCCTGGTATCTGGAATTTATTTACCTTCTATAATTGAAACTTTGTAGCCTGGAGCGGAGCCAAGCCTTCTGTTCACTCCGTGGCCGGCAGCCATTTCTGTTGGGGTTAATTCACCTTCTATAATTGAAACTTTGTAGCCTGGAGTTCGAGGCCTAGGCCGGCCAGAGCAGGTGGAAAGCTTAGCTTCCTCCGTTGCCGGGGGCAACCCTGGCCTGCTCTCTCCAGCTCCTTGGCTGCCGCCATTTCTGTTTGGATTTGTTTACCTTCTATAATTGAAACTTTGTAGCTTGAGTGGAGGCTTAGGCCGGCAAGGGCAGACGGAAAGCTTGGCTTCCTCTGTTGCCTGGGAAACCTTGCTCTCTGTGGCTGTAGCCATCTTGGTTGGGTTTATTTGCATACTCGCTCTGATTGGCTGGTGGGCGTGGCTGGTGGGCATGGGTGGTGGGTGTAGTGAAGGTATGGTCAATTTGCATATTACTCTTTTATTAGGTAGGATACTCCTTTCCCAAAGAATCTTTTCTCCCCTATGACAAATCCTTTGAGTTCTTGCTAAAGAGGGATTGAAGGATGCATATTTGTTCTAGATCAGTGGTCGGCAAACCGCGGCTCGCAAGCCACATGCGGCTCTTTGGCCCCTTGAATGTGGTTTGGTGTTAGAACCACTTCTTCAAAATAGACTCGCCCATGCCGAAATCTGACTTCTGTGCATGGGCCATGAAGTTTCAATAGCACTGTACGTGCGTGCCCACATATGGTATTTTGTGGAAGAGCCACACTCAAGGGGCCAAAGAGCCGCATGTGGCTCGCGAGCCGTGGTTTGCTGACCACTATTCTAGATGATCCCCCTTTGCCTGCCAGCTCTCACCGATTGGCCTAGGAGTGGCCACTTGATGCAAGTGTGACAGTTTCTCTCTAGTGGGACATAGAGCTTCTGTCATTTAGATGCTGATGGACATGGAGCCAAATAGGAATATGGCTCTGGGACAGCTGTCTTGTTGAGTTGAGCAAGAGAGGGACCAGTATAGCTAGAGGAGAACATAGCAGACACACAAAAAGAATGCAGAGAGCAGAAAATATACAGGGAGAGAGAGAAGTTTCTAATATTGTTTTCATTTCACAAGGCCTTTCAATTTTCCTACATTTAGCTTTCTTCAGAGTCCCTTGGATCCTTCTCTCAAACCTGAAATTTTACTTGAACTAGCCAGAGACTCTGTTCCTGGCAACCAGGCAATCCTTAATTAAGACAAAAGTCTTAATGAAACAAGTCGTGGCACCATCTACCATGCAAGGGCCCATTCATCTCATTATTCACTCAACTGATATTTACTTAAACTAAATGTGCCAGCACTGTGGGTACCAGCAGGAGGGATACAGTGATGTACAAATATTTAAGTATTTAAAATTATTTCAAGTGTGAAATGGTTGAAGGGCCTGGCTTGGTGGGGAAATGGCACGATGATGGCTGTCATCTTTATTTGAAGGGAAGTAACAGGAAGAGGAATTAGACTCGCCTTGTTAGCCTCAGAGAGCATAAGGGAGTTGATGTGCTGAAATGAGAGCTTCCCAGCAGTTTGGCACTGCCTAAAGGTGGAATAGTTTGGCACAGGAGTTGAGTTTCTCCTACAGAATGGCCAAATGATCAATTTTCAGGGATTTTGTAGGGTAGATACAAACATAAAAGAAGGTTCAGATGAGAAGACCTTTAAGACTGTGGCCTGGATTCTAATTTTACCCTGGACTTCAGAGCTTATGTGATTTTTATACAAGTTATTTAACTTCTCTGGGGCTATTTTCTCATCTGTGAAAACTGGAATGAGAAACTCTCTTTTGCTGTGTTGTGAGAAGTAAATTGTGCGGCACTTAGCTGGTGCCTGGCACAGAGGCGAGCTCAGTAAGTGAGTGAGTGCATTCTTGATTTTTCTCTGTTATAAGTCAGGCTTTTCTTTTCATAAAATGCTGCTTTATCAACTACTGCTGCCACTTCAGGCATTTTATTTGTTTTAAGTAGCTGTAGTCCATAAAGATGCTAGAGTTTGTGTCTTGTTTTCTTTGCTTAGTATAGGACTGTGCACAGAAGGAACTTAAAAAATACTAGTAGATGAGATTTAACCTGGAGTCTAAGCTTACAGTCCCCACACCAAAGCGTGAATGAGAAGGCACCTCTCCTCTACCCTTTGAAATGAAACACTGGGTCACAAGTAGACATGTGTACATGCAGAATTCCATGCACAGACACATGTGCATGCACACAGACTGTACCTAAGTAAATGCAACATGGCATGCAGACAAGCATGGCCATGCACACCCATGTACAATGACAGGCAGACATTCACTTCCCTCTCCCTGTAATCAAGAAGATGGAAGATGAATCTGTCTGTGGGATGAGTCACAGGCGCCTGGGGTGAAGGGCAGGATTCAGTATCCCTGGGGAATATTTATTTATAGCCCTGGAGAGGGGGCTGAAATCATTCCTAAGGAGCTTCAGTGATGGTGAGTGATAAGATAACCAAGAGATGTCATTCCCACCATCGTGCTTCCTTAGAGGCAGGCGCCTGTTGCTGCAGGAGCCCAGAGAAGAGCTGTATCACTCCAGGACTGTGGTCCATGGGGAGGAGTTGAGCTGATTGCGTTCCAGCTGGTCCACCGGCAGCCGCTGGGCCCCTTTCCTCAGTGCACAGGCAATCTCTATGCTAATCCCGGCAAAGCCTCCCAGCTCCAAGCAAACAGAAACCTCCCTGGGGCAGCAGGGGCCACTGATCATGAAGGATGCAGTTTAGATTCCAAATGATACAGTCTAATCTGCTGGCCCAGTGGTCCTGCCTTTGTCAACAGTGTGGTTTCTGTAAAGAGCAGAGCAAGTGGCATGAAGAAAATGTCACTGGACTCAACCTTCCTTCACAGGGTGGGAAAAGGCACTGACTTTGCTGAGCTTTGAGGGACACCAGCAAAATTTGGTGGTAGTGCTGGTGGGGTCAGTGAGCTCTTTGAGTGCAGACTCTGTGTCTCACCTACTGTTGCACCCCTAGCACCCTGCATACTGCCTGACATAGAGGCAGCACCCAGAAGAAGGGCACATGCACGATCTCTTTAATTTCCTAGTGCATGAGGACCCCAGTTACAATTCGTGGGTACTACGCATGCTAGAGAAGAAAGAATATTTTCTAGGGATCCAGGAAGACCAGACCTCTTCTTCTAGTCTAGAAGATCTTGGCAAGTCACTTAATATCTCCATTCCTCTGTTTGCTCATCAATAAAATGGGGACTCACTGATACCTACTATGTTTTAGGGACCATTGCTAAGGATTAGAGATGGTGCAAGTGTGTTACTTCACTATGATATTTGCTGCCTGGAAGGAATGGATATGAAGTTATTACCAACCAATAACACTTCAGTTGGATTAATTGATCAGATTGTACCTGGCAGGAAACAGGGACCCCTGCACCCCACCCAAGATTTCTGGGGAGTGTTTGTTCTATTGCCTTTTATTTGTGAGCCCTCCTGCTTGGCCTGGAGCCCTATATGGAGTTTGGGTTCTCCTCTCAGCTCCCACTGCTTTCCGTTGGCACATATATGCATCTGAACTTCTGTTCCAGGCTGAGGGAGACCCCGTGGACTGAACCCCATCTGTCAGTGCAGACCCTGTGCTCCACCCACACATGCTCTTCCTCTTGGCCCTTGACTCCTGGCCCTGGACATGGCTTAGGTAACAGCCACCACTTGTCTTTGAACTCTATTGATTCAAGTGGGTCATTCTGGATCTGCTGGTCCTGACCTCCCCAACATGCCAGGGTGGCCTGAGACTGTGCTGCCCTTTGGTCCCACCTATCTGTTTCTACCTCTGATTTCGTGGGCCTAATTTTGCCTTGGAGTTCTGCTGGAACCATGCTGAAGTGCATTAAACCTGATCTTCTAGGATACAGAACACCAAATCCAGCACTTGAGTTCTGAAGTTATTCCTGGGGAGGAGGTCAGAGTGCAAAAGAGAGCAGCAGGAAGTGAGGGTTAGGAGAGAAGGAAGAATCAAGAAGTGGAGGTCAGTGACACCCAGCCCTATCTATACACTGAGTGGCCAGATTATTATGATCTCTGAAAGCATAATAATCTGGCCACTCAGTGTATATCTTATATAATAAAAGGCTAATATGCAAATTGTCCTCTCCACCAGGAGTTCGACCAACAGGCAGGCTGGCTAACCGCCCATATCCCCTCCTCCTGGCCAGGCTGGCTGGACCCCACCCATGCACAAATTTCATGCACCGGGCCTCTAGTATGTATATACTAGAGGCCCGGTGCATGAAATTTGTGCATGGGTGTGTGTGTGTGTCCCTCAGCCCAGCCTGCACCCTCTTCAATCTGGGACCCCTTGAGGGATGTCCGACCACCCGTTTAGGACATCTCTCTCACAATCCAGGACTGCTGGCTCCCAACTGCCCTCCCCTGCAGGCCTGGTACCCCCAACTGCCATCCTTGCAGGCCTGGTCCCTCCCACTGCCCTCCCCTGCTGTCCTGGTCCCCCCCAACTGCCCTCCCTGCTGGCCTGATAGTACACAACTGCCCTCCCCTGCAGGCCTGGTCCCCTGCAACTGCCCTCCACTGCAGGCCTGGGTCCCCCCACCTGTCCTCCACTGCAGGCCTGGTCCCCCCAACAACTGCCCTCCACTGCAGGCCTGGTCCCCCAACTGCTCTCCCCTGCAGTCCTGGTCCCCCCTCCCCAACTGCCCTCCCCTGCAGGCCTGGTCCTTCCCTGCTGACCTGGTCTCCCCCAACTGCCCTCCTATGCCAGCCCGGTCACCCCTAACTGCCCTCCTGGCTTGCCTGATCGCCCCCAACTGCCGTCGCCTACATGCCTGGTCCCCGCAACTGCCCTCCCCTGCTGACCTGGTCTCCCCCAACTGCCATCCTATGCCGGCTCAGTCACCCCTAACTGCCCTTCTGGCTTGCCTGATCGCCCCCAACTGCCCTCTCCTGCAGGCCTGGTCCCCCCAACTGCCCTCCCCTGCAGGCCTGGGTCCCCCCCAACTGCCCTCCCTCGCTGGCCTCGTCTCCCCCAACTGCCCTTTTCTGCTGGCCTGGTCACCCCCAACTGCCCTCCTCTGCTGGCCTGGTCACCCCTAAATTCCCACAACTGCCCTCCCCTGCAGGCCATCTTGTGGCAGCCATCTTGTGGTGGCCATCTTGTGTGGCCATCTTGTGTCCACATGGGGGCAGCCATCTTTGACCACATGGGGGCAGCCATCTTGTGTCTTGGTGTGATGGTCAATTTGCATATTACTCTTTTATTAGATAGGATACACTGAGTGGCCAGATTATTATGTGTTCAGAGATCATAATAATCTGGCCACTCAGTGTATATATAAAAGCCTAAGTGACTGTCTGACCAGTAGCTATGACACACACTGACCACCAGGGAGTAGACTTTCTGACCAGTACCTATGATGTGCACTGACCACCAGGGGGCAGATGCTCAATGCAGGAGCTGCCAAGCTGCGGTGACTTGGCAGCTGTGGGTCTCGGGTGATGCACCTGGAACCAGAGAGGAGGGAGCCTGATTCCAGGGTGCGTCTCTGGAGAACCACCCTCTTGCAATTCGGGAGCCCTGAGGGTATGTTGGAGAGCGAGTTTTGGCCCAATCCCCGCAGGCCAGGTCGAGGGACCCCACCAGTGCATGAATCTGTGCACTGTGCCTGTAGTTCTAGAGGTAAAGCCACCATTAAAACATCACTTCCCAAACAGAGAGAATACTATAATTGTTATTCAAAGTCCAGGCTTATGAACTAGACAGACCTGAACTTGAAACCTGGCTCTGTTGCTTGCTAGCTGTGTGGCCTTGGGCGAGTTGCACCATCTTTCTGAACTTTGGGTTCTCACTTATAAAATGGGATCACTAACATGTTGCCCCTATCTCATATGGCTATTGAGATAATTAAATGAGACACCCTCAGCACTTAGCACAGTGCCTGGTACACAGCAGGCAGCCAATAAAATGGTAGCTATGATGTCTGAGATTTACTTCTGTGACCCCTGTCCTAGTGGCTGCTCAAGGTTATAAGGAGGATCCAATGAGATAAGAGATGTGAATGTGTTTAAAAGAAGGTTGGAGAGCATGATATCACATAGAGTATTAAAATAATTATTTTATCTCAGTTTTTAAAATTTTCCAACTGATGTGCTGTTGGACCTGGATTGGGCACCTGGTTGATGGAAGGTGTGATGGACTCTTCCAGACCCGTTTCCTGTCTGACATTTCAATCTGGTACAGTGGGAGTAAGGGGCATCTAAAGGGTCTGCCTACTGTCCCCAGACCTTCTGAGGCCATCAACATTGTTCAGTCCTTTCATTTTAGCAGAGTGGTTTATAAGTGGAGAGGGCATACTAGACCAGGAGCTAAATTTTTATTTGCTATTTCACAGAGCCTGTGGCTCTGAGGCTGCTCGGGACTGAGTGAGCCAACAATGAGGTGACAGAGGACCATGCAAAAAACCCTGATTTATGACCCGTTATTCCTCATTCCAAAAGCCACATCATCAGTCCCTTTGGGAAAGAGTTTCCACCAGATGAATTGCCCTTCAGCCTCAGTACTGAGTCTCAGGCCTGCTCCCAAAGGCAACCCCTTTTAATGTATCCCGTAGGGGAAAGAAAACCCAGAAAGCAAATTCTGGGACTGGGTCAGGATAGGAACCTGTCTTCCTATTGGCCAGTGAATACCCAAGAAACAAGAATTGTGTCCCCTACTGAGGAGGGCTGGTAGAGTTCATAATAAAATGGTCTTATTGTCAGCTGAGCTTACAGAGAGTCCAGAAGAAGGGATAAATAGTCCTTCACTTTGTATTCCAGACTTATATCCCCTACAAACACCACAGTGGGTGATGCCCCTCAGCCACATTCTAGTTCTTTAATATCCCAGTTGACATGGGGCCATTATAGTAGAATCTTGGGATGCCCTGCCTGGCCACACCTCTCCATCTTCCTGTTTAGCAGAACTGTGTAGGCAGCAATGTACTAAGGCAGACATCTCCACTAGATCCAGAGATGAACCATGTTTGTTCTTCCTTAACATAATAATTCCATCCTCACTGCCAATGTTTGGTTTATGGGTGGTCATGTGGTCCAGCTCTAGCCAATGGGATCTGAGAAAAAGTTTTCTGGAGTCTTCTGGAAAGATTTTGCTCTTTGATAAGAGAAAGACATGGGAGGAGAAACTCTGGTCTCTCTTTTCTTTCTTTTGAATGTCATTGGGTGAGGATGTGGTGCTTGGAGCTGTGGCTGCCACCTTGAGGAGAAGGCCAAGAACACCGCAGAGAAGCTGACCAAGAGCCTTGAAATTGTTGAGTGCCTAACCCTGCATCCAAGAGCCAACTTGTAGACTTTCTATTAAAGTATCAACAGTTCTTATTGTTTAAGTAACTTTTAGTCAGATATTCTGTTACTTGTATCCTAAAGCATTCAAAGTAATACATCAGGGAAACCTCTTAATTTGACCTTCTCTCTTCCTTCTCCCTTCCCTACCATAACCCAAGGGACTCAAACTTGGATGCCTGCAGGGACCAGGGAAATAATACAGAAAGGTGAAACTGCCCGGTTTAAGAGAAGCAAGGGCATGACCAGGTGTTTTTATTTTTTAAGTGAAATCAAAAAACTGTATTTTTATGTGGAATCTTTTAATTTTATATAAGCATTTAAATTTTAAATAATATATTGTATGGACCAAATGAGCACTGTGTATAGTTCAGAGGGCACACATTTGTGATCTGGCTTTAGTCCCAGAGTTCCATCTCTTCCTGGGCTTGATCTCAAGTGTGGGCTGTCAGTGAGTTCTTTCAGATTTTGCTGTTGGGTGGGGCTGTGGTTGTGGGCTTGGGTGAAACAGAAATGGTAGATAGAAGATGGGGGAAGGGAAGAGAAAGGCCAAAACTCTGGCTTGTGGTTAAGGTGGAACATCCGAGGAACCATCAAACCTTTACCCTGCAGGATAAACCTTCTCTTCACACAAAAATTGGTAAAATCGGTCTGTGTGCGATTTTACTAAAAGGGTAACTGTGACTTTCTCTACTAAGCCCATTAGGCTCTAAGAACAGGAATGATGAGAGTCTATTCCACCAGACAGCTGTGAGGCTAGGAAGTTGGATGCAGCCTCCTTGGAAAGTGCCATTCTATATGACTTTATTAGTGCTATAGAAACACAAGCTTTGTCAGTGAGCAAGCCTCTTCAGTTCCATTTAGCCCAATAAGTGCTCAGATTTTTTTCAGCAAAGTAAAAATATTCCATGGAAAATCCAAGGACACTGTTTTCAGACTGAGGTTTGCACTGCAATATCATCCCCCTTCTGTGCTAAGAGCATTTTGAGGGGTGATAAGTTCAAACTAACCTTTGTTAAACTAACTTTCCATGGCCTGGGGACTGTGCTCCCCAAGGGCAAGTCCAGAGTCCTGGTGGCTGCGTGACCCAGATAGGTTGCTTAATTAAAGTCCACAGGCTGTAAACTTGGAAATCTTCATGTTTGCATCTAGACCATCAAATTAGAAAGTTTTTGGAGCACTTCTGCTAAAAGGCATCAGAGAAGAGCTAACAGGGACTTCATGCAGTGTACTGTGTGCTGCCCTTTGATGAAACAAGAGGTGAGTCACCACCAGCTTCAGGGATTGAGAAGAAATGTCAATGAAGGATGAATAATAGGTCCTGTACTGACACCTAAGAAGGTTAAGGGCAGGATTAGCTAGCAGGGAAGAAAACAGTATGTGGGGGAGGCCAACCTATGTAGCTCATTGCCATTTGATTGTTTAGCCAAGAAAATAGGGAATTTCTTTCATTATTTTTTAAAGAAAAAATTATGGATGTGTTGGAGAGAGGGGTCTTTCTTCATGGGCAGACAGTGGACTTGATAGCTTTCAGAAGCCCCTTCAAGCTCCAGGCCTTTATCACAGCAGAGGGGGCAGTCAGTCAGAAAAAAGTGAATTTGGGCATTTCTCTAAGCATTCCAGGCACGTCAGAAGGAACATTCTACAGAAAGACAAAGCCTAACCTTGGCCACTTCTAGGTAGACTTCAACATCCCAGAAGTGCTGAAGAGTGTTAGGATGTGTATGAGTCCCTGCCACCAAATTAGTAAGTCGTTATGAAGACCTTTCCTGGCCTCTGCATAGGAATCAGAGGTGAGGTGAAAGAGTTGGTGGTTATGTTTCCATAGACCAAAGGGTCTTGATGACCCTTTCTAGGGGGAATCAGCAAAGGATGATCATCAAGAAAATGGCCTCACCATCTGATAGTATCTTCACTTGCTTGTCAGTCTAAATTATCCAGAAAAATCTCAGTGAGGGCAGGTGTGGAAGCCTGTAGAGTGTCTAAGAGAAAAGGAGGTGACACCACCCCATTGCTTTCACTATGATGCACAGTGACCCATCATCAACTAGTATGTGTAGATTGAAGGGTTATGGGCCAAGATGAGTTCACAGCACTCACAATGTTGGGCATGGTGAGTTCTTTCTTGAAGGGAGATCTCAGTGGTGCATCTCTTTGTCTTTCACAAGATCCAAATCTCAAGCCCTGAGAAGGTCCTCTTGTTGATGTGATAGCCACAAAACAAGCCTCTCAGAACCTCAAGTTTTGCCATTGACCAAGGCAGTTGGACAAAGCCACTGAAATGAATGCAATGGTAGTGAGAGCAGAGCAGAGTAAGAACGCAGCCTTTAGATTCAGATAGACCTGGGTTCAGAGTCCACACTAATACCTACTAGCTATGTGACTCTTGGCAATTAATAACCTTCTCTGAGCTCCATGTCCTACTCTGTAAAATGAGGATTACTAATATGTGTGGGTCCCAAGCCTTCTTGTCCTCAGATCCATGCCTATCCCTCCCTCCTCTGCTCTGTGTCACAGGGAGCTGATCTCTCAGGCTACTATTCCCAGGCTCCTGTATCGGCTGGCTTCTAGCTGAGTTTGGCCAATTGTAGGAGATCTGGGATAAGAAGAAGGGGCTAGGTGGGAGCATTTCTCCTTTCCCGTCAGCTTCAGGTAGTGTCTCAGGCAGCAGCTGCATCTCCATAGTATGGAGTTGGTATTAACATGATGACAGTTGAAGGGCTACGTGTACAGGTTTTAACAATGTTGACAAGCCAGTGCCTTAATAAAGATTATTTTGGTTGATTAATCATCACTCATGTAGAGGATGGGATATGAGATGGAAATTTTGATTAGGACATGGAAAAGTAGATGATAAAGTATGTCAAGGTTTATCATGCTGCAGGAGCCCTGGTGAGTAGTTAAAGTAGGGGGAGAAGGGCTTCAGGGTGTGGGATGGTGGCAGGGAGGCAGAGAAGGAGACCTTATATTACAAGGCATTTAAGCAGCAGTGGAAGTCAAGGTTGTCAGCATCAGAACTTTGCAAAGAACTAGACTCTCAAAGATACCTGAAATTGGCATTCTAAGCCTGTCAAAATAGAGCTTAGACCCATTTAAAAAATATATGTATTTTTATTGCTTTCAGAGAGGAAGGGAGAGGGAAGATAGAAACATCAATGTTGAGAGAGAATAACTGATTGGCTGCCTCCTGCATGCCCCCCACTGGGGAGCGAGCCCACAACCCAGACATGCGCCTTTGACCAGAATCGAACCTGGGACCCTTCAGTCCGCAGGCCGACTCTCTATCCATTGAGCCAAACCGGTCAGGGCTAGACCCATTTTTATTACTCTTTCTTGAAACTTGTGGTGGGTTGAATGGTGGCCCTCAAAAGATATGTATAAGTTCTAACTCCAGGTACCTATGCATGTGACCTTTTTTGGAGATGAGGTCTTTGAAGATGTTAATGATCTCAAGATGAGGTTATCCTGGATTTAGACTGAGCCCTAAATCTAATGACTGGTGTCTTCTTAAGAGAAAGGAAGGATAGGCTTGAGCTACAGAGAAACCTTGAAGACGGAGGTAGAGATTAGAGGTAGGCTGCCATAAACTTAGAACATGGAGCCACCAGAAGCTAGAAGAGATAAAGAATAAAATTTTCCCTAGAGCTTCCAGAGGGAGTGTGGTCCTGTTCACACTTTGATTTCAGACTTCTGGCCTCCGAACTGTGAGAGAATTTCTCTCTCTGTGTGTTTTTTTAATCTATTCAGTTTGTGGTGGTTTGTTAGGGCAGCTCTAGAAAACTAGGACAGATCCCAAATTTTCGGCTATATTGTGTCACTGAGCTATTTCCTGAAAGTCTAGCTCTTTGTTGAACTCGGGACTTTGATTATGTTATATTGGACATGCATATTTATATTTAATGCATGCATATTTAACTATTTGGCAAATATAAAAAGAAACAGGCTAATTGATAGATTGACAGAGAGAGGCAGAGAGTAAGAGGGAACTAATAGTGAGGCTATTGGGGACAGTTCTGCCCACTTTCCACATGGTACGTGATGAGTGCCTGCCCTGGAGGATGCAGGAGGCTTGGCAATGACTGCTCCTTCTCTCCTCTCCTATGGACTTTGTACTATGTGTGAGTTCTGCATTTAGAAATTCATATTTTTTCACATAACTTGGCACCTCAAGGCAAGCTCACACATTTGTCTGATGCTCAACTGAAGTAACAGCAATTGATTTCAGAAATAGAGGAAACACTGTATTGGATTTCTTGAAAGATATTATGTCATTTTGCCAACTCAGTCACTGCTGAAGGAATTTTCAAGGGTACTTTTGACTATCATCTAGTCATGATTTTTTTTTTGGCTTTATGCATTGATTTTAGAACCTAAATGCTGAGTAAGATTGGATTTCTTCAAATTCACTTTGCTTAGAATTCCTTGGCATGATTCATCATGCTACCTTTTCAAAAAATTCTCCCTCTACCCCTTCATCTGTGTTGAATTTCTAGCTTCCTCAAACTTCCGTAACATTTCCCTCCATCTCCCCGATGCATCTTTGCTTATAGGGACTTGTGTACATATCAGCCTCCCTTATAGGAGCTCCTTGAGATTGGGGGCTACATATCTTTGAGCCCCCCATAGACTGCATAAATGAATGCATGGATGGATAAACTGATGAGTTTACAGATTTAAGAGAAAAATCAAATGGAAACTAATAGCTAAAGCAAAGAGAGCCCATCTACATTGCACAATGTGAGGCTTAATGTACAAACTAGAACTCAGATCGACAGGTGACTCTTGCAGAGAACTACCTGGCTTCCTTTCTCTGCTGACTTAAAATAAGGCCTGGCACTGAGGCACTGCTTTACACCATTGGATACTGGAAAGTATTGCAACTCAGCTTAAGTGACAGGTCTTCAAATAACTTCCCCATGTACCTTCCAATCTAATGAGACCCCCTCATCTCTCTCATATTTTCTTATGATGTTCTCTTTTTCCCTTTCATGGCAATTGTCA
Source organism: Eptesicus fuscus (assembly GCF_027574615.1). NCBI lineage: Eukaryota > Metazoa > Chordata > Mammalia > Chiroptera > Vespertilionidae > Eptesicus > Eptesicus fuscus. Next base: position 94,485,907 of record NC_072478.1, on the reverse strand, counting down.
TAGCATGAAGGTATATTTGTATTTTTTGTGTGTGACTTTTAGTTTTATCTCTTTTGTATTCTACCACATTCTGACTAATTTTAAACTCAAGAAAGGTAGGGCTCGTCTCTCTTTTCTTAACCCTGGTGACCTAATGTGCAGCTCAGTGCCTGATACATGCTACTATTGCTACCAATGTTTAATATTAATCAGCTGTGTAGTATGTGCCAGACACTGTTCAAAAGTGCTTTACATAAATCATCTCTTTTCAATCTTCACAGCAACTCTAGGACCAGGAACTATTACTATTCCCATCTTACAGATGAGGAAACTGAGATATGGAGAAGCTGAGTTACCCACCATCTCACAGTGAGAATGTGGCAGAGTTGAGATTTATACCCAGCCAAGATGGCCCCAAAGTCAGCACCTATCACTAAATATTTGTTGGATAAATGAATGAAACATGATAAATATTGAGGGACTTCGGGACTCAGAGCTGGGCAGACATGTATATATCTTCTGGGCTAACTTCCTAGCCTGTGCAGAAATGTCTCCTACAGCCACTCTGAGAGTTAGCTCTCCAGATCCTTCTGAAGCATTTCTGGCAATGCAGACTCACTCACTTTTCCAACTGGGGAACTTGAACAATTGGGATGCTCTTCCTTACATGAAGCTGAAACCCACTTCCATGGTACCTATGGCTGCTGTTCTGCCCTCAGCAGCTTAAAAGAACTTTAGTCTCTCCCATGTAACTCTAAGTGTTTCCCCATCTACTGTGAGTGGCTCAAGGGCAAGCAGCTTTATCTTGTCTGTCTGTACCTTTGGCACCTCAGCATAAAACTTGTTGTGGGAATGAATTAATGAATGAACATATACTTGTCCTTGCTACTTCTGTGAAGCTCGAACAAGTTCATGAATATGAAAGAGATTTCTAGAAACCCATAATTTTCTTGTTTATTAGAAATCTCCTCACAGCTAGCTGCCACATTAAAAATTATAAAGCTAGGCCATTTATTTAAGGCATTAATATTTAGGAGTTAGCCTTATTGGTTACCTCTGCTGGGGGCTAGCTGGTTTTTTTTTGTTGAGTTTTGGGGAAGAGTATTTATATTTACAAAGGGGATATAACTAACACATGGAATTATGGACCTCAGTGACAGGCATACTGAAAAAGGGATTTTTGGACAAAAAAGGGGCTTTCTTGGTTTCTTGAAGCAGAAAAT